>NC_137785.1:15375385-15712885 GCF_963455305.1 Plecotus auritus
ACTGAAGAATAATAAAAAGGCGTCCTCAGCAAACCTAAGGCTCTCTTAGAGTTGTAGAAACGAGGAAGCTCCCCTGGGTCGGAAGGGTCTGGCGGGGCTGAGGAGACAGGCCGCTGTCTTCCCATCCTACGAAGCCACCTCTCCGTCCTCGCTCTGCTGGCCTCCTCCCGTCTTGTCCTTCCTTCCACTTGGATGGGTTCTAAGGGAGCTGGAGAAAGTGAGCGGGAGAAAGTCCAGGCTCCTGCCACCACGGCCCTGCTCCAGGCACCACCTCCTCCAGCCTTATCTCCCACTGCTCTGCCCCCACCTACACTCCTGCTTTTAGAAGTGCCTCTCCCCCCCCCCGCCCCCCCCCGCACCCACCTTTAACTTCAGCCTCAAAAATAAGCCTCTTTCTCTGAGACCCAAATCAGGGCATACACAGTAGGCGTTCAATAAACATATCAGGTCTCAGCTCTGACAGCCTCTCCTCCAGGAAGCCCTCCCTGATTTCTCATGGTAGGCAGGGTCAGGTGTCCCCTCTGGGTTTCCCAACCGTTCTGGGATGTGGCTATCCGGGGGCAGCCCAGGCTCCCCTGTGTGTGACCCTGTGAGGGCAGGCCGTGGGTTGTGATCACTGCGTATAACCAGACACTGTCCCAAACAGCTGAGACCTCAGGGAATGGGTCTGTCAGGCCCAGCTCTGACTTTTGAAAAAGGCTTGCTTACAATGCTCTGAATTGTGCCCCCTGATGCCATCCCTCTGGGACCCAGGGATGGCTCTACTTGCTTTTCTAGGTCAACAAAGGAGTGCCGGGTGGTGCAAAGGGACTCAGGGAGGCCTGTCAGGCCCAGCCCAGAACCTGCCCTCCTGAGACACAAAGCCATTGTCAGCAGCTCAGGTCTCTGTCACCAGCTCCACCCTGCAGGCTCATAAAGCACCTCTGTCTCATTTGTGAACGTTTCTGTGGGACCCACTGTGGGACCAGAGACCTCAGCAACCACCATGGTTGTGCATTCCCTCCTCTCCCATCTCCCTCCTCCTTATTCAAGACACGGAGAGGTGAGGGTCTTTGCCTAAGGTCACACAGCCAGGGAAGGGCAAGGGGAAATGAAATTTTAAAAATCAACCATATGGAGGTAAAGTGAACATACAATAAAACACACCCATTTTAAGTGTGCACTTTGGATGAGTTCTGATAAAAGTGGAGTCATATAATCATATCACCATCAAGATAGAGAGCATTGCCACCTCCCCACATTACCCTGTGCCCTTTGTAGTCAAACTCTTGAAGCCCAGTTCCTTGCAGCCACTGATGTGTGTGTGTTTTTTTTTTAATTAAAAAAAAAGTATTGATTTGCCAGCTGGCGTGGCTCAGTGGTTGAGCGTAAACCTACCTATGAACCAGGATCAGGGCACATGCCCGGGTTGCGGCTCGATTCCCAGTGGGGGGTGTGCAGGAGGCAGCTGATCAATGATTCTCTCTCATCATTGATGTTTCTCTCTCTCCCTCTCCCTTCATCTCTAAAACCAATAAAAATATTTTTTTAAAAATTATATTAATTTGAGAGACAGACAGAGAGAGAGGGAGAGAGAGAAACGTTGACCTGCTACTGCATGTACTCATGCATTCATTGGTTGACCCCTGCATGTACCCAGACCAGTGATTGAACCTGCAACCCTGGCCTATTAGGACGAGGTTCCAACCAACCTGGCCAGGGCTGATATTTTTTTTTAAAAAAATCTCTATAATTTTTCCCCCCCAGAGCATCATAGAAATGGGATGATACAGTATGTAGCCTTTAAAAAAATCATTCAAAACAAAACAAAACAAAACAAACACCCTCACAGGCAGGAACATTCACTCTTTTCCGTGCTGCGCCATGGCTGTGACACGCGTGCGGTTGTGTACCACCCCCAGCATCCAAATGAATATGAGTTTCGTCGCCCCCCCAAATGCCCTCCCCCCCCACCCCTGCAACCGCCCATCTGTGTTCTGCCCGCAGTGGGTGGCCTTTCCCGAATGTCTTATCACTGGAATAACAAGGTCTTTTGATTCTGGTCTCGCACTCAGCGGCATGCACCTGAGACCCATCCACGCCATCGTGTGAGCTGCAGCTTGTTGCTCGTCACGGCTACACAGCGTCCCACGTGACAGGGGGACACGGTTCACTCATCCGTCTACCAGGTGGAAACATGTGGGTTGTTTCCAGTTGCTGGCAACTGTGCACAGAGCTGCTATCCACAAGCTCGGACTTGCTTTTGTGTGACCAGAGGCCTGCGCTTGCCGTGGGTAAGTGCCCAGGCCTGACATCGCTGGGTCACAGGAGGAGTGTATGTTTAAGCTCCGGGGAAACTGGCAAATGTTTGCCGAGGTGGCGACACTGGTTTGCATTCCCACCAGCAGCCTGTGGTTGCAAAGCTGCTATGGTCAGTAAGACAGGTCTGAGCTCCTGGCCACGAAGCCACACCGCTCCTGGGGGGGAAAAAAATAAAAAGATTGCGACAAAAGCTCTCGCCACCTTAGTCACCATGCAAGCAGCTGCTTTAAAAAAAAAAAAAAGAAAAGAAAACAAAGAAGAACGGGCCCTGGCCTGGTGGCTTCCTTGGCTGGCATGTAGTTCTTACACCAAAAGGTTTCAGGCCGGTTCCCAGTCAGGGCTCACCCCTAGGTTGTGGGCTCCATCTCCAGTGGGGGGTATGAACCATCATTGATGTTTCTTTCTTTCTTTTTTTTTTTAATATATTTATTTATTTATTTTTTAAAATATATTTTATTGATATTTTACAGAGAGGAAGGGAGAGGGATAGAGAGCTAGAAACATCAATCAGCTGCCTCTTGCACACCTCCCACTGGGGATGTGCCCGCAAGCAAGGTACATGCCCTTGACCGGAATCGAACCTGGGACCCCTGAGTCCGCAGGCCGACGCTCTATCCACTGAGCCAAACCAGCTAGGGCCATCATTGATGTTTCTATCCCTTTCTCCCTCTCCCTTCTTTTCTCTGAGATCAATAAAAACAATTTTTTTTTTAAAATGGGGGGAAACCCCCCACCACATCCTCAGGTGAGGATTAAAAAAAAAAAAAAAAAAAAGAATGAGGAGGAGGGACTTCCAGGGTTGACGCAGTGTGATCTCCCAGATACACGGCTGGGGAAATACAGGGCAGGATAAGGGGGGTGTCACTGACATAAAGAGGGGGCGGGGGGGGGGGAATGTAGGTGCATACTTTCTTGTTCGGGCGTAGGCCACTTCTAGAATAAAACATGAGAGCGAAACTGGGAGGTGGGGGCAGGACTGGGAGGGGATGAGCAGAGGGCCATGGGGGTGGGCCCCTTTCACTGCCATTCCGTGTTTTTTGGATTTGGAAACTTGTGAAGGTCTGACCTCTTCAAAATAAACGCCTACCATCCGTTCACGCTGCCAACAGGTATTTCAGGCCCTGCTCTGCCCGTGAACACACAGGTCTGCCCTTGGGAAGTCAGAATGCAGCCCTGGAGACAAGCTGCCAGTGAGAGAAAAACAGAGACAGGGTCTGGTATTTGCAGGGGAGAATAAAGCCAGCGAGGGACGGGGAGGAGCATGCAGAGTGGTTTAAAAACCTTAAAAAAAATCCAGTCCAGCCGGGTGGATTCCATTGATAAGAGTGACTGAGCAGCAATCTATGAACCAGGAGGTCATGGTTCAATTCCAGGTCAGGGCACCTACCCAGGTTGTGGGCTCGATCTCCAATGTGGGGGGTGCAGAAGGGGACCCATTAATGATGCTCTCTCATCATTGATGTTTCTATCTCTCTCTTCCTTTCCCTTCCTCTCTGAAATCAATAAAAAATATATTTTAAAAAGTCCAGTGGCCAAGGGAAGCCCCTCTAAGGAGTGACACTGGGACAGCGATGTGAGGGGGTAAGAGAGGAGCCAGGCGGACACCTGGGGAAGAGGGTCCAGGCTGAGGGAACAGCATGTACAAAGGCCCTGAGGTGGTTTGTACCGGCTGTTTTTGAGGCCAACGTGGTTGGAGCAGAGTGAGGAAGCAGGAGATGGGGGAGGCGGGTGTGTGTGGAGGAGATGGTTTGGGGCGCATGGGCCAACAGGGACTTTGGCGTTTGCTCAGAAGGAGAGGGGAGCCATGGAGGGTTCTGAACAGGGGTGGGCCGTGATCTGACTTGTCTTAGCAGGTCCCCCTGACTGCATGTGGGGGCAAGGACGGAGGCCGGGAGCCCAGTGGAGGAGGGGACCACGTGGTCTAGGCTGTAGGTGATGCGATGGTGGGGAGCTGAGAAGCGGCTGAATTCAGAGGCTGTTTTTTTTTTTTTTTTTTAAATATATTTTTTATTGATATTTTACAGAGAGGAAGGGAGAAGGATAGAGAGCTAGAAACATCGATGAGAGAGAAACATCGATCAGCTGCCTCCTGCACACCTCCCACTGGGGATGTGCCCGCAACCAAGGTACATGCCATTGACCGGAATCGAACCCGGGACCCTTCAGTCCGCAGGCCGACGCTCTATCCACTGAGCCAAACCGGTTTCGGCTCAGAGGCTGTTTTGAAGGTGACACTCCAATAGGTCTTACTTCTACCTGTGGGAGGGGTTAAGCAGAGCGGCTCAGGGAACTGGGAGAGGGAGGAATGAGAGGACCAGGCCTGGTTTGTGGAGACCAGGGAAGACGATGCTGGGGCCCGAAGCAGGTGAGGACATGTTTGCAGGAGGAGAGCACAAGGATCTGCTAGAGAACAGAAAGGATGGCGGAGAGAAGCAGTGGCCAGGCCGCACAGAGCCCACCAGGCCTGTGGCTGTGACGCAGCCTGTGGACTTTCTTCTGAGGGCACCGGGCTGGGGGAGGGGGGTCCCGGGGGGCTCTGGGGGGCACTGGGGGGCACCGGGGGGCCACAGCAGGCTCTGAGCAGGTGTCAGGGTTGAGTTTTTGTTTTTTGTTTAATATATTTTTATTGATTTCAGAGAGGAAAGGAGAGGGAGTGAGAGAGGGAAACAATTAATGATGAGAGAGCATCATGGACGGCTGCCTCCTGCACGCCCCACACTGGGAATCGAGCCCACAACCTGGGCATGTGTCCTGATCGGGGAACTGAACCGTGACCTCCTGGTTCATAGGCTGATGCTCAACCACTGCGCCACGCTGGCCGGGCAGGGTTGAGTTGTAAAAAGACCCCTCTGACTGTGTAGGGAGACCAGCTGCCCAGCAAGGGAAGCCGGTCAGTTTCAGAGATCGAGGACGCAACCCTCGGGGGAGGGAAATGGTGGGGTCCATGCTGACTTCAGAGGCCACTGCCCATAGGGTTCTCCTGCATGAACCCAGCGAGTGTTCACAACCACACAGAGGAGTACCCCGCTCCGCAGCTGGGGAGCCGGAGGCTGGGAGAGGAGGCCGTGTCCCAGGTCCTAGGCCACAGTCAGGAACTGAAGCTGAGAGATTCGAACCCATACCTGACCTTTCAGTGCCAGGAAGGGATATGGGCCCTGCCCATCCCTCACCCCCAACCAGAGGGCTTGACCTCCTGGGAGTCCCCGGGGGTGGGTAAGGCCGCCACACCTCGCTCCCTCCCCACCCTGAGCCCCAAGCCCAGCGGAGGACTTTAACCCTGGGCCACCAGCAGCAAGCACGCAGAGGCCGCTGCGCAGAATTCCCCTTCTCCTCGTGCCAGGGGAGTTACCCAGGGCGCAGGGGCGGGGAGGGGGCAGGTGCAGAGGGGACAAAGGGGAAAGGGAACATCTCAGTTCGCCAGGGCCAGGCTGCTTTCCTCCTCCGTGTCTCAGTGTCCCGCTCGGTAAACCGGGCGAGGCTCCTTCTGTGGACGGAAGAAGGACCTGCAGAGCTTTGCTAGGGTGAAGGGCTCTTCCGGCATCTGACAGGGAGACAGGTTTCCCCAGCCTGATGGGGGAGACAGGTTTCCCCAGCCTGATGGGGGAGACAGGTTTCCCCAGCCTGATGGGGGAGACAGGTTTCTCCAGCCTGATGGGGGAGACAGGTTCCCCCAGCCTGATGGGGGAGACAGGGAGCCCCAGCCTGATGGGGGAGACAGGGAGCCCCAGCCTGATGGGGGAGACAGGGAGCCCCAGCCTGATGGGGGAGACAGGTTCCCCCAGCCTGATGGGGGAGACAGGGAGCCCCAGCCTGATGGGGGAGACAGGGAGCTCCAGCCTGATGGGGGAGACAGGGAGCCCCAGCCTGACGGGGGAGACAGGGAGCCCCAGCCTGATGGGGGAGACAGGGAGCCCCAGCCTGATGGGGGAGACAGGTTTCTCCAGCCTGATGGGGGAGACAGGTTCCCCCAGCCTGATGGGGGAGACAGGTTCCCCCAGCCTGATGGGGGAGACAGGTTCCCCCAGCCTGATGGGGGAGACAGGGAGCCCCAGCCTGATGGGGGAGACAGGGAGCCCCAGCCTGATGGGGGAGACAGGGAGCCCCAGCCTGATGGGGGAGACAGGGAGCCCCAGCCTGATGGGGGAGACAAGGGGTCCCAGCCTGATGGGGGAGACAAGGGTCCCAGGCTGATGGGGGAGACAGGTTTCCCCAGCCTGATGGGGAGGGACCACTGGGAGCCCTCACCAAGTCCGATGGGAGAGGCAGGATTTCCCAAGTGGGACAGAGAAGATAAGAAGTGCCAGCTCCATGGGTGGAGAGCAAGTCTCTAGTTTGGTTTTCCAGTCTGAGGGGGGAGGCAAGATGCTCCAGTCTGAGCTCCCGAGGTGACCAGAGATGAACAACGTGTCTGCTGCAGCCCAGCCAGCTCTTTCCTGAGCCCGGAGTTGGAGCCCCTGTTTGCTTGAAACCCCAGCTCGGGAGAGGCCAGGACCAAGGGGCAGAGAGGCAGCGGGCACGTGGGACTTGCTCCTGTGACCCCGGCCCCTTCCGGGCTCTCAACCTGACCCCTCTTTCCCGCGCTCCAGCCTGGCTGGTGGTGTACTGGCGCCACCTAGCGGTTGCTGTGGGCCAGGCCTCCCATCCAGAGCGGGAGGAGAGCTGAGCCCCCAGAAGACCTGGATGCAAAGTCTCCCCTTCACTCCCGCCAAAACCCATCTGTGATTCTGTGGCTTCGCTACAGGCAACCTCCATGTGGCAGCCGGGGCGTGCGTGCATGCGTGTGTGTTTCTGACTTACAAACCTACCCCTGCCTCTCCTCTGCTCATGGCTTTCCCGCGGCTCCCAGTGCCTTGGAAGGAAGCGCACACGCAGGCTAACGGGCCTCCCTTAGCCTCCCCTGGCCTCTCTGTGCCTTCGCTGAGCAGTGAGCTGTTTCTGGAGGAAGTCTTTCTCAGGGCTTACCTGAGGCCTTTGCACAGGCTGTTCCCTCTATCCGGAGCACCTTTCCCTGTCTCTTCCCCAGTATCGCTCTTAGTCCTCCTGCAGGCCCAACCTGATTCCCTAGGTCAAGGTGTCAAGGTCACAGCCCTGCTGGCTGTTGTAGTCACTGCTCTATCCCTGTAGTATAGGGCCTGACACTAACATACTCCACGGATTGTTTGTTTGTTTGAGTGAATGAATGAATGAAAGTCAGGCTAAAGAGTTTGCAAGGGCAGCCATCGGAGAGTTGAATCAGGGAGAGTTCACGGTCAGAGTTAGAAGCCCCCAAGTGCCCCCTTAATCCTGGGCCTTTGCACACACTGTTTCCTCTCCCAGAAACATTTGCACCTATTAACGCTCACTCATCCTCTCAAGGAGTCCCCTCTTCCAGGGAGCCCTCCCTGACCCCCAGCTGGGTCAGGTGTTCCCCTACGCAGCCTCCTGGGCTCCCCATCTCGGTGCTGGGTTGTCACCGTCTGTGATATGGGCTCTGGGGGGACAGGGGTCACCCACTGCTTTCTCCTCAGAGCTTACAGCAGAGACATCCTTCGGTCAGGACCTGGATTTAAATTCCGACCTGCCCATTTGAGGAGCATCTTAGGTGATTGGAGGCCTCTCCTGTAGCCCCACTTTTCTCGTGTGAAATGTGGAAAGAATTGGTGGTTCCTCCGCAGCTTCCCAGGGCTGGGGGCGGGGGGGTTGAGGAGATGAGACCCTGAAGTCCTCAGCTGACCACATGCCGGGTGACTTTGGGAAACCCACTTCCCCTTTTGGGGCCCATCTGGCTGGACAAAGGGGTGGCAGGGGCCCCATCCTGCTGGGACAGTTTAGGAGGCCGGCGGGGCTTCCCAGGGTGGGAGGGTCAGGGACAGGCTGAGGGAAGAGGTGTCTGCCGGGCTAGGGGAAAACCAGCCCTGCCAGCTTTCCCCACCGTAAAACGGATAACCAGAGGGAAGCAAACAAGGCCGGCTCCACCCGGCAGGAGGGGAAGTTGGGGGAGAGGATAAGGGGCCCCTTGAGGTGGGTGAAAACCACAGTCCACAACTTGCTGCCAACTTCCACCCCGGAGCCTGCCGTCCTGCGGCCTCAGCTCCGCCTTGTGCCCGCTCAGCCCAAAGCCTGAGACCCCTGGACTCCTCTCTGCTTTCACGCCACGTCTAGTCCACCAGCAAGCGCTATCGGCTCTGCCTTCGAAATCTATTCCACCCTCCACGGCCACAACACCGGTCCAGCTGCCATCGCCACTCCTGTCACCACCACTGCTGTCCCCTCGTGGCTGCATCCCCTTACATCTGCTCCCAACAGTCGCTTCCCACATGTGGTCAGAGGGATCCTGCTGGAGCCTGAGATAGATCCCCTGGCCTTTGCACATGCGGCTCAGCCTCCCACCTCACTTGAGGTGAGAGCAGAAGTCTTCATCATGGCCCACAAGGCCTGCATGATCCCTGTCCTCAGTTGCCCTCACTTCCTCCACTCTCCCCTTGCTTCCTCCACGCCAGCCACACTGGCCTTGAACCTGCCCCCTGGACTTTGGACATTCTGTGCCCTATGTTTGAAATGTTTTCCCTGCCAACTTTCCACCCAGCTCCTTTGATCTTATCTTTCGGGTCTCACCTTGTGGTTAGCTGAATAATGCCCGCCCCCGCCCCCTGTCCCATCCAAGTCTGAATCCCCAGAACCTGCGAATGTTGCCATGTATGGCAAAAGGGACTTCACAGTTGTGATGAAGTGCAGGGTCCTGAGATGGGGAAATGACCCTGCATTACCTGGGTGGGTCCTGCCTGTCATCCCAAGTGTCCTTGTAAGAAGGAAGCAGAGGGAGGTTGGACTACAGAAGAGAAGGTGATGTCAGGTAGAAGCAGAGATTGCAGTGATGCAGCCACAAGCCAAGGAATGCTGGCAGCCAGCAGAAGATGGAAGAGGCAAGGAACAGAGTTCCTCCTGGAGCTTCCAGAAGCAACCAGCCTGTTCACACCTTCATCTGAGCCCTGTAAGCCTCATGTTGGACCCCTGACTTGCAGAACTTTAAGAGAATACATTTCTGCTCTTTTAAGTCAGTAAGTGTGTGGCATTTGTTATAGCAGCCACAGGGAACTAATGCAGACCTTAAATTTCACCCTCTGGCAGGCTGCTTTGGAGTCTCCACCTATACTTCGTGCTCCGTGTTTTCCTCTTAGAACCCACGCTTTTCTGTCAGGGCATCGTGACAGGGCTGTGGGCTTGTGAGGCCAGGGACCCGGCAATATGGGTCAGTGTGTGCACCCATGACCTTATACAGTACATGCTTAGGGTACACACTTGACAGATATTTCTCATTCATTCATTCATTCATTCATTCATTCATCCATCCATTTACTTATCAAGTGTTTATTGAGCACCGATTGTTTGCCTGGCACTGTTCTTGGAGCTGGGGGTGCAGGCAGTGATTCTGCTCTTGTGTTGCCCCTTATTATGTTCCCCAAACCTCCAAATTCATATGCTGATGCCGAACCCCCATGTGCTGTCTGGAGATAGGGCCTATAGGGAGGTCATTAAGGTTAAGTGAGGTCCAGAGGGTGAGGGCCAGGTCTGATAGGATTAGTATCCTTATAAGAAGACACCAGCTGGTTTTGCTCAGTGGATAGAGCGTCAGCCTGCGGACTGAAGGGTCCTGGGTTCGATTTCAGCCAAGGACACATACCTAGGTTGTGGGCTCGATCCCCAGTAGGGGGCATGCACGAGGCAGCGGATCCATGATTCTCTCTCATCATTGATGTTTTTTTCTCTCTCTCTCTCCCTCTCCCTTCCTCTCTGAGGTCAATACAAATCTATATTTTAAAAAAGAAGAGACACCAGAGAGCTTGTCCTCTCTGTCCCGGTGAAGCCACAAGGAAGGGGGCATGTGGGCATGTGGTCAGATGGCAGCCACCTGCAGGCCCCGAGATGAGGCCTCAGAAGGAAACATACTTTGCTGGCACTCGCAGCCTCTAGAACCGTGAGAAATAAATCCCTGTTGTTTAAGTCACCCTGTCTGTGCTACTTTGTTAGGGCAGCCGGAACGGACTCAGACGCTCTCCAGCATTCACTGTATTCCTGTTGGTCCCTTTGTTCCATTAGGATAGATAGCCCTGGTGGTTTTCAACGAGGCCCTCAGCTTCGCCCACAATCCTCCCCTGCAAAGGTGGCCCCGGATGCCCCTCCCCTCCCCGTGGCTGGATGTGGTGACACGCTCCTAGTGACATGGTCTGTGACCTCTCAGACGAGGCGTAAAAGGCACCGTGGCTTCCTGCTGGCCGTCCCATCGGATCACTCACTCCGGGGGACTCAGCGGCCTGGTCCTGAGGATGCTCCATGGAGAGGTCCATGTGGCAAGGGACTGAGGCTCCAGCCTGTAACAGCCCTCCGAGTGGGACAGGAAGTGGGTCCTCCAGCCCCAGCTGCCATCCTACCTGCGCCCTCAGGAGGCACTCTGAGCCGAGCCACCCAGCTAAGCCACTCCTGGATTCTTGACGGACAGAAACTGTGAGATAACAAAGCTGTTGTGTGTTGGGGTAATGTGTTGTGCAGTGGTCTACAAATAATATAACAGCTCTTAAATGTGTTTTGTTAGCTGGGAGGGCAAGTCTCCTTCTCATCACTGCTCCTTCTCCTCTATACCAAGCATGCACTGCGTCCCAACCACTGATTCAGGGGATAGAGACATCAGTAATGAACAGAAGACATCAAATTCCTGCCGCATGGAGCTGCCAGTCTGGCGGAGAAGACAGATAATGAAGGCGTGAAGAGAGGAAGCTGTCATACCGTCGGCTGTGCCCTCAGTGCTGTGAAGAACACGGCTAGAGATCTGAACAGGAACCTGAATGGCGTGATCTAGGGGAAGAACGCTCTTGGCAGAGGGAAAGGCTGGTGCAAAGGCCCTGGGGCAGGAGTTGGTTTTGTTCCAACAGCCAGGAGGCAGGAGGCAGAGGAGAAGTGGGTGGACTGTGATCCAAAGGGGAGCTAATTCCAGAAATGAGACCTTCCCTCGGGGTGGGGGTGGGGGTGGGGCTGGATTTCCTTTTCTGAGGAAGGATCAGGCTGACACCCGCTTCTCAAAGTCACTGTGGGAACGCAGGGGGCTCCTGCCTGTGATCAGCAGCGCAGGGGAGGCCCTATGGCTGCCCTGGTCCTGTGCAGTCCCGTGTGTGTGTGTGTGTGTGTGTGTGTGTGTGTGTGTGTGTCTGGGACGCCCTCTTTGGAATCTTCACTGTGAGTCAGGACAGGTAGGAGCTGTCCACACTCCCTGCTGGGTTCCCAAAGTCTGGCCTCGGCACCCTGGTGCCAGGGACCTACCCCCTGTCTCTCTTCTTCTCCTCCTGCTCCTTCTCATCCCCCTCCTCCTTCCTTACCTCCTCCTTCCTATTCCTTCTATTCACTTTCTCCCCCCTCCTCCCTCTCCCCCCCTCCCCCCTCCCCCCTGAATCAACATTCCAGCCCAGGGGAGAAAAACAGGGCAGGTTTCCTTCCTCTCCCTGGCAGGGCTCCAGACAGTGACTGGACCATTGTGTGTTCTGGCCTCAAGGTCATTCCCGCCCCTCCCCCCGCCCTCCCCCTGCAGAAGGGTTACTTGAGAAAAGGCATCTAGGGTGAGGGGGAGGAATGGGGCAGGGAGAGGCAGAGGCTGCCCTGGAGGCCCAGACTAGCTCCCAGCCACTGCTGGTAGAATCCCAGGCCCCCAGCACCATCAACTTGGTGGCTTTAGCAGGGGAGGGCGGAGCTGCTATCAGCCTCCTCAGTCTGAAACCTGCTGTGTGACGCTGGGCCAGTTCCTGCCCTCTCTGGGCTAATTCCTGGCGCTGCACCTTTCTGACTGAGTGACTTTCAGCAAGTCACCTCCTCTTCCTTTTTCTGTTAAACAGTCCCCCCATCTGGGTCACCCCACTTCCCAGCTGACAAAAATTAACCAGGCTATTTCTTGCTTTCTTAAAAAAAATAAAATAAAAATACACACACACACACACACACATATAATTTATTTCAGAGAGGAAGGGAGAGGGAGATAGAAACATCAATGATGAGAGAAAATCATTGATTGGCTGCCTTCTGCACACCCCCAGCTGGGGACCGAGCCTCCAACCTGGTCGTGTGCTCTTGACTGGAATCAAACCCAGGCCCCTTCCGTCCGCAGGCTGATGCTCTATCCACTGAGCCAAACCGGCTAGGGCAGTGCTCAGCAGACTGCGGCTCACGAGCCACATGCGGCTCTCGAGCCGCGGTTTGCCGCTCTGTTGACTAATGAGTTTGCCGACCACTGGGCTAGGGCTAGGCTATTTCTTTAAAACATTCAGCTTCCAGCTCTTTTCCCTGGAGAAACAGGTTTCCTGGGCCCTGTGTACTTCTGTTGTTGTTACTCCTACCGGAGGATATTTTTCCCATTGATTTTAAGCGAGAGTGGAAGGGAAGGGGGAGGGGGGGAGAAGGAGAGAGAGAGAGAGAGAGAGAGAGAGAGAGAGAGAGAGAGAGAGAGTGAGTTGTCTCCCGCACACGCCCCACCGAGGCAGGGATCCCAGCTGTAACCCAGGTGTGTGCCTGTCAGATGCAGCCAGAGCTCAGCTGCTCTGAATCCACAGATTCTTCTGAATTCTGCTCGACTACGCCAACTATCAGGGCAGGTTTCTTCTCAAACCCTGCCCACTGCACTAACTGTTGGGCCTGAGCCCCTCTGCCCAGGGACTGGACCTTCTTGGATGCCGGGTCTTAGACAGAGAAGCCATGAGAAGTTGTGGGTGTATGAGAAACCGAGTCTTCATTGCAGAAGCCAGTGGCTGTACAGCCATCAGACAAAACAGTCCTTCCCAGCGATCCCGTACAGGCAGCCGCACACCGGCTGGCACATACATATCTTTCCCACACAGTAGTAGCAACCTCTGTGGCCACACTTACTGTCTGAGCAGCCGCACGCTGCCCCCTGGACTCACTGCCTCACATAGTAGAGGCACCTATGCTCTCTGTCTCAGCAGCTTCTCCAGCCTCTCCTGCACATGGCAGCTGCATCCTCTGTGTCTGCCTCAGCTTCTCTCCCCCGTACACCGGCTGGTCAATGCCATGTATTATACCACTTAGACAAAGGAGGCTCTAGCCAACAATGACATCCATCCTTTTGGCTTCGGAAGGGCACAGTGTACCATGAGTTCACTGTGGCCTTGCAGCTGCTTACGGGATCTTAGCTTTGAACATTCTGATTAAGATTCCCAGGTTCAGAGTGGACTTGGCCCTTCCGGCGTACCATCAACAAGGCCTTTCACACTCTGTTGCCTTGACTATCTGGTGACTCTGGTGTGGTTCCCACAGTGCCCTTGACTGGGAATCTAACCCAGGACCCTTCGGTGTGCAGGCCAATGCTCTAACCACTGACCCACCAGCCAGGACTGGACCTTGTGATTTCTTAATAAGCAGCTAGGAGATTGGGGGAAGGTGATCCCTTTTCTTTCTTTTTTTTTAGTATATATTTTATTGATTTTTTTACAGAGAGGAAGGAAGAAGGATAGAGTGTCAGAAACATCAATGGGAGAGAAACATCGATCAGCTGCCTCCTGCACACGTCCTACTGGGGATGTGTCTGCAGCCAAGGTACATGCCTTTGACCGGAATCAAACCTGGGACCTTTCAGTCCGCAGGCCGACGCTCTATCCACTGAGCCAAACCGGTTAGGGCAGGTGATCCCTTTTCAAAAGGATGAGGAGCAAGGTAGAGAATCCATGTTCAGAGATGTCACCCCTGAACCCGAGACGAGTGAAGTCACGATCGTAAAAGCCCATAAACATTTATGATATTTTCTTTTTTTAATTTAATAAATCTTTATTGTTCAGATTATTACAATTGTTCCTCTTTTTTCCCCCATAGCTCCCCTCCACCTGGTTCCCACCCCACCCTCTGCCCTTGCCCTCCCCCACTGTCCTCATCCATAGGTGTACGATTTTGGTCCAGTTTCTTCCCGCACCCCACACACCCCTTTCCCTGCCGAGAACTGTCAGTCCACTCCCTTTCTATGCCCCTGATTCTATTATATTCACCAGTTTATTCTGTTCATCAGATTTTTTTATTCACTTGATTTTTAGATTCACTTGTTGATAGATATGTATTTGTTGTTCATAATTTTTATCTTTACTTTTTTCTTCTTCCTCCTCTTCTTAAAGAATGCCTTTCAGCATTTCATATAATACTGGTTTGGTGGTGATGAACTTCTTTAGCTTTTTCTTATCTGTGAATCTCTTTATCTGCCCTTCAATTCTGAATGATAGCTTTGCTGGGTAGAGTAATCTTGGTTGTAGGTTCTTGCTATTCATCACTTGGAATATTTCTTGCCACTCCTGTCTGGCCTGCATAGTTTCTGTTGAGAAATCAGCTGACAGTCGTATGGGTGCTCCCTTGTAGGTAACTAATTGTTTTTCTCTTGCTGCTTTTAATATTCTCTCTTTGTCTTTTGCTCTTGGCATTTTAATTATGATGTGTCTTGGTGTGGTCCTCTTTGGATTCCTTTTGTTTGGGGTTCTCTGCACTTCCTGGACTTGTAGTCTATTTCTTTCACCAGGTGGGGGAAGTTTTCTGTCATTATTTCTTCAAATAGGTTTTTAGGATCTTGCTCTCTCTCTTCTTCTGGCACCCCCATAATTTGGATGTTGGTATACTTGAGGTTGTCCCAGAGGCTCTTTACACTATCTTCACGTTTTTGGATTCTTTTTCTTTTTGCTTTTCCGGTTGAGTGTTTTTTTGCTTCTTTGTATTTCAAATCTTTGACTTGATTCTTGTGATCCTCTAGTCTGCTGTTAGATCTCTGTATAATATTTTTTATTTCAGTCAGTGTATGCTTAATTTCTAGTTGGTCTTTTTTCATATCCTCAAGGTTCTCACTAAATTTATTGGCCTTTTCTAGAAAATTCTTGAAAAACTTTATAACCGTGGTTTTGAACTCTATATCCAGTTGTTTGCTTTCCTCCATTTCTTTCATTTGTGATCTGTTTCTTTGTCTCTGCATTTTGGCTGCTTCCCTGAGTTGATAGAGTAGCTTTGTGTGCTGGTGTCCTATAGGGCCCAGTGGCTCAGCCTCCCCAGTTACCTGAGGTAGACACTCTTGGTGCACCCCTTTGTGGGCTGTGTGCACAGTCTTGTTGTAGTTAAGCCTTGGTTGTTGTTGGTATCACTGGGAGGAATTGACCTCCAGGCCAACTGGCTATGAGGATCAGCTGTGTCTACGCTGGGAGAACTTCTATGCTGGAGACACCCTTATGAGACAGGACCTGCAAAAGCCTCTGTGCTCAGCTTGGATGAGGCGGAGTCTCAGGGCGGAGCAGACAGCCTTGGTTTCCCGTCAGCCCTGCCCTAATAGGCCCCCGTGTCTCAGTGTCCCGTGGTAATCACTGCAAGCACCTCTGAGAGAAAGCCGCTCTTAAGTTCCGCCTGCTGCCAGACAGTCCAGTTTCTTCCCGAATGAGTCTGGGTCCCCAGAGTCTCGCCCAGAACTGGAGTTCAGTGCAGTTGGGAGCTTTTGTCTCCCTCCTGGTTGAGAAAGCCAGCCGCGCACTCAGTTGCCAGTCCTCTCTGCACGTACATCTCAGTACCTCTGCATTCTGCAGCTCCTCTGAGTCTCAGTGTGCTTTTCTCTTTCCTTCTAGTTGTAGAATTTCCACTCAGCCAGCCTTCCTGTGGTTCTGGATGATGTCTGTTTTGTCTTTTAGTTGTAGTTTTGAAATTGTTGTGCTAGGCAGCAGTTTAGGTGTTTACCTATGCCGCCATCTTGGTTTCTCCTATGATATTTTCTTGTAAGGAGTTTTCTGAAATTATAATTTTCAAGAACATCATGTATTTCATAAAATGAGGCAAACCTGTGTGGTAGGGTTAATTCAGTCCCCTAGACAGTGGTCGGCAAACTGCGGCTCGCAAGCCACATGTGGCTCGTGAGCAGCGGTTTGCCGCTCTGTTGACTAATGAGTTTGCCGACCACTGGGATAGGGGCTTAATCACAAGGAACAACAGCCTGTAATTATTGGAATCGAGAGTCTAGGTCAGTGGTCGGCAAACTCATTAGTCAACAGAGCGGCAAACTCATTAGTCAACAGAGCGGCAAACTGTGGCTCACAAGCCGCATTTGGCTCGCGAGCCGCAGTTTGCAGACCACTGCCCTAGGAAGAAGGCATTTCAGAAAAATGATTGTTTTTGGCGTTTCTATCTGCCTGTCACCAAAAGCTAACAAAATGTTATGGGGTCAAAGACCTTTACCAAGCACATGTGTACTGGATTCTCTGCTCGACTCATTTAATCTTTTCTACAATTCTAGGAGGTGGGAACTATTTAAAAAAATATTTTTATTTTTATTTTTTATTATTTTTTTTTTTAAATAAATCTTTATTCAGATTATTACAATTATTTCTCCTTTTTCCCCCCATAGCTCCCCTCCACCCCTTTCCCACCCCACCTTCTGCCCTTACCTCCCCCCCACTGTCCTCATCCATAGGTGTATGATTTTTGTCCATTCTCTTCATGAACCACCCATACCCCTTTCCCCCCGAGAATTATCAGCCCACTCCCTTTCTATGCCCCTGATTCTATTATATTCACCAGATTATTCTGCTCCTCAGGTTTTTAATTCACTTGATTTTTAGGTTGGCTTGTTGATAGATATGTATTTGTTGTTCATAATTTTTTCTCTTTACTTTTTTCTTCTTCCTCTTCTTTAAGAATACCTTTCAGCATTTCATATAGTACTGGTTTGGTGGTGATGAACTCCTTCAGCTTTTTCTTATCTGTGAAGCTCTTTATCTGCCCTTCAATTCTGAATGATAGCTTTGCTGGGTAGAGTAATCTTGGTTGTAGGTTCTTGCTATTCATCACATTGAAAATTTCTTGCCACTCCCGTCTGGCCTGCATAGTTTCTGTTGAGAAGTCAGCTGACAGTCGTATGGGTGCTCCCTTGTAGGTAATTAACTGTTTTTCTCTTGCTGCTTTTAAGATTCTCTCTTTGTCTTTTGCTCTTGGCATTTTAATTATGATGTGTCTTGGTGTGGTCCTCTTTGGATTCCTTTTGTTTGGGGTTCTGTGGGCTTCCTGGACTTGTAAGTCTATTTCTTTCACCAGGTGGGGGAAGTTTTCGGTCATTATTTCTTCAAATAGGTTTTCAGTATCTTGCTCTCTCTCTTCTTCTGGCACCCCCATAATTCTGATGTTGGTACGCTTGAAGTTGTCCCAGAGTCTTCTTACATTATCTTCAACTTTTTGGATTTTTTTTTTTGCTTTTTGCTTTTTCGGTTGAGTGTTTTTTGCTTCTTTGTATTTCAATTCTTTGACTTGATTCTTGTGTTCCTCTATTCTGTTTCTGGGTCTCTGTATAATATTTTTTATTTCAGTCAGTGTATGTTTAATTTCTAGTTGGTCCTTTTTCATATCTTCGAGGGTCTCGTTATATTTATCGGCCTTTTCTAGGATATTCTTAAAAAGTCTTATAACGGTGGTTTTGAATTCTATATCCAGTCGTTTGTTTTCCTCCATTTCTTTCGTTTGTGATCTGATTCTTTGACCCCGCATTTTCACTGAATCCCTGAGTTGGCAAGGTAGATATTTGTGCTAGGTTTCCAATATGGCCCAGTGGGTCTGCTTCCCCAGTTAACCTGAGGTGGACACTCTTGGTGCACCCCTTTGTGGACTGTGTGTACAGCCTTGTTGTAATTAAGTCTTTATTGTTGTTGGTATCACTGGGAAGAATTGACCTCCGGGCCAGTTGGCTGTAAGGATCAGCTGTGTCTATGCTGGGAGAAGCCCGGTGCTGGAGACAGCCTTATAGGATTAGACTTGCCAAATTGCAATAGCCTCTGTGCTCAGCTTGGATGGGGTGGAGTCTCAGTCTTGGCTTCCTGTCAGCCCCGCCCCTGCGCGCATATGCGCTTTCAGTCCTCCGCCTTCCCCAGCTCGAGTCTCCGTCTGAGAGTCCAGACTCCCCCCACAAGAGCGTGGGTCCCCAGGGGCTCGCCTGGAACTGGGGTTCACTGCAGTCAGAACTGGGGCTCGGTGCAGTCAGAATCCTCTGACTCCCCTCCACTAGGGAAAGCCTGTGGCAACCCCCGCAGCCTTTGTGCGCACCGGCGCGGCGCGTGTGCGCACTTTCAGTCCTCCGCCTTCCCCGGCTCCCGAGTCTCCGCCCGAGAGTCCAGACTCCCCCTACAAGAGCGTGGGTCCCCAGGGGCTCGCCTGGAACCGGGGTTCACTGCAGTCAGAACTGGGGCTCAGTCAGGATCCTCTGACTCCCTTTCACTAGGGAAAGCCTATGGCTACCTCCGCAGCCTTTGTGCGCACTGGCCCGTGTGCGCCTTCAGACTTCTGCCTTTCCCAGCTCGCCGTCCGAGGCTTCCTTCCCCCTTCCGCCAGAGGAAGTCAGCCAAGCTCTCAGCCGCCCTTCCTCTCTGCGCGCACAAAGCCCCTTTGCCGTACCTCCAATTCTCTGTGAGCTTTTCTCCTTCCTTCTAGTTGTAGAATTTTCACTCAGCCTGCTTTCCTGTGGTTCCGGATGGTGTCCGTTCTGTCTTTTAGTTGTAGTTTTGAAATTGTTGTGCGAGGCAGCAGTTTAGGTGTTTACCTATGCCGCCATCTTGGTTTCTTAAAAAAAAAAAAAAATATTTTTAATTGATTTTTTAGAGAGGGAGAGAAGGAGAGAAAGATTGATGTGAGAGGGGAACATCGACCCTGCCTCCTGCAAACCCCCTACCAGAGACTGAGCCTGCAACCTGGGCATGTACCCTGACTGGGAATCAAACGGCAACCTTTTGGTGTACGGGACCTGCTCCAACCAACCGAGCCACCCTGGCCACAGCGATGGCCACTATTATTATTATTTTTTTAAATGTATATTTTTATTGATTTCAGAGAGAGAGGGAGAGAAACATAAATAATGAAAGAGAATCATCGATTGGCTGCCTCCTGCACACCCCTTAATGAGGATTAAGCCCACAATCCGGGCATGTGCTCTGCCTGGGAATTGACCTCCTGGTTAGTAGGTCAATGCTCAACCACTGAGCCACACTGGCCAGGCGATGGCCACTATTATATTACTAGAGGCCTGGTGCACAACAGTGGTGCACTGGGGCGGGGGTCCCTCAGCCTGGCCTGTGCCCTCTCGCAGTCTGGGACCCCTCGGGGGATGTCTGGCTGTGGTGGGGAGAGCAGGCCTAAGCCAGCAGTCAGACATCCCCCGAGGGGTCCTTAGTGCTGCCTAGGAGGTGGGAGAGGCTCCCGCCACTGCCGCTGTGCTTGCCAACCGTGAGCTCGGCTTCTGGCTGAGCAGAGCTCCCCCTGTGGTAGCACATGACCACCAGGGGGCAGCTCCTGCATTGAGCGTCTGCCCCCTGATGGTCAGTGTGCGTCATAGTGACCGGTCTTTCTGCTGTTCGGTAGATTTGCATATAAGGATTTTATTATATAGGATTTTTACAGGCAACCTGCCCACAGCAATGATGCATGGCCAGCTCAGCTCCGTCTGGGCCCCAAGCCTGTGTCCTTGAGCACCTGCCCTGCTGAGGAAGGAAGGGGACTCACCAGCCAGGGTCTCCGCACAGCAGCCGTGGAAACGGTGGGACCTGTGCCTCAGTTTCCTCCCTGTAAAATGGAGGAACTGGCAGTAACTACTCATAAGGGTTGTTGTAGGAATTCATTGAGATAGTGCCTGACAAAATCAGTGCCCGAGATACAGGAGCTATTATTATTTTGTGGTTATTGTTGCTGTTCTGTGAAAGGAGGGAACTGGATGGCCTGAAGGATTCAGTCAAGGAGCCCAGAGATATCTAGAGAGATGGGAGACTTGGTTTTGGGGACATCTGAGCCACTACGCCCTAAGGATACAGGATCTGCTTGACCCAGAAACCTGAGCTGCCTCCTCTCTCGCTCCCAGCACCCCTCCTACTGGCCTCATTCTGAAGTGCACAAAGCAAGACCCAACTAAATACAACCCCAGTCTCTCCCAGCTCCCTGCTACCATGGCTGTGAGAAAGGTCATTTTGTCCAGCGTGGAAGGTAGGAGTTCTAAGGTCTGGCGTGGCAGAGCCTGCCAGCTACCCACCTGGGAGCCATCCTTCCTGTCTTCCTTAGTGGCAGGACCCTGATGTTCTTGGGGGCAGCAGTGTACCCAGGGAAAAAACTCTACTTCTCAGCCTCCCTTGCAGCTAGGGTCATCACGTGAGTCAGAGCTGGCCAATCAGATGTAAGTGGAAGTTGTAGGATGGGACTTGGGGAAAGGTTTCTGAAAAAGGGCACGGTCCATGAATTGGTGTGGAGCTCTTGTTGCTTTCTGCCCCCTCCTTTCTGGAACATGGATGAGGCGGCTGCAGCTCCAGCAGCCGTCTTGGACCACGAGGTGATGAAGAGAATGGAAACCCCAAGCCCAGAACGATGGAGCAGAAAGAGAAAGAGCCGTGTCCCTGATGACACCACGGACCCACCATTCCAGCTCTGAGCAATTTGTTTATGAGTGCTTTTTTACGTGTGACAGAGGCAACCTTCCATCCATGCAAGCTGCTCTTACATATGCCAGTTCCTCTTTTATCCTATGTTAGTTTTCTCTTTGTTGCTTCGGTTCTGTGTGGTATTTCCAGTCTCTCCTACTAGCCCCTGAAAGGAAATTCTCACTGATATACCTAGGCTTGAGCCCTACATATGTCACTGACTTTTGTTGTTGTTGTTGTTAATCCACACCCGAGGATATTTTTCCATTGATTTTTAGGGAGAGTGGAAGAGAGAGGGAGAAAGACAGAGAGAAACATCGATGTGAGAGAGAAACACATCAATTGGTTGCCTCCTGCAAGCGCCCTGACCAGGGCCCGGGCCAGGGAGGAGCCTGCAACCGAAGTACATGCCCTTGACCAAAATCGAACCTGGGACCCTTTAGTCCACAGGCCGACGCTCTATCTGCTGAGCCATACCGGCGAGGACTGTCACTGACTCTTACGTGAATTTGGAGGGGTGGGGAGAATGTTGATGCTATTTCCCATTTGGGGGCTGAAGAGTGTTGGGCTCAAGTCCATCCTCAGTTTCTAGGTGTGTTATTGCCTGGGAGACCTCATATTAGAGGCCACTGGTTTAGGTAATAGCTTCCAAAGCCTTAGTGCCCCCTGGACTTTTTAGTGGCAGGACTTCTGGCTCTCTCCTTTCTTCATTGGCCAGACTGGGTCACATGGCCTCCTGTAGCTGCAAAGCAGTCTGGGAAAGTGAGTACCTGACATTTTTCATCTTCTGTCATGGTAGTCAGTGCTTGCTACCATGGAAGAGGAGAGGGGAAGAGCTGCTGGGGAGCAGTTCACAAACCTGCTATGTATCCCCCCCTCAATATATATTTATTGAGCATCTAACCCGGGACAGACAGACCCTCTACTTCAACCAGAGCAGTTTCTCCTTTCTTTTATATATGAGTCTCCTCTGCCTCTCATCACAAAAAGTTTGTCTATTTTACTGGCATTTTCAAAGGATCACTTTAGGTTTTATTGACCAACTCCAATTTTGTTTTATATTTCGTCCATTTTTGCTTTGATCGTTCTCCATTTCTTACCTTTTTTTCTTTGATTTATTTTGTGGACTTTTTTCTAGTTTCTTGAGTGGAGAGCTTATTTGCTTCACTTGGAGGTTCTTTTCTTTTATTACGTTCTATGCATTTAAGCATGCCCCCTCCCAGTGTGGCTCTGGCCACATCCCACAGGTTTCTCTACGGAGTGTTTTCACTGCCGTTTGGTTCTGGTTGATATTTTAATGACCTCTATAATCTAAACATTATTTACATTTAAGGAATTGTTTTCAAATGTGTAAACATTTGGGGGGAGAGAAGGCTATAGCTTTTGAACTGATATCTACTTTTATTGCATTGCTATTTTATTGATTTATGTATTTTTTTAGAGAGAGTGGAAGGGAGGGAGGGAGAGAGAGAGAGAGAGAGAGAGAGAGAGAGAGAGAGAGAGAAACATCAATGTGAGAGAGACACATCAATTGGTTGCCTCCTGCACGTGCCCCAACCAGGGCTGGGGATCAAACCTGCAACCCAGGTTCATGCTCTTGACCAGGAATTGAACCCATGACCCTTTGATGTACGGGCTGATGCTCTAACCACTGAGAAACACTGACCAGGGCTGCACTGCTGTTTTAAATAATATATTGACCTGCCATTTAAGCTTGCATTGAAAGAGCAAGCCCTGAGGCTAATAAAATGGTTTGGAAAACTCTAGTTTACCCTGAGCCCACACCCTGGACATACTGAGGGTCTAGCGAATCCATGGCAAACGTGAGGTCATGGCCCAGATTTTATAACTCATAATGGTCCGGTGCACCAGCCGCTCTGCTTCAGGGCCTGGGTGGTGGAGTGACGCGCAGCACGGGGGAGGGCGTGTCCCGCAGAGCCCAGCTCTGTTGGTGTCCACGGGAAGGGCAGGCTTTGGCCCACTGGGAGGCAGGACCCTCAGCTAGAACCTGGGCAGATGTGGGAAGGGCCCGAGGCCCTGCCGTTAAGCACCAGGGACTTGCAGCCCTGTGGTTTGGGCACCCCTATGCACCACACACGCACGCACACAGACTGAGAATAACCTTGGGTGGGAGAGGAAGCATGTGGGCACCTAGGAAGTGGCAGGGCTGGCGATGGTGGAAGGAGAGGCCGACACACTGTGTTAACCAGCACGTTTATGGCCTCTGTGGCTCTCCGACAGCTCAGGGGAGGAGTAGGGCCTTGTTGGCTCTAACTCTATAGTGGAAGCAGGAGAACAGAGGACCGAAACCACGGAGATCTTCCGCTCAGGGAGGGAGATGGCGAGGGTGGCATGAGCTCTTCTCTCGGGAGGTGTCCAGGGCGGCGCTGCTAGTTCAGGGCTGTGGGGAGGATGGGGCAAAGGGGCAGAGGAGGCCATTAGGGAGGTAGAGGACCAGGTCCCCAGTGCCCCACCCCTCCTGCTCCTCTGCCCACCCCCAGCCTCCCGGCGGCCCCACCCGCCCCACGCTCAGCCTGTGCCAGGTTCAGGTTCAGGAAGGTAGCGCTGGTCCTCATGCAAGGGAGGAAGGTTGACTGTGAGAAGAGAGACAGGTGAAAGGGAATTCCGGGGTTCATTGGGGGGTGGCCTGCTGTCACTGGACAACATTCTCCCCCCAACACTGACCCAGAAAACCAGGGCTTGATGAGTGAGCGGATGAAAGACAGGGTCCGGGGGGCCTGCTAGTGATTGGGTCCCTCATCCTAGAAGCTTCAAGTCCGAGGGAGGGTGACTCTGTCCCTGACTCAGGGACGTGGCTTCTGAGATTGTCTGGTCTGATGGGGGAGGCAAGACTCCAGCCTGGGGGATGACCTGAGTGTCTGAAAGCTCCTGGTCTAATGGGTAAAACACGGCCCTGTTTCTGGAACATGGCCTCTCAGACCTCTGGGATGCTCAGTCTGTGGGGGAGACATGGTCCCTGACTCTGGGAGCCCCCAGTCTGATGGAGGAGACATGGTCCCTGACTCTGGGAGCCCCCAGTCTGATGGAGGAGACATGGTCCCTGACTCTGGGAGCCCCCAGTCTGATGGAGGAGACATGGTCCCTGACTCTGGGAGCCCCCAGTCTGATGGAGGAGACATGGTCCCTGACTCTGGGAGCCCCCAGTCTGATGGAGGAGACGTGGTCCCTGACTCTGGGAGCCCCCAGTCTGATTGAGGAGACGTGGTCCCTGACTCTGGGAGCCCCCAGTCTGATGGAGGAGACATGGTCCCTGACTCTGGGAGCCCCCAGTCTGATGGAGGAGACATGGTCCCTGACTCTGGGAGCCCCCAGTCTGATGGAGGAGACGTGGTCCCTGACTCTGGGAGCCCCCAGTCTGATTGAGGAGACGTGGTCCCTGACTCTGGGAGCCCCCAGTCTGATGGAGGAGACATGGTCCCTGACTCTGGGAGCCCCCAGTCTGATGGAGGAGACGTGGTCCCTGACTCTGGGAGCCCCCAGTCTGATGGAGGAGACATGGTCCCTGATTCTGGGAGCCCCCAGTCTGATGGAGGAGACATGGTCCCTGACTCTGGGAGCCCCCAGTCTGATGGAGGAGACATGGTCCCTGACTCTGGGAGCCCCCAGTCTGATGGAGGAGACATGGTCCCTGATTCTGGCGAGAAGGACATGGTCCTCAACATTTGGGAATTCCCAGCCTGGTGGAGAAGATATTGTTCCTGATTTTTGGGAACTCCCAGTGTGATGGGGAGACACGGTCCCCAACACCTGGGAGCCCCCAGTCTGATGGAGGAGACATTGTTCCCAACTTCTGGGCACTCCCAGTCTGGGAGGTGTGATCTCTAACATCTGGAAATTCCCAGTCTGACAGAGGAGACACAATGCCCACCACCTAGTAACCGCCATCGTAACGGAGTATGTTATTCCTATTTCAGTTTGAGAGAGAAATTCCACCCTCCGCTGGGAGAAATTCTGTCCGAATTCCTACTGTAATGCAAAGGATGAGGCATGATCCCCATTGTCTAGGGTGACAGTCTGAAGAGGAGGCATGATCCATTCTATACCTCTAGGCTGATAGGGGAGGTAAACTCCCAACATTAGCCAGCTTCCCAATACGATGGGAGAAGCAATGCCTTCTGTGTTTTAGGGCCCACTCATCTGTGGGGAAAAGGATGCCCTGCTCTGCTTTCAGTCTGGTGTGCCTCTTGTATGAGAGCGAAGGCATGGGAGCCCCCTCCAGTCGCCCCCAGTCTGCTAGAGGAGGCCTCTGGACCCCTGCTCTGGGCCATCAGTTTGACAGAAGAGGCAGAAGAGCTCATTTGGGGGCCCCCAAGTCAGATGGAGGAGGCCAGGTCCCTTCTTGTAGTCTGGTGGGAAGGCATATCCGTGGAAGAGTTAGAGAAGTCCCCTTTCGGGAGCCCCTGTCTGCACGCGTGCCCTCCGGCCCTCCCGCACACTCACGGGCCACCTGCAGCTCCAGCTCCAGCGTCTCAGTCTTGCCCTGCAGCGTGACGGTCTTGAGTGTGTAGCGTCCGGCGTCCGTGAGGTTCAGTTTCTGCACCAGCAGCGAGCAGTTGGCGAAGCCCACCTCCCTGCCTGTGTGCGCGGGGCCTGCGATCCAGTTCCCAGACGGCAGTTGGCTGAGCAGCCGGTTGGGCTCGGAGGCAGGCCCGCGGTACCAGGCGTAGACCAGCAGGTCCTTGGGGTAGCCCTGTACGGTCAGCGTCACGTCCTGGCCCTCCGTCGGCTTGGTCGGCACGGGCACGATAGACATGGCCACTACAGCCGCTGGGGAGAGAGGGAGGGGCGCAGGCTCAGCTGGGCCCGCAGTCGGCTTCCTGCCCCCTTCCTGCCCCCAGCTGGCTCAGCTATGCCAACCCCCAGTGGCTGGTGCCCCTCGCACAGGGCTCTGGGAAGGAGACAGAGGAAGCTGGTGACCTGTGTGGGAGTGGTGGAGGGTTTCGTGTCCCACAATGCCTGCAGGGATTCTGTCTTCCTGGGTCAGACTGGGCGGCCCCGGGGGTGGTGGCCATCTCCCCCCATTAGACTAAAAATGTCCAGCCTTTGGGGGGGGGGGTCTTTCTCCCACGAAAGTGCAAGACCCTAGAGAATAGGGTCATGTCTCCTCCATCAGATTACAGATTCCCAAAATATAAGGGCCACAACTCCCCTATCTGATGGGAGATTCTAGAATATGGGGGACCGTGTCTCCCCCGTTAGGTTGGAAATTCTAGAACGTGGGGATTGTGTCTTCCGCATCAGAGAGCTGGGAGTTGTGTGCCCTGCGTGGTCTTTCCTGTCAGGCTGAGAGGCCTGAACATGTGGGGGCTGGCGTTCCCGTCAGGCTGAAGGATTCCTGAGGGGCAGAGGCCATGTCTCCTCCATCGGGTTGGGAGTGCGAGATTACGGGGTTAGGTCTTTCCAATCAGGCTGGGACCCCAGAGATTGGACTGGGGCATCGCACTAGAAATTCCTAGAAAGTGGGAGGCCTATACTCCCCCATCAGATTGGGAGTAGCCCCAAGGTGGGAACTGTGTCTCCCCCATCAGACTAGGAATTCTAAATAAATAAATAAGTAAATAAATAAGTAAATAAATAAATAAATGGTCCATGTCTCCTCAAGGCCATGTCTCCTCCATCAAAATAGAAAATCTCCCCAAGCATGGACTGGGTCTCCTCCGCCTGATTGGAAGCTCATTGAGGGTGGGTCAGGTCTCCCCCACTGCTGCTTAGAAGTCCATTGCCTCTCCGCTCTGACTAGCAGCTCCTTGAATAAGGAGGCCGTGCCGCCCTGTCCCAGGGCCATCTCCTTAAGGGCAGAGTCCATGTCTCCTCCATCAGATCAGCGGCTCCCTGGGGAGGGGAAGGGTGATGTCTCCTTTTCCTCTGTCTCTTTCCTGGCACCTGCCACCAGGTTGCTGACAGTTCAGAAGGCCGTTTGTGGCACTGGACCCACTCCCTGCACGTACCTGCACACCTGGGACACCCCCACAGGCAGGGCCTGGGGGCAGCACCCGAGGTCAACTGGTCCACCCCCCTGTCTCCTGCCAAGACCAGCTGCTGGGCCCAGGTGGGGTGGGGCAGGAGGTATACTTACCTCTCGGAACGTCATTTCTGCTTTGGGTGAAAGAGGATCCACCCTTGGGATGAGACCCAGCCTGTTAGTAGGAGGGAGGGGAGGAGGAGGGGGGACGACTGCTCCCACTGCCCCTGGGGGATGGGGACCACTTGGGAAGGAACCAAGACGGAATTAATCAGACCCTAATGTTCAAAGCCACCATCCCCAGGGCATGAGGAAGTGTCCCCGAGGCTCCTGATGGCTCTGAAAACACCAGCTGTGCCTGCGAGCCCCAGCCCCCGGGTCATTTAAGGACAAGGATAAGACAGTGCCGCTGCCCCAGCTGTGTTTTTCCATTTGCCAACAATTGGCTGTGATTTTCCGAGAGAGAGAGAGAGAGAGAGAGAGAGAGAGAGAGAGAGAGAGAGAGAACCCCAGTATGTGCCCCACACTGTCATCTGGGCCAGATAATGGGGTAATCTACCTGGCCGCCCAGAAATTCAGCTGCCTCGCCCTTTAGCAGCTGCAACTGAGTTAAGAACGGGGCACCCACATGCAGGGCCACCTCTCCCCTCTGCCGCTGTGCAATGTGGGACCTGTGGCCCGCTTCTCCTGGGGCCACCCCTCAGGGAAGAGACTCAGGTTTGTCGTCTGCTTTCCAGGCGACAGGATGCACTGTCCCCTTTTGCCACCTGGATGAAGAGGGGTCCACCTGGCAGGCCATGGTGCTGCTTGGCCATCGGATGGGTTGATACTCTTTCCCTTTCCCATCCTCAGTTGGGTAGATGGTGGCCTAACTGCTGGTGGGGCAGCCAAACCTTTACGTCCACTGGGCCTCCTGGGGGGTGGCGGGGGGCAGGGGTCTGGCCGGGCGACTCACCAGTGAGCTTGACCACCACCGAGGCCGATCCGGAGAGCAGGGTCTTGGGGTTCTTAGCAATACACGTGTACGTGCCCTCCTGGGCCGCCGTCATGCTACTGATGTTGAGGTGGTCTTGGCCATTATTTAGGGCCCGCCCGTTGAAGGCCCACACATACTCGGGCTCCGGGCAGGACCGGGACACGCACCACAGGGTGAGGGATGTGTTGAAGTCAACTTTGATGGTGCAGCCCGTGAGGGTGGTGGAATCCTGGAGGATAGCCACGCGTTCCGGGCCAACTGTGGGGGCAGGAGCGAGAGAAACGGGGCAGTAGAGGGGGAGGGGAGGGGAGGAGAGGTGGGCACCCCTGGCTTTCTTTCCACCGGGCTGGGCCCCTGGGAATAGCTGGGCCCGGCGGAAGGAAAAAGAGCTCTGGCCTTTTCAAATCCCACACGGGGCTCTAACTTGCTCTAGGAAGGATCTTGAGTCACTTTCCCTCTCAGGGGATCTCAGTTTCTCTTCTGGAAAAAGAGGGTGTTGAGCCAGACTAAATTTCAAGATATGTTTGAAATCGATGGCTCCATTAAAAAAAAAAAAATAAGTCTAAGCGACTGGTTTCTGACAAGCCATTCTAAAAGTCTAGCATGCTAAGGCTCCACGAGTGATGTTTCAGATGCTGGGATGGTAAGAGTCTAGAAATCTAGGTTTCTAAGATTCTAGGGTTGGGTGGCTCTAAGGTTGCAGAATTAGATGCTAAGAGTCTAAGAATCTCTGCTTCTAGAGTTACCAGGATCCTCAGAGTCTAGAATTCAGTGCTTCTTAAACGGAGTTTCTTGGTTGTAGTGTTCTAGGTTCTAAGATTCTCTACAGCCCTTGAGTACCTCAGTGGTTAATTTTCCTCTGGTTCCACACCACGCATCAGCGGCCCCTGGCAACGACTCCCGGCTTGGCTAGTGTTTTTATTTTATCTCCCTTCCCAGTCCGCCACTTACTTCCCGCCTCCCTTTCAAAAACCAGGGCTGTCCCTTCCCTGCGGGAATTGCTTCAATCTGGAGGATGATTCCATCTCAAAAGTGTCGTTAGTCCTTAGCAGATGGGCCAGACACATTTTCAGAGGGACCCCTGATCCCTGACCCCAGGACACCGACTGACACGCTGCCTGGCCTTGGGCACCCTGTCTTGGCCTCAGTTTCCCCAGCTGTGAGGTTGGGTGTCTGTGGCAGGGCCGGGAGGACTCACAGTACACGTTCAGGTTGATGGGCTCGCTGCGGCTCACACTGACCGGGTTCCAGACCTCACACTGGTAGGCTCCGGCCTCCTCCCTGCGGATGCCGTGCCGGGTCAGCACCCGGCCGTCAGGGGACAGGCCTAGGCGGATGGCGATGGGCAGAGCCCCGCCATTGAAGAACCATCGGACCTCGGCGGGGCTGGGGCTGCTGCACAGCAGGCGCAGGGTGTCTCGGCGCTCCACCAGCTCCGTGCTGTTGGCGATGACCACGGGCTGGGCCAGGATCTCTGTGGGGCAAGAGACAGAGGGGGAGGGCCCCGGGCACCACCTGCTCCCGGGGCCTCCCCATTCCCAGGCAGGGGGCATGGCCGGATCCTGGTGGTGCCCCTGTAACCCCAGCCAGAGTGGCAAAGAATGGGATAAGAGGCAGGTGTAATCCTGGAGGCCATCCTGAAGGAGGCGGGCATTTTCATGTTGTTTTAGGTCTTTTTATGGCTTTAACATTGTTTAGATTTTTCTTTCTTTTTTTTAGAAGAGGGATTGGAAGGGAGGTGGCAAGGCCTGGCTGGGGAAGAGGAGGGCTGGGGCTTATCTCACCATAGACTCGCAAGTGTCCGTAGCCCACCTCCGTCTGAAGCTGCCTGTTGAGAGTCTGAAGGATGTAGGTGCCCGAGTGCCCAGGCAGGACGCCCCGAATGTCCAGGCTGCCGTCGGGGCGCACAGCTTCCCGCCCCGTGTGGGCCGGGCCAGGGGTCTCGTCGCCTGTGCTTACGATGTAGCTGGACACCAGGTAAGCCAGGCTGAGCGTGGGCCCCGCATACCAGCTGTAGGCGAGCAGTTCCCCCGAAAGCCCGCGGACAGCCAGTGTGACGTTGTCCCCTTCGGCTGGCTGCTCGGGCTCCGGGGTGATGGAGATCTCCGCCCCTGTGCTCAGGAACGCGGCTGGGGAAGGAGCCAGAGACGTGGGATGAGGCAGGTGTGGCCGGTCGCCCCGTCGGAGGGAGAAGGAGACGTGGGCTCCTGGCATATGGGCTGCTGGCATATGGGCTCTGGGATGCCGTAAGTGCTCAATATGTATTAGCCGGTTGCAGAGTCAGTCCTGGGGAGGGGGTGTTCTGAGAACTGAATTTGATGGGCTGTGCCGAGGACCTAGCGTAAGACTTTGCCAAGCGCACAGCCCACCTGCAGCTCAGGGGACCTTGGATTTCCCGGGGCTCAGAGAGTCACCAGACGGAAGCTCACAGGCGGGGCCGGCTCCTCCGGCCCTTGGCCCTGACTCCCAGGACAGTGCTCTTCCTTCGCCTCCCCGTAATGAAGACACCCCCCCACACACACCCCTTTTCTTCTCAACCCCACAGCTGGACTCCAAACCCCATGAGCTGGTCAGGGCCGCTTGGCTTTGAAGTGGGAGCGTTTCCCTGGAACGGGTGGCCATGGCGGTGAGAAACGCACACACGCCCGGCCTGCTTTCTGGGACTTTCCAGGCTGGTGGAGCCTGGCTAGGAGGGAGGGCTCGGGGTCTCTGCCACTTTCTGACTTCACTTCTCTGAGCCCCAGGTTCCTCGTCTATGAAGTGGGGGTCAGGAGTGGGCCTCAGAGCAGCTCCAGCATGCCCTGTCATGCTGCTTAAGTGACCTGCAAATGACCCTGTGAGTGAGGCCCATTTCATAGGTGAGGACACTGAGGCCGAGAAGGTCCTCAGGGAGGGGCAGGCTGCTGGTTAGAACTCACCCTGCTTCAGCTTCCTCACCTCAGTCAGGGTTTGTCACGTGAATAAAGGAGTAGCAGTGGCTGCCTCGCCCAGGCCCATGCAGCGGCCCTGGGACTCTCCAGGGTCCACCCTGCCTACCCCACCGCTGGCTGCACGGCCATGCTGGGGCCTCTGGGAAGAGCGCACTGCGCCCGCCTGTGTGAGCAGAGCTGCCTCCCTACCCAGCATGCTGGGCTTCTGCTCACACCTTCCCTCTCCCGGCTGGGGCCGGAGCCCTCCCTCCCCGAGGCCATCAGGGCTGAGGTTCTGGGGGCACCGTTCTCGCTCACCGCTGAGGAGGAGCCAGCTGCACCCAGCTAGCGCCATCTTTCGCCCCAGATCTGGCTCCTGGAGGCAGTGGCGTTGGCGTCCTGATGCTCCGAGGCCCTTCCTGGTTGGGGCTTGGCTCCGTCTGGCGCAGGACCTGGGAGGGCTCGGCGATTTGGAGCCGGGGGAGATCACCTGAATTTGGAGGGATCGAGTCACCAAGGATCTGAGGCCCTGTTTGGGTACCAGAGCAGGCGTGGCAGGCACGGGCCAGGGGCCACGACCTGGCCAGGCCTCCTGGGGCACTGCCTAACCTTCTTTGTGCCGAGGGCCTGGGTTTGGTACCAGGAGAAGAACCAGGTCGCCAGGGAGGAGGGGGGTGGCGGGGGAAGATTATAGGGCAGTTTCTACCCACGGCCCAGGCCCTGGCCTCTCTGTTGCACTGAGGGGTCAGCGAGGAGTAAAACCAAGCAACTGAGGCTGTGGGTGACCTTCAGCTGTCACCTCAGGGGGTGTCCTGTGAGGTGGGCGCTGTCAGAACCTCCATTCCCTTACAGCTGGGGAAACTGAGGCACCGGGCAGGGGCTCTGACTGGCCTAAGTTCCGGCAGGGGAGGGATTTGAACCCTGCTCTGTTTCAAAGCCACACAGAAGGGCACGAGGCTGGGAGGCTGCACACTACCTTTGGGGCTGTGCTTCTTGGCCCCCTGCTCAGGACCGAGAAACGAGGGTGTAGCCCCTCCTCGGGGCTGTGGCGAGCAGTCAGCAAGATGCCGCACGTTAGCCATTAAGCCGGCGCCTGGCAGAAGTGGGCCCCGCAGGTGAGGTCGGTTGCTGTGGCTGCTACTAAAAATGTGGGCCTGGACCTAAGGCTACTGTCCTCTACCTCCAGGACTCTGGGCAAGTTATGGAGCCCACTGGGCCTCAGTTTCCTCATCTGAAAAACGGGAATGATGACAGCGCTCCTCTGCTAGGGCTGCTGTGAGCATTAAATGAGGAAGCACGCGTGCGGGACTTACAACAATGCCCGGCACAGAGCAGACGCTCAGTAAATCGCTTTCACTTACTCAGCGAGCACTGAAGGAGCGGCTCCTCCTGCAGGCACTGTCCTAGGTGCTGGTAGGTCTAGTCCCTGCCCTCGTGGGCTGACGTTCGTAGGGTAAAGAAATCAAACGTAAAATCTATTCCCTGACGAATGGAGATAAGTGACGTCTAGGAAAATAAAACCAGGAAGGGGGTTTGCAGTTTTGAATTGGGGGCAAGGGAGGGTGTCCCTGAGAAGGTGACATTGGGCTGAGGTCACGTGGGAGGGCAGAGACTTGGGTGAGGGGTGGGGGGTTCTGGGGGAAGAACATTCCTGACAGATGTGCGATGATCATGTCTTGGTGGCGGCTGGGTCCTGGTGCCTCCGGGGCCGCAGTGGCCTGCTCTGGGGCAGGGCCCACCGGTGGCTCACCTGTCCTGGTTTGTTCCTCCAGAGCCCTGTCCTGAGCTGCCCTTGCTGGCGGGGCTCTGATGGGGGAGTGAGAGGTGCGGGTCACCTGGCGCCTCCTGCTCTCCCCACCCCGCTGTGACCTCACCTCACCCTTCTCTGTCCTGGCCCAGCCCCTCCCCTGAGCCCTGGGACCGCATCCCAGTGTCATTCAGGATGCCTCCCTGATGTCCCTGGGCACCTCTCACTCACCTCGTCCCAAACTGACCTTGGCATCTGCCCCAGATCTGCTCCTCCTCCCCGTCCTCTATCAGGGACGGCGCCACCGTCCACTGTCATTGGGACAGAGAGACAGGCCGAGCCCCTGATTCCCGCCCCCCAGCACACACACACCATGCCTTATGGTGCCTGCCCCCTAAATGTTTCTCCCATGAGCTCCTTTCTCTCCCGCCCTGTGGCCCAGGCCCTGGTCTTGTCTGGCTGCCCCTCCCAAGTCTTCTGTGGTCATTGCCCCCCACCCACCATGGCTCCCCAGCCCCCTGGGACACCCCTTCCTTGTGGAACTTCCTGCTCCAGTTCTTCTGTCTCACGTGCACTTCCTCCAGCAGCATGTCCCCTGCTCCCCTCTACTGTCTCCTCACCTGCCTAACAACTCCTCCTCCTCCAGGCAGCCCTCCTGGCTCTCAGGCTAGGCCAAGTGTGCCCCAGGATCCTTATCCTAACCCTGACCCCCCTGGGTCCTCACTGTCAGGGTGCTGGGTTGGTCTCCCCGACTGGACTGTGAGTCCTGGGGAGGGCAGGACCAGGGGTGCTGTGGCCACCACTGTGTCCTTGGCACTGCCCAGCCCAGCCCGGGGTTGGGCACAGGGAGTGTTTGTGGAACAGGACACCAGGGGTGGGTGACTCACAGAGACCGGAGTCTCCAGGGAGGCCCTGGTTTCTGGCGAATTGGCTGAGGAGCATGACAAGGGCTTGGCTCCAAGAGGCTTAGGGCGGAACCCGGCTCGTGTCCAGACTCCGTCATGCTCCCTGCCACCCACGGCATCACTCAGACCCTCCTCTGCTGTCTGCTCCGGCCCTCCCTGCCTGGTCCCTCCTCTGGTGCTCCTGGACACGGCAGGAGCCCAATGCTCGGTCCAGTAGCTGCAGTTTGTTGAGCACCTGTGCCAGGCCTGACCGTGGAGCAGGCAGCGCTGGGAGGGCCGTTGTCCCTCTGTAGAGTGGGTGGTAGGTGATCATGACATGGACCTCCCTGGGTGTCCTTTGAGGGTGGCGGAGAGCGGCACATGGAGGGCACGCGTGTGTGGACACTGTTCCTTCACCACGCAGCTCGCACGTACTGAGGCCGGCACTGTGCTGGGCGCTCTGCGGGGCGCGGGGTCGCAGCCTCGAATAGGACAGACCCAATCCCTGCGCCGTGGAGCTGGGGAAGCTGGCGTGGCGGCTGGTTCAGGGAGGGCAGTGAGAAGGCGTCACAGGAGGTGACATTGGAATAGACACTTGTAGAGCAAACTCAAAAAGAGTCTAGCAGGGGTGGGCAAACTTTTTGACTCGAGGGCCACAATGGGTTCTTAAACTGGACCGGAGGGCCGGAACAAAAGCATGGATGGAGTGTTTGTGTGAACTAATATAAATTCAAAGTAAAGGAGCGGAGGGGAGAGCAAGAGAACCGGATAGAGCAGCCGGATCCGGCCCGCGGGCCGTAGTTTGCCCACGGCTGGCTAGAGGCTTTGCTAGAAATAAATAACAGAGATTTATTCTACGGTATTGGAGTTTGCAAACTGGAAACACAGCCAGGCAAAAACCCAGATGTATCCCTAAGAAGCAAAAGTACTTTTTTTTTTTTTTTTTTAAATAATTGATTTCAGAGAGGAAGGGAGAGGGAGAGAGAGAAACATCAATGATGAGAGAGAATCATTGATTGGCTGCCTCCTGCATGCCCCCACTGGGGATCGAGCGGAAACCTGGGCATGTGCCCTGACGGGGAATCGAACTGTGACCTCCTGGTTCATAGGTCGATGCTCAACCACTGAGCCACCGTGGCTGGGCTAAAAGTACATTCTTGAGCATGATCAATCCTGCATTCTTAGCCCTGGGGTTGGTCCAGGACGGTTATCAGTCAGATTCAGGGAGACTGGGAGATGGGTGCCAGGAGGTCTGGTCACGTTGTGCCAAGGCTGGATAATGGGTGTCAGGTGGCCTGGATATGTGAGTCCTTCAGGGCACAATTAGAGGGCTACCTGAAGGTCCAGGCACTCATGCAGGACTGGAACATTCCAGAAAGTTTAAGTTCCCGGGCTAGTGAGAGCAGGAATGGAGGAGTCTCTCCTCATGCCCAGACCTTCATAATGTTAATACTTTTAGCAGCTTGCTTAAAATAACTCCATTTTATGTATTCCTTAGACTCAAGAAGGGACCCATGTGATTCTGAGGGAAAAGCATTCCTGGCAGAGGAAACAGCCAGTGCAAAGGCCCTGGGGCAGGAGTGCTTTGGTACGTGTGAGGCCCCTGAGGCTGGAGCCCGTTTGGCAGACAAGGAAAAGGAGGCTCAGGGTCATTGCCTCAAGAAGTTGGAGTGACATGTCTCATCTTCTCCACACGACCAGCTGGGGACAAGGCTCTCTGATCCTGTTTTGTCAGCTCCCTTCCCCCACTCCCAGCCCTCTTATCTCGCCAGCCACCTCATTCATTCCTTAGGGAGCCGAGGCTGCCTGGGCCCTCCTCATTCAGCCCGCTGGCTGAGGCCCCACCTGCCAGGCTGAATCAATGTTTGCTGCGCAGATAAGGTGGGTGGCCTGTGTCCCCTGGCAGGACTCTTGGCCTGTCCTCCCTGGCCAGCGACCTTGGCGCTGAGGGGTTGGCTGGCAGGTTTCTGAAACCCCCTCCCCCTCCGCCTCCCCTTATCTCACCAGGGCAAGGCTGAGGCTGCTGCAATATTTACTTGTGGATCTGACCTCAGGGAGTGGCTTCCTGTGCCACCTGGCCAGATCTGGGCTCGGTCATTTTCCTGAGGAGAAGGGGCCCCATGTCCCCTTAACTCCTCAGCCCGGGCAGAGCACGCACTCCCCGGTGCACGGGGGGACGGTGGACGGCAGGAGCCAGCCTCAGGCCTTGGCACGGGCTGTTCCCTGTGCGTGGATACCCACCTCGCCCCCCTCCTCCTTCCCCTCTCGCCCTCATTTACCTGGGGTTTTCCAAGCTATTCAGTCATTTAACAAATATTTATTGAGCGTTGACTATCTGCCAGGTTGTGTCAAGGATACAGGCAACATCCGATCCCTGTGGGGCTAAGTCCTGTTGGAGGGAGATGGGCAATAATCAAACAACTGATACAGCATATCACGTCAGGGAGAGATAAGTGCTATAAAAAATAACGTAGGGCTAGAGGATAGGGAAGGACCCGGCTGCCCTTGCAGCCAGGGAGGCCAGGGCGGGCCTTTCTGAGGAGGGAACATCGCAGGGAAAGGGGTGGCAGAAGGGACAGCGAAGGCCCTGAGGCAGGAAGGTGTTTGGTGAGTGAGGACAGCTGGGAGGCGGTGTGGCCGGAGCTGAGTGATGGGGGAGGGGGGCAGTGGGAGGTGGTTAGAGAGAGAGCATCTTGTCTCCCCTCCCCTCCCCCGACCTCCCATATTATTTGAAAGCAAATTCCAGCCATTATATAACTTTATGCATAGGTACTTCAGCCTGTATCCCTAAAATGTAAGGGACTCATTAGAAAACCATACTCACAGTGTCACTATTTCGCCTAGAAAGTGAAAAGACAGTGAAAACGAGCCATTCCTTGGTATCGTCAAATGCCCAGTGAGTGTTCAAACGTACTTTTGTCTCCTAAACAATCTCTTTATCAGCTTCGTTGGGGCATAGGTCCCATTGCAGAAAATTCACCTTGGGCAGCCATCACTGAAATCTAGCTCCAGGGCACTTTTATCACCCTGACGCTTCCTCAGGGCAGGGGTTATTATTATTATTATTATTATTATTACTATTACTAGAGTCCCGGTGCACGAAATTTGAGCACGGGAAGGGGGAGGTCCCTCAGCCCCACTTGCACCCTCTCCAATCCAGGAGCCATCAGGGGACGTCCTACTGATGGCTTAGGCCCACTCCCCGTGGTTCTCTGCCCTCTGAGGGGTCTGGGGGCTTCACCGCCAATGCCGAACAAAGTTGCCACACCCCACTGTCTGCTCTCAGCAGCGGGGCTGAAAGGACTGGGGGACTCCAGCAGGGCTGAGGGGACTGGGCGCCACCATCTTGTGACGGTGTGATGGTCAATTTGCGTATTCCCTCTTTATTACCAGTAGATAGGATTATTTTAATGTGTTGTGATTGTTTTTTTCCATTCATTGATTTATCTTTTTTTAAATCATTCTTTATTGTTGAAAGTATTACGTATGTCTCCCTCTATCCCCCATTGACCCCCAAAGATCTTGTATATGCATAACCCATGGACACAGACAATAGGTTGCTGAAGGTCTGGGATGAGGGGGAGAGCGGGGGGGGAGGGGAAGTGGCAGGCTGGAGGGGGTCAAAATGGTTAGCTGTTTTGACATCTTTGCTTCAGCAGTGGCCTCCTGTGAAACCCCTCACTCGAGACTCACCCACCCCCGGCACAGGAAAGAGCCTGCACCCCTTCAATGGCCATTCCCCCTGCGCCAGCTAACAAGCCACTGTTTCAGAGGGCAATGCCCTTTGCTCACAAAGGGGTTGGATTCCGAGGAAGGGTTTTCCCCATGAATCATAATCACTCTTGGTCACGGCCCAGCCCACTTCCTTCCCCACACAGCCACTTCCTCATTTGCAAAATAAGGAGCCACAGCCCTGAGAATCTAGGGGCGCCCTGGACTCAGAGGAAGGGGTGGTGGTGGCAGGCAGTGACCTCTGGTGGGCAGAGCGTGGGTGGGCAGAGCGAGGGCTCCTAAGCTCCTAGTTCCAGCCTAGGACATTGGTCTCTTCCTAATTGGGCCAAACACTTAGCCCCAGGCCTCAAAATCCACCCTCGGCAATAGCCCTGAGGTTAAGCCTTGCGCTCTCCTCCACGCCCTCTTGTGGAAGGCAGGGCCCTCTGCAGGACACACAGACCCCAGCGTGGGCTGTGGGCGTGGGCTACATCTTCTCCCTTTCAGGCTGGAAAAAGAGGAGGATAAAGCTAGGTTAGAAAGATCTTGGTTCCATTCCCAGTTTGTCCACTTACACCCTAACTCAGTTTCCTCATCAGTAAAATAGGGATAATATAGTTCTTCCCTCACAAAACTGTCACGAGGATCTCTATATATAAAAGCCTAATATGCTAAGTGTCCGACTGGTCGGTCGACCGTTCGCTCAACCAGTCGCTATGACGCACACTGACCACCAGGGGCAGACGCTCCGAGCAGTAGGTTAGCTTGCTGCTGGGGTCTGGCTGATCAGGACTGGGCAGGATGGGCTGGACACACCTTGGAGCCCTCCTATGGTCCCTCTCCAGCCTCTAAAATATTTCTTCTAATTAATTTCCTTTCAATGTGCATGAATTTGTGTACCGGGCCTCTAGTAAGTAAATAAATGACAGCACTTAGCACAGTGCATGGTGTATACAGTACATGCTCAATAAATGATGATGATTATTATTTGTTAATCCTCACCCAAGGATGTTTTTTCCATTGATTTTTAGGGAGAGCAGAAGAGAGAGAGAAAGACAGTGAGAAACTTCAATGTGAGAGAAACACATAGATTGATTGCTTCCTGCATGAGCCCTGACCAGGGCCTGGGTCAGGGATGTGCCTGCAGCCAAGGTACGTGCCCTTGACCAGAATGGAACCTGGGAGCCTTTGGTCCACAGGCTGACGCTCTATCCACTGAGCCAAACCGGCTAGAGCAGTGGTTCTCAACCTTTCTAATGCCGCGACCCTTTAATACAGTTCCTCATGTTGTGGTGACCCCCAACCATAAAATTATTTTCGTTGCTGCTTCATAACTGTAATTTTGCTACTGTTATGAATTGTAATGTAAATATCTGTGCTTTCCGATGGTCTTAGGCTCTACAGCAGCGGTTCTCAACCTGTGGGTCGCGACCCCTTTCACAGGGGTCGCCTAAGACCATCGGAAAACGCAGATATTTACATTACGATTCATAACAGTAGCAAAATTACAGTTATGAAGTAGCAACGAAAATAATTTTATGGTTGGGGGTCACCACAACATGAGGAACTGTATTGAAGGGTCGCAGCATTAAAGGTTGAGAACCGCTGGGCTAGAGCAATAAATGTTTATTATTTATTATTACTTTGGTCCCAGATTGCAAGCTTTCTGAGAGTAGGAGCGGTCTGGCTTCTCTCCATGTTCCTGGTGCCCAGGTGAGCTCATTCAACAGCGCTTGGCGTACAGTAGTTGCTCAATAAACGTTGGTCAGTGAATGAATGGAGACCGGTAGGTACCGAAGAGAAGGATCTAGATTTTGAGAATCTGCCCACATTCACTTAGTCCACATCCATGTCTTGAGCCCCTACCCTGTGCCTGCCCCATGCTGGGTGGGGCTGGGACCCACTGGTGACTGGGACAGGCCCTGCCTTCTCAGGGCTCACAGTCCAGCAGGGAGACAAACCTGTCTTCAGACAGTAACAACCCGGAGTGGGCAGGGCTGAGGTGGATGAACTCAGGGGAGACTGACCCAGCTCAGGGTTCCAGGAGGGCTTCCTGGAGGAAGACGCGTCTCAACTGAGACCTGGAGGATGAATGGGGGTAAGGGAGGTAGAGTGGAGTGGTGTGCCTGTGGACATGCTCCAGGCAGTGGGAACAGAATGTGCAAGGGCTTGGAGGAAGTTCGGTTCAGGGAACCTGCCTCCTGCATGCCCCGTACTGGGGATCAAGACCACAGGTTGGGGGTGAGGGGCAGGGGGTGCTGAGAGGTGAGACTGAGGGGCCCCCAGGAGCCAGACCTTGTGGGGAGTTGGAGGTTGTGGTGAGAAGTCTGGACTCTTTCAGGGCCCTGGGGAGCCATGGATGGTTCTGAGCAGGGAAGGGCAGTGCTGAGTTTGGGCTTAGAAAGATGCTTGTCTTGTGGTGGGAGGATGGCAGCGGGCAGGAGACCAGGTAGGAGGCTGGGGAGAGGATGGGGAGGAACAGCCTGGCCCGGGGTTGGGCTGTAGAGACCACAGGACACTGAATTCAGGAGACCTAGGTGGCAGGTTCCAGTATCTGCCCCAGGGACACTAGGGAGGGGGGTGCCTGTGTGTTAGATCTGTGCAGCTGGGCGAACTCTCCGCACACCTAGAAAGGTAAAGAAAGGGACAGATGCAGTGGGAGTGTGTAGAAGGGGACAGGTGCATGGAGAGCGGGCCTCACACAGCCAGTATTGTCTGCGGGTCTGCGTGGTCCTCTGCTGCCCCCTCCTGGCTCCCATGCTGCCTGCAAGTCTGGCAACAGAAAAACAACAACAACGGACCCAATAAGCCCCAACCCCAGCCCGGGGCTGCAGCCGCACTCACGTTCACTGTCCGGAATCCCGCCCACACCTCGGACCTAGGTCTCCCGCTGCCTTCTCCTGCCAACACCTGGAACTCAACTCCATCTGGAGTCCCAAACCCCTCCCTCTTCTTTCTTTTGCAAAAAACAGTCTTATTGGGTGCGCTTTAGGCAGCACATATACTACAATCGGAACATACAGAGAAGATTGGCCTGGCCCCTGCGCAAGGATGACAGGCAAATGCGTGCAGTGTTTCATATTTAAAAAACAAACACAGTTTTATTACGATATAATTCACCTACCATATAATTCACCCATGTTAAGTACGCAGTTCAATGTTCTTGGCATATTCGTAGGGCTATGAAACTATCACCACAATCAATGTTATTTTTATTTTGTTTAAAAATATGTTTTTATTGATTTTAGAGAGAGAGGAAGGGAGAGGGAGAGAGAAGCATCCACCAGCGGCCTCCTGCACACCCCCTACTGGGTATCAAGCCTGCAACCCCCTCTTGGTGCAGGGAGGCTGCCCAACCGGCTGAGCCACACCCGCCAGGGCAGCATAATCAGCTTTAGGACCTTCCCATCACCCCCACAAGAAACCTTGTAGCCATTAGCAGACACTCCCCTCTCCTCGCTCGCAGCCCCTGGAAACCTTCGGTCTGCTTTCTGTCTACAGCTTTGCCTATTCTGGACATCGCATGTAAGCGGAACTCTACAACACGTAGCCTTTTGTGTCTGCTCCTTCACCTAAAGTAATGTTCTCAAGGTTCATCCCTGTTGTAGCATTTCATTCCTTTTTTAGGGCTGAGTAATATTTCATGGTCCGGATAGACCACGTTATGTTTATCCTTTCATCTCCTGATGGAAACTTGGACTAGCTCCACCTGTTGGCTATTATGAGTAACCAGGGGCACAGTGCACAAATTGGTGCACCTTGAAAGGAACTGTGGGCCGAGAGGCGGTGGTAGGCACAGGGGCGGGTCTCGGTCCATCCTCCGAGTCCCTGCCCAGCCCCTCCCACCGGGGGGCCCCGTCCCCTGTCTGCCAGCAGCCCCACTCCCACGGCTGTCACTCCCATGCGCTGATGGCACTGGGCCCTCTCACACCCGCTGATGGTGCCGAGTGATCGGGACCGGCGCCAGGCACCGGCAGTGGGTGCGAGCGACAGCTTTGGTGCCAGTTGCAGGTGTGACTGGGGCCGGCACTGGCAGTGGATGTGAGTGGTGGCTCCGGCGCTGGCAGCAGGTGCAAGCACCAGGCGGGACTGCGGCGTGCAGGAGCAAAGAATTTTCAGTAACCACCAGAGCCTTGCCCCGATGACAGCAACCGGTGTCCCGCCTTGGTCTGGTGCCCCTGCTCACCTGCTTCACCATCCCACCAATGCAGCCAACGCCCGCCATGTTCCACACATGCCCCCTGGTGGTCAGCGCACATCATAGCAACCGGTTGTTCAGTTCGGTTGTTCCGGTTGTTCCACCGTTCGGTCTATTTGCATATTAGCCTTTTATTATATAGGATGCTGCTGTGAACATTTGTGTACAAGCTTTTTTTGTGGATGTATCTCTTAATTTCTTGCAAACCTGGCCCTTTTGCAGTGTGAACCCCATCCCTGTCCCCTGTCATCCTGTCGAACAAACCAGATACCTGGGGGTTCCCTGACTCTAGTACCTCAGTTTTCCCAGCACCTGCTTCATTTTCCCTCCTAACACTGGCTCCCCAGGGACAGCACCTGCGACACTTTGTGGTCAGCTCTCCAAGGGCAGGGATCTCTGTGTGTTGGCAGCTGTCTTCTCAGAGCCTAGAACAGCTGCACAGAGCAGGTGGTCAGTAAATGCTGAATGGATGAGCAGACAAATGACTGACACGCCCCCCTCCCAAATCCCCCAAAGCTAACCCAGGGCCAAATTCTATCAATGATTCATTCTAAATATCTTTTGGCTCTCTGTACTTCTTCCCCCAACACCCTGGCCCAGCACCTGCCAAGTGAATGAATGAGTTATTGGATGAATACGTGGAGGAGGGCAGGCCTGCCCGGAAGTTTCCCTCAGGAAAGCATAATAGTGGAGAGTGTGGGCTCTGGTGTGAATCTCGGTGGTGTGTCGATTGAGCGGTTCCTACATGTGGGGACCCTGACCAGAGTACGCCGGATGTTAAAGACCCGTGTGCCGCCAAAACCGGTTTGGCTCAGTGGATAGAGAGTCGGCCTGCGGACTCAAGGGTCCCGGGTTCGATTCCGGTCAAGGGCATGTGCCTTGGTTGCGGGCACGTCCCCAGTGGGGGGCGTGCATGAGGCAGCTGATCGAAGTTTCTCTCTCATCGATGTTTCTGACTCTCTGTCCCTCTCCCTTCCTCTCTTCCTCTCTGTAAAAAATCAATAAAATATATTTAAAAAAAATAAATAAAGACCCGTGTGCCGTACACATATGCAAAGGCAACGACACGGCAGTTTGACTGCACGCACTGCGCAGGCGCACCTTTATCGTATGCAACACTGATGCCACTATTTGGCAAGAAGCCTCTTTTGTCTGAGTTCGTGTAAATGCGCTGCTGACCAGCCGGTGTGTGGCTGCTGTGTGTGCAATAAAGCATGTCCCGTACACCTCCGGCTACTCGAGTCTTCTTCCAGCTCCCGGCGTCCACGGAGGTCCAGCCCCTAGCAGAGGAGCTCGGACGCAACAATACGTATTTCAGTTCTCCTCATTCTGGGTACCTGGTAGGATTGCACCTGCCCAGCCGTCTTGACGTGAGAGTGGACCATGTGACCTGCTTTGGCCAATGAAATGCAGGTGGGAGTGTAACTTCCGGGTTGGAAGCCGGGGTGTGATTTGCCATGGTCCCTCCCTTTCCCTGCGCGGTGTTGGGCTCTGTCAGCTGGCTCCTGAATGAATAGATGTGAACCGGAGCTCTCCTGATCCTGCTCACACCTCCCTACCTGACATGAACAGGTAGCATGAGCAAGAAATAAGTCTTTGATGTTTTAGCCATGGAGATTGTGGGATTGTTTCTCCATCTGCAAAATGGGACTATAATAGTCCCAGCCTCCCAAGGCAAATCTGAGAATTGGAGACATTCAGACGTGGCCAGGCTTTCTCACTGGAGCTACTGTTATTATTATTTTTATATTTAATTCTGGTTTTATAATAATGAAGGAGGAAAAAAAAACCTTTGGGTAATCCCATTTCCTGGGGCTGTGGTAGGAGGAGCCTGTATTAGTTATGGCTGCCATACAAAATACCACAGACTTGGTGGTTTAAAGCACACATTTCTATTTTCTCACAGTTCTAGAGGCTGGAAGTGCACAATCAAGGTGTCAGCAGGTGTGACTTCTCCTTAGGCCACTCTCCTTGGCTTTCAGACAGCTGCCTCCTCGTCGTCATGTGAAACCAGTCCTGTTGGATTAGGGCCCCACCCTATAACCTCATTTAACTTTTTTTTCCTACACATTTGATATATTTTAATGGACACATTACAGATACAAGGCTCTCCTGTGTACACCTCCACCCCATTTTCCTCCTAGCTCTCCAGAGGTGAAACCAGTCAGATTTTGTTTTATCATTCTCATACATGTTTTTACATTTTAGTGTTGGTGTACACACCAGTCTTTGTTTTGTGTGTTCGAAAAGGACAGTCTTGAATCGGGAGGGATAGCTTGGCTGCAGAGGCCTCCTCTGAGAAGTGAGGGGTCCCAGCCCCACACCTCAGGGTTCCAGAGCTGGGAAGATGTCCCTGTAACTTTGGGCTGAAAAAACCAGCGGGGATTGTGGCTGAGTGACATGGAGGCTGCTGGGGACCCAGCAGTTCTTACATGATCCAGCTTCCTCTGAGCTCCAGTGCTGGGTGGTGGCTTTCAGGGATCCAGAGACATACGGAGAGGAACTGGATTGTCTCGCATCAGGGCAGGAACTCGGGGGTGGTTTTCTCCCAGATGGGGTGCTGACAGGAGGTCATTGTTTCTGTGCTGGGACCTCCCCTGTAGCAGAGCTGACTGGCAGTCATATCTGAGTTTCCATCAGCATGGCTCACACTGTTTGCTCCACCCTGGTGATTTCCTGAGCCCTCACCCCATCCAATTTGCAACCCCACCCAAGCTGTTTGAGCAGCTTTTCCCTATGAATGGCCTGTCCCAGTTCAGGCTCCAGACTTTTCTAAAATCTCTCAAACAAGCAGTAGCTGAAATCAGCGTGCCCCAAACCTCTCAATAAGAGGCCCAAGACCCTGAACTAGCACCGGCCTTTCTTGCTTCACAACAGGGCCTCACGTGGATACTTCCAAGCCCAATACAAATAGCCGCCATCTGCAGATCTCTCTGTAGCTCCTGCTGGGTGGCCCCAGGCAGTGGCACCTCCTGGGAGGCCCTAGAATCAGTGCACCCAGGGGACAGCATCAGACCATACCAGATTACAACTTACACATCCACAACTGACACACTTCCGATGACCTATTCTAGTTTCCTTTTTTGTTTTTAAATATATTTTTATTGATTTCAGAGAGGAATGGAGAGGGAGAGAGAGAAACATCAATGATGAGAGAGAATCATTGATCGGCTGCCTCCTGCACGCCCCCCAATGGAGATCAAGCCTGCAACCCGGGCACGTGCCCTCGACTGGAATCGAACCTCGGACCCTTCAATCTGCAGGCTGATGCTCTATCCACTGAGCCAAACTGGCTAGGGCTGTGTTAGTTTCTTAGTTTCCCGACTCTCTCCCCTGTCAGAGTATCCCTCCAGGAGAGCATTTTCTCCACTTTGTTCGCTGCCAAAGCTGCAGGATCTAGAACTGTGCATGGCCACACAGCCTGTTTATTGCTGAATGAATGAATGAGTGAGTTAAGGGCCAGAGACTGGGCTCCCATTTGGGAGTGGGGGTGGGGTGGGATGGGGTGGGGTAGAGAAGGGAGTCCTGCCCTGAGGGATTTGGTGAGATCCAAGGTGGGGGCAACAGGCAGAAGAGGGCCACAGGTTCTGAGAGATGGGTTAGAGAGGGCTGGGATCTGCCTGAGAGGGCAGGGCTGAGGCAGCCATAGTAACTGACCAGGACTGTCCTCTGGGCCACAGACCTGTGAGGCCAGCCCTCCCTGCATGTATGGTGGGGGGTTGCCTTGTCCCCAGGGAAGGGGCTGGGAAGGCAACCAGGGAGTGGGGGGGGGGTGTTATGGGCTGACAGTCATGAGTCCCCCCAAGTGGGCGCCTGTGAGGTCTGGCTGGAGGCAGGCCCCAGACCACCCTCCTCACCCCCAAATATCCCAGTGGAGGAGGAGGGGGAGGCAAGAGTCTGCTTTTCCCAGCTCATGGCTTAGGTCAGGCTGCTGGAAGGACCAGAGGAAGGGCGGGAGGCACACCAGAGGGTGAGCGAGAGGATGGGCCCTGCAGGGTCTCCTGTCCCCGCTGGGCACCTGCCTGGGGTCTTGCTGTGTCTTCAGCCAGTCCACAGCTCTGCCAGCCTGGTTCTGCCCGGTCCCTGGGGAGGCCTGAGGCCTTCCCTCTCCCACCGGCCTGGCTGGGACCCTTCAGGGGCTTGGCACCAGCTGGCAGTAAGGGGCAGGGTCCGGGTTCAGCAGGTCCTGGGGAAAGAGAGAGAGGGATTGTTGTTGGGGTGAGAGTCGGGGGAAGACAGAAGAACCAGCTGGAGACTGGGAGACACAGCGGAAGACACACCCATGCAGAGAATGGCAGGCAGAGACGGAAAGAGACTTAGAGACACAGAGGGACCGGAAGAGCCAGAAAAAGGGGCAGACGGAGCGACAGAGATGAAGAACGGGAGAGGCAGACACAGAGAAGGATGAGAGGACACAGAGAAACAAGAGGTGTGAGGAGATAGAGAGGGAGAGAAAGATAAAAGGAGGGAGGAAGTGAGAGAGAGAGGGAGAGAGGGGGGGGGTAGGGAGACATACAAAGGGATCTGTAGACAGACTCAGAGGCACAGAGAAGGAGACAGAGACCCAGGGGCAGACAGATGGCGAGGGGGGGTGGGGTCTGAAGGGGTTGAGACCCAGGCGGAGGGATGGGCCTTGACCTGCTGTGTGCCCCTGGGTGAGGCCCTTCCCTCTCTGGGCCTGGTTTCCTCCTGTGAACCCACAGCCTTGGACCCTGTGACGAAGGAGGGAACTGCAGCCTCAGGAGGCTGTGACGGGCTTCCCCGGGACTACAGACCCGAGGGGGCGGGCTGGTGGTGAGGACAGCCCCACCCAGCGGTCTTCCTGACCCTCCCGCACCCGGCTCCACGGGGTCCCCGCCACCCGCCTGCCTCCCAGCCTCGCACCTGGTAGTGGTGGTCCTCCGGCACCGGCTGCAGGGGCGGGGGCTGCAGGGGCGGGGGCTGCAGGGGCGGGGGCTGCAGGGGCGGGGGCTGCAGGGGAAGAACACAGGTGAGCCAGGCCCCGGCACCTCCCACCCTCTGCCCTGTGATGTCATTCCCGTCCCCATGGCCCCTCCCTGCGCCTCAGTGTTCTCCTTTGAGAAATGGGTGCCAGGGCACCGCCTCCGCTCAGCCTGACCGCCACCCCAATAATGCCCAGCCTCCCCGCCAGCAACGTGGTTCCACGTTTTCAGTCTTAGCTTCTTAGGTTTCTCCTCTTATTTAATTTCATTCTTATTTTCTCGAGCCTGCCCCTGAGGGTAAGGGGAATCTATGCTCAGTGCAGGAAACAGAGACAGAGGGAAACGGAGCCCGCGGCCTCCGGGCCCAGACACAGTGGCCTTGTGCTGCTTCCTTCCAGCCGCCTTTCCTCTGGCCTTCATTATTTTTTTAAAATATATTTTTATTGACTTCAGAGAGGAAGGGAGCGGGAGAGAGATAGAAACATCAATGATGAGGGAGAATCATTGATCGGTTGCCTCCTGCATGCTCCCTACTGGGGATCAAGCCCACAATCCTGGTATGTGCCCTTGACCGGAATCAAACCTGGGACCCTTCAGTCCACAGGCCGAAGCTCTGAGCCAAACCAGCGAGGGCTCCTCTGGCCTTTAAACAAGGAGGATGCTGGAGGGGCAGCACAGCCCCCAACTGCACCACCGGGTGCCACAGCCACTGGGGGGGAGGCGCCAGGGCAGAGAGGGCTGGGCGGAGAGGTGGGGCTCACCAAGGCGGCGCTCACGGACCCCGGGCCATGGAGCGGGGTCGCCAGGAGGACCGGAGACCGCATCGCCTCATAGATGTTGTCACCTGAAGCAGAGGACAAGGGGAGGAACAGCTGACGGACGGCCCACAGGCCCACTCCGGCTGCTGTCGGCACCCATTTATTCATTCAGCGAACAGTTGTGCAAACCCCTCTTCTAGCCCAGCCCTATGCCAGGGACACAGCAGTGACGGAGGCAGCCCGGGCTCGCAGTCCAGTGGGGGGTCAGCCCTGCCCGCAGACAGGGGACGACCCCGAGTGGGCAGGGCTGGAGTGGGGGAGCCCAGATGGCTCCGGGAGGGGTGTTGAGAGGGCTTCCTGGAAGAGGGAACATCTGAGACTGTCAGAGAAGTGAGAGCTGTGCACAGGCCAGAGAAGTGCATGCAGGGGCCCAGCAGTGAGAGACCCTGCCATGTTGTGTGTTTTTTAATCCCGCCCCCCCCCCCCCCCGCCCCAGGATATGTTACATTGATTTTATTTTTAGCTTGTCTTTAATTTTTAAAATTGATTTCAGAGAGGAAGGGAGAGGGAGAGAGAAACATCAATGATGAGAAAGAATCATTGATTGGCTGCCTCCTTCATGGGGATGGAGCCCACAACCCGGCATGTTACATTGATTTTAAAGAGAGGAAGGGAGGAAGAGAGAAACATCGATTGATTGCCTCCCATACGCATCCCGACCAGGGATTGAACCCAAAACCTAGGTATGTGTCCTGACCGGGAATCAAACCTGCAGCCTTTTGGTGTAGAGGACAATGCTCCAACCAACTGAGCCACTGGGTCAGGGCAAGCCTGCCATGTTTGAGGAACTGTAATATGTTTGTTCAGTCTGGATGTATATATATTTGTTTTGTTTTGCTTGTTGGTTTGAGGATGGGAATGTAACATGTGAGAGATGAAGCCAGGAAAGTCGGCGGGGGGGAGGGGGGGGCTGGTTTATGGGAGTCCTTGAGAGACATGTTGGGGAGCCTGAACTTCATCCTCTGGCACTGGGGAGCCATGGAAGGTCTTTGAGTAGAGTGACATGGTCAGAGTTTTAGAAGGACGCTGCCAGGAGTGAGGGCTGGCCGGGAGGCGAGGAGCTGGGTGTGGGGATCCGGGAGGTGGAGCCTGAGGTGGGTTGTGGCTGTTGGTGGCTGGGTGAGTGTGGTGCCTGGGGACAGGGAGTGGCAGACACTGAGCAGAGGAGAAAAACAGGTTTGGAGGCCCTCAGAATCTGTGGGCTGAGTCTGGGGCCCCCAGAGAGGGCTGGTGGGGCAAATGTCTGGGAGGCCCCAAGTAGGGGAAGGCAAGGGGGGTTGTTGCTGGGGGAGAAGAGGAAGGAGGCACGAGAATGCCCGGGTAGCAAGACGGGGCCCCTGGCTTACCAGTGTTGTGGCTGGGGCCCAGCTCTGGTTTCTCTTCAGTCACCATCCTGGGGGCATGGGGAGGGAACCAACGTTAGTACAGCGACGTCAGGGGGGTGGAGAGAGGCCCAGGGGAGCGCGAAAGCCCACCAGGCCCCAGAGAGCCATGGTCCCTGCTTCAGAGTGAGCCAGGATGAAGCCTGTCCCTACCCACGTCTCTTCTCCCATAATCCCCCGCCACACAGCCCTTCCTCAGTTTCCCCAGCCTCCACCTTATGCCAACGAGCAATGTTCCTCCAAAGTCACCATTTATGCAGACTACCTAAGCAATTCTGCTCCATCCACCTGCTCATGATTTCCTTAATATTTCTCTTTAGGCGTTCTCTCTCTCTCTCTCTCTCTCCCCCTCCCTCCCGCCCCCCACGCCCCGCAAGCTCCAAGAGCCCTTCTTTGGCCTCTGTAATTTGTTTCCTGAGCCCATGCAGCCTGGCTGGCTCACTCTTTCTACCCCTGTAACTTTCTAAATAAACTTTCCCTTGTATTTGAAAAAATAATTTCTTTTTAAATTGGCTCATTTGAATACTCTTATTTAAAAAGTACACTTGGCCTCACTACCACAAATTCGTAAATCCACTGAGTAAATATTTATGGGACACTGCCCATGAGCTGGGTACTGTTGAAGGCACTGGGGACACAGACCAACAAAGACCCCTGGAGTGGACACACTAGTGGGGAGAGAGAGAGAGAGACAGCATTGATCAGATGATAGATAGGTAGATGACAGATAGAGAATTTGAATAAACCATCAGCAGTAGAGAGAAAAGTATTATGAAGACATTATTAATCAATCCCAGCATCCTTCCCCACTGAACTTAGATGTGCCTCCAACCCCTTTTCACGGAGCTCTCTAGTACCTAGAACAGTGCCTGGCACATAGTAGGCCCTCAACAAATAGGTGATGACTGATTTACTGATCAGAATTGAAAAGTAATGCCAAAACCGGTTTGGCTCAGTGGATAGAGCGTCGGCCTGCGGACTGAAGGGTCCCGGGTTCGATTCCGGTCAAGGGCATGTACCTTGGTTGCAGGCACATCCCCAGTGGCGGGTGTGCAGGAGGCGGCTGATAGATGTTTCTCTCTCATCGATGTTTCTAACTCTCTATCCCTCTCCCTTCCTCTCTGTAAAAAATCAATAAAATATATTAAAAAAAAAAAAAAAGAAAAGTAAGACAGGCTAGTAAGCCAGGACAAGTGGAATCGGGAAACTGGGACAGATAGTTAAACAGCAGTTTGCAGCCATCCAGTAAATCCTGTCTTCCCTAAACCAGGCACACTCCACACATTGCAGACGGATCATGAGAATTCTCGCTTCATATTACACAGTGTTTTACAAAGTCTCATACTTTAAAAAGATATTAGCTTATAAGAACATGTAATAATCACTTCAAAATGCAATGGGTATTTAATTTTAGAGCGTGCCTTTAACATTTATATAAAACTAGTAGCCCTGCGCACGAATCTGTGCACCAGTAGCTCGCCAGTAGCTCCCTGCAGCCCTCCAGTAGCTCTCCGCCCCCTGCCCCGCCCTCCTGTAGCTCCGCCACCCCCCACATAGCTTGCTGCCCTGCCCCCTCCTGTAGCTCTCCCCTGCCCGCTTGTAGCTTACTGCCCCACCCTCCTGCTGATCCGCGATCTGGTTGTTACTCGGTCAATCGTTACGCTTCACAGCGTAATGACCACTTGCATATTACATCTTTATTATATAGGATGTTTTTTGTACTCATTCAATGGAAACTTATCTGGCCACCGGGTAAAACTAGCAATAAAGCTACTGGTCCGAAATTAAGAGGAGTAAGTGGCTTGCACTCCTCTCCCCAACCAGAGGGTAGTTTAAATCACCTGCTCAGGGAGACAGATGGCTGAGCAAACTGACAGCAAGTTACAGCAGATACAGAAGGTCACCTCCCTACAGATAACATCTAGGCCTCAGTTGTATTTCAGCTCCAGACCCAGAAAAGCAGCAAAACCAGGTGGGCCACACCAGGACCAGCTGCCATGACTGACGGCCCCTGCCCTGACACTGACCAGTCAGTGGAGACCACGCCCTGAAGGAGCACACCTAGGAAACTGATGAATAGTCTGCTGAACCCTCCCATGAGACCTCCCCTGAAATTCCTGCCTGCCAGAGAGAAATAAAAGCCTCAAGACAAAGGACATCAGGGGGGTGCCGGTGCCTCCTCCTTCTTCCCCCACAGGCCTGCATCCCCTAAACTCTAAGGGACCCCATGAGGCTTGCAACCAGGGCAGCAATGGGCAGCAGCAGCTCATCCCAGACAACGCCCTGAACCTGCCCCCAAGGCCCCCAAGCAGCCCAGCCTAGGCTCATTCCCCAGTCCTTTCTCGCGTCACTGTCCCCCGCTTTAATAAAAAATCCTCTAAATCCCCCTGACGGGTCGTTTCAAAGAGAGCTCATGGGACCAGAACCCGGAGCTCTTGGCCTGGGACCTAAGGTGGAAGTGCTCCCCAGGATGTAACAGACACTCCACAGTGCCATGTTTTCCTGAGGAGATGAAGGTTTAGCTACTCATTTCAATGATTAGTGATGTGGGAACGTAAATAAATGTTTTTCAAGTTTAAAAAATAAAATAAAATAAAATTCACCCGGACTCGCGCTGTGAAACTTCTGCAGGAAGTCAAGCCCCCACACCCCGGGCCCCTCCGCTGGCCCTAGGCAGACCCGCTCAGGGCCAGGTCCCCTGCCCAGGGACAAAAGCTGTGTTCACCACAAAATAAAAGGCCAAACGGAGAGGCCACGAGCTTTTATCTGAGGCCAAATTGTGAGACAACGAGCTCTTCTCTGAGATAAAAAAAGAAGAGCGATTCAGCAAACAGCTGGCTCAGGCAGAAATCCAAACAGTGTTCCGGCTCGGAGGCGAATCTTGAGAAAGGGGAGGGATACAGTGACATCACGAGGAGGAGGCATTTCCTCGGTGCAGATAAGGGGACACAGTGATGTTAATTCTAAAAAATGCTTTAGGTGGTCAGCCTGGTAGTCACCATCAGCCCGTAGCCCTGGGTTTTCTGTGCAGTGGAATCAACTCAGCCTCCTTGTTATTTTGCAAACGGTACTTTGGACACAACACGGCTTTAATCCCAGCCCAGAGGTTGCCTTGCCCCGTTTAACATCCAAAGCTTTGAGGGATGAAATGTTCAAGGCACCTTTCTCCCCCAGCCCCCTCCCCGCTGCCCTCTGACGGCTGTCAGTCTGTCCTCTGTATCTATGAATCTGTTTCTATTTTATTTGTTGCTCTGGCTACATTTTAAGGTGGTTCTGCTTATATTATTATTATTTATTTTATTTTTTTAAATATATTTTTATTGATTTCAGAGAGGACGGGAAAGAGATAGAGAGAAATATCAATGATGAGAGAGAACCACTGATTGGCTGCCTCCTGCATGCCCCCTACTGGGAGGGATCGAGCCCGTAACCTGGGCATGTGCCCTTGGCTGGAATCGAACCCAGGACCCTTCAGTCCGCAGACCGACGCTCTATCCACTGAGCCAAACCGGCTAGGGCAGCTTATATTATTTTTTTACAGCTCTTTCCCACCCCTACTTAGAACGTATCAGAAGACAGACAAGTAAAATGATGAAGGTCAAGAAAGCACAGCACAGATGCTTCAGAGCTGAGGGAGAGAGAAGACTGCTACCTTCACTTCCCAGGGGTCGCAAAGAGGCAGGACACTGGGCATCTATCTGCAACCAGCTCAGGACCAGCTCTGAGGAGGCTGATCTTACGAGAAAGGAATTTTTCATGAACAGACTGCCTCCTGGGGAAACAGGCCCCGACCCCTCCTTCCCTCTCCCCCGCCCCATGCAGAGGTAGGCAACCTCTGGTGGCTTTGCCTGCCCACCACACACTCCACTTCTTCAGCAATAGCTTCTGGCTTTCCTCTGGGGAGCCCCTCCCCACTCTCAGTCCGTCTGATCATGTGAAGCTGGGTCTGTTTCCAACTCCAGGGCTGCACGAATAGCCCAGGTTCGGCCAATTGGAGCATCACAGCACCCGGCCACAGTGCCTGGTCCACGCAAGGACTGTGACTGAAGGCCGCCCTCTGGCTTTGCTGGGACTATCAGGAGCTAGGTCCGGTCCTTCCTCTGCAGCGGTTGAGCTGGCAGGGTATAAACCTGAAGCCACCAGGGCCTTTCTCGTCATGCTACAAGGTAAAAACCTGCCTGGGAATGAAGCACCATAGAGGAAAGCAGAGTTGAGAGATGTATGGAGGAGTTTCCTGACAAAATTGAGTCCCTGGATCCAGCCATACCTGAAGCTCACGTAGGACCAAAACTCTTTCTAATTCTTCGTAAGCCAATTTAAGCGTCGGGGTTTAGTCCCCTGCAAAGCAGAATTCTGTCTAATACAGGACAGAAAGATTCTCTCACCTCAGGAGTGCCAAGCTTTGATGAGATTGTGTATGAGCCGGATGATGTGACTTGTGGAGGAATCAGTTAATGGGATGGATTGAGAGGGGGTTGGGGAGGAGACAGAAGGGACGCAGAGTGGCCTGGGGCCCCTGTACCTGTGCCTCTGGCCCCTCCAGCCTCTTGTCACCAGGAGATAGGCAATGCTGCCAACGAGGAGGGACGCAGCGGCAAGAGATCCGATGAGGATGGCAGCCACAATCCCAGTGCTCACAGGCAGGTGTGTCACGGGCAGCTCCGTGAACTTTCCTGAGGAGAATGAGAGAGATTATAGAGCACTGATGTGTGATTGCAACTTCCCACCCCAGAGCTCTCCCCCGCTTTTCAGACCTGAGTTGATTCCACTGCACAGAAAACCCAACGCATCGCCCGGCTGGAGCAGCTCAGAAAGGTTGTGAGTTCGATTCCCCATCAGGGCACGTATGGAAGGCAACCGATTGATGTTTCTCCTCACATCGATGTTTCTCTCTTGGGGGGACTACAGGGGACTCAACTTGAAGGGTTCTCAAATGCAGCGTGCCAGATTTGGGACAAAGCCTACCTGACTTCTAACTCCCACCATGAGGGCCCCCAGCCTTTAATCTCACGTTGGACACTTATGTCCCAACCCTTCTTGGCAGCGGAGTTCACAGACTATGAGGTCAGAATCCTGGGGTTCTAGTCCCTGCTTCCTACTTGCTATGTTGAACCTTTCTGTGCTTCAGTTTTCCCATCTGAGAAATGGGGATAATAAGAATACCTACCTTATAGGTTTGTTGTGAAGATTGAATGAGTTTACACACACACACACACACACACACACACACACACACACACCTCAATTCTCCAACAAAGTAGATTCTATGCCACTGACAGATGAGGCACAGAGAGGTGAATTGACCTTCCTGAGGGCTCACGGTAAGTGATCACACCTGGGCCACCTGAACTAATAGCCGCTCTGTGTGGCTTCTAAAAGATGACTGAGTCCTCAGAGCCCTTGAATGGTGGGAATGAGCTATTTCAGGCTCTGAGCAGGTAAAGACTGTTATTTCCAAATGGACTAGAGCCTCTCTCTCTCTCTCTCTCTCTCTCTCTCTCTCTCTATATATATATATATATATATTCAAATTAATAAATGTTTGCCTATTTCATCCATCTCCCTAAAAGTTTATCTGTTCAAAGTGCTCAAAACCCATTTTAAACTTTATTCTTGTCACTCGGGGGAAGGGGATAGCCTGTGTCCAGACTTGCCTGGTATTTGGGCATATTCAGTAGTAGTCTCCATCCCCAGGGAATTGGCTAAGTCAGACCCATTTTGCAGATGTACAATCCAAGGCCCAGGGGGTCACTTTGGGCAAAGGATAGAAAAACTGTCCCCTTTCCAGAAACTGCATCAGCAACTTTTGCCCCTTCTAGCTTATCCAGTCCCCACACAGCAGGTAAAACTCAGTGGCTTCCCTGAGTGACTCAGGAGGTGGGCAAGACAGGCTGTGTTCTGGCTCAGGGAACCTCCCCGACCCTGTCCTTCCCCCTCCTCTCACTAATTGCCCCATCTTCCCACAATGTCCAGAGCCCCCTCGGCCAGGACCTGCTTGCTCTGCCACCTGCTGCCCAGTCCACCCACCCACTCTCATCACCCCCGACTCCCTTCCTCACTCTCTTGGTTGTCCAGCCTTTGCCCATGCTGTTCCCTCTGCCTGGCATGCTCTTCCCCATGTGCTGTAGCTCCTCCTCATGTCCCCATTCCAGCTCTTCTGGAAGCTGTCTCTGATAACCCAGGCCAAGGAGACTCCTGACACACCTTTTCTTCATGGCTTACTTACTTAGCTATGCAATGAGTGTCTTCATGCTGGTAGAATGGGCATGTGGGTGTCTCCCAGGACCTCTGCCATACCACCATTGTGGACAGGAGCATAGCAAGGTCACATCACAGAAGAGCATACCAGTGCAATCAACTTTGGGAAAAATAGTAATTCACAGGCTTTTCGGAGGGATTGACCCCAATCCCAGTTCTGCCTCGGGCCTCATTAACATATTTCAATCAGTATAGACCCACCCCTTGTCACAGTTGATTGGTCAGGATGGGCATCAATCCAGATGTAAGCCAATCAGAACTCTTCATTCACTTGGCCTAAGTGATTGGTTCAGGCTGATCCAATCAGAGTGAGGTGAAGGGCTGTAGTAGAGTCTGGGAAAAGGACTTTCCTTGTTCCAGAAGTCCTGGAGTTGTGAGGCCCGTGAACGCGAGTCATTTTGCTCCCAGGAAGGCATTCTCCAGGCCTCCTTCTTCCTTGGAAAGAGAACCTTGAGTTTTCTCTGGGCAGAAGCCTGCCCCCAATAAAGACATTTTCCAGACATTCATGCGTGAACAGCTTATGCCTTAAAGCACCGTGTTGAGCAAACAACACGCGACATTGCTTCTGACATAGAAACCCCGGGCAATTTCACATACAGATTTCTGTGTCCACAATTCCCCACTTTATAAGGACACCAGTCATATTGGATCAGAGTCCACCCTACTGGCCTCAATATAACTTGATTACCTCTGTGAAGGCCCTATTTCCAAAGAAGGTCCTATTCTGAGGACTGCGGGTTAGGACAACATATCTGTCTGAGGGGACCTAATTCCACACACAGCACCGCCCAGCCTGGCTGCCTGTCACCCTGGAGAGTCCTTGAGCTGCTCTGGATTCTCCATCTGTTCCTTTGCCGGAAGCAGTTTCCGCTGCTGCAGCAAAAACCCTGCCCGGTTCGCATGATTAAGCGTCCTCTTTTTAGAACTCGCTGTATTTTCTGCCTTTTATTATAGACAGCGAGCATGTAAACAGGGAGCCTGCGAGTCACTGTATTTTCCAAAGCTGATTGCGACGGGACGCTCTTCCGTGATCCGACCTTGCCCTTCTCCTCTCCGGCGGGAGGCCCTGACACCCCGGCCTGAATCTGGGCCCACCTTGGAGACTCCCTTGTCATCTAAAGGATGAATGCAGCGAAGCCCTGGCCGGCTGGCTCGCTTGTTTGGAGCGTCGTCCTGTACCCCCCAAAGGTTGCGGCTTCAATTCCTGGTCAGGGCACATACCTAGGTTGTGGGTTCGGTCCCCAGTTGGGGTGTGTATAGGAGGCAGCCCGTTGATGTTTCTCTCTCAGATAGATGTTTCTCTCTCTCCCCACCTCTTTCTCTAAAATCAATAAACATATCCTCAGGTGAGGATAAAAAAAAAGGAATGCCTGTAGGTGGCACTGTGTGACTTCCAAGGCCAGGTCAGAGCCCTCCGTTTCTGCCTCGTCTTTTGGAATACTTACTCTCCACGGCTCTCTCTCCCTCAGGACCTGCTGCTATGCTGTTTTCAGGCCTCCCTGGGCCTGCTAATCCTTCGCCCGGACTCCTTCCAGAGACTCCCTTTCTCAGCTTCCTGTTCAACCTTGCACGGTCATGTGCCCCAGGCTCAGCTGTACCCACGTGAGACTAGGCTTTAGAAGCTAGAGGCTAGGCAGGGGCCCCGGGCCAGACCTGTGATGGTGAGGACGAGGTCGACATGCCCACTGACGTATAAACGCCACAGGGGCAGAGATCTCCGTCCTGTTCCTTCCCTGAACTCAGTGCCTCTCACACAGCAGGTGGGCAATGGATGTTTGTTGAATGAATGAATGAATGAATGAACGAATGCAGCTTTCCAGTGCCCCGCAGGCAGGCAAGCAGGCAGGCAGGCAGGTGCAGTTTTGCTGAGGAATTGCTGGTTCCTGGTTCCCAGCCTGGAGGCCCCGTGGACACCCAGGACTCTATTAAGTCCCTTTCTGCACAGGCCCGCTGGGAGGGGGGGCTTCCCTTACAGCCAGATCCCCTCATGATTAGGAGATATAAAGCCTGCCAGTTACCCAGAATGCAGGGAGTGCACCCTGCCATCTCCAACCTCCACCATGGAGGGGCTGAATGTGGGGCCACAGTGGCCCTCACAAATAAACGCCCTGGTTGCCAAGGTGACCGTCCTGATGTGAGGACACTCCCAGCTCTGTCCCTAATCCCCATGAATTCAGCCTCTGCCATTCCCTCTGCTCTTCCTTTCCCTTTGCTCTTCCTTTCCCATTGAGCTGAACCGCTTTGCGTCCCCACTTCCTGTGCTCAGCCCTCTGAAAGCCAAGGCAGGCCCGCCAGGCCGTTACTTTCTGCTCTCCACGGGACCCCTCCCTCCACGGGACCCCTCCCTCCACGGGACCCCTCCCACCATGGGACCCCTCTCTCCACGGGACCCCTCCCTCCACGGGACCCAACCCACCATGGGACCCCTCCCTCCACGGGACCCCTCCCACCACGGGACCCCTCCCTCCACGGGACCTCTCTCCATGGGGCCCCTCCCACCATGGGACCCCTCCCTCCATGGGACCCCTCCCTCCATGGGACACCTCCCACCACGGGACCCCTCCCTCCACGGGACCCCTCCCTCCATGGGACCCCTCTCCACGGGACCCCTCTCTCCACAGGACCTCTCCCTCCACGGGACCCCTCTCACCACGGGACCCCTCCCTCCACAGGACCCCTCTCTCCACGGGACCCCTCTCTCCACAGGACCCCTCCCTCCACGGGACCCCTCTCCACGGGACCCCTCTCTCCACAGGACCCCTCCCTCCACGGGACCCCTCTCCACGGGACCCCTCCCTCTACGGGACCCCTCTCTCCACAGGACCCCTCTCTCCATAGGACCCCTCCCTCCATGGGACCCCTCTTTCCATGGGACCCCTCTCTCCACGGGACCCCTCTTTCCATGGGACCCCTCTCTCCACAGGACCCCTTTTTCCATGGGGCCCCTCGGTGCTTCCTTGGAGTCCCTGTGATAGAGAAAGAGCCAGGTGGCAGAGGCACCAAGGGATGGACTGGGACCCAGCTGGAGCCTTGGCTCTCCTCCTCCCAGTGGTGTGGTCTTGGGCCCTCTCTGGGTCTCAGTTTGCCCCTCTGTAAAATGGGGATCACCCCAGGGCTTTCCCAACAGGGTTTGTGAGTTGAAGTCACAAAGGGTTTGTGAGTTGAGGTCACAGGGAATGAAATGAGTTGAGGTCAGCAAAGTTCTGAGCTAGAGGTGTGTGGTATGGAGTACATGCCCCTTAGATGGGAGATGGCATTGCAATGATTTTCTCAGTGCCTGGTGTGTGCTCAGCACTGCTCTAGGCACCAGGGGATTAATGGTGAAGGAAAGGATAATAAATACTAATACATCCTATCTAATAAAGAGGGAATATGCTAATTGACCCTCACACCATCACAAAGATGGAAGCGCCCACAGCCAATAAGGAGGGAATATGCTAATTGACTGCCCCGCCCTCAAAGATGGTGGCACCCACAGCCAATAAGGAAGGAATATGCTAATTAACTGCCACACTCTCAAATTATGGTGGAGCCCACAGCCACAAGATGGCAGTGCCCAGTCCCCTCAGCTCCCCAGCCACCCAGGACCAGTCCGAGGCACAAGCAAGCCTCGGATGGCAGCTGCCCAGTCACTCAGGGCCGGCCTGAGGGACAACCAAACGACTGAACAAGCAGGCTGTGTGGGGCGACCTGGCTGGCAGCGGGGGGGCAGTTAGGGGCGACCAGGCAGGCAGGCAGGCAGGTAAGCAATTAGGAGCCAGTGGTCCAGGATTGTGAGAGGGATGTCTGACTGCCTAAACCGGCAGTCAGACATCCCCCAAGGGGTCCCAGACTGGAGAGGGTGCAGGCTGGGCTGAGGGGACCCCCCCCCGTACATGGATTTCGTGCACCGGGCCTCTAGTATTATGATAATTATAGGTGTTGAGTTCTTGCTCATCTTCCCAGCCCTGATCCGCAGCTCCCCATCTTGTTTGTCCTACTTGGTCCCACCCCCTTGGACAAGGGGTGGACCCTCGACTCAAGGGGAAGCAAATCACAGGCCAGGCTGGGCCAGCCAGATTCTCTCTCAGTCTGTCTGTCTGTCTCTCCAGCTCCTTTCCTTTTTATCGCCGCATTCTGGAAGAGGAGATTCAGAATATGCAGAGAAGCCTGGGCTCACACACTATTTAGTGTCCTGATGGGAATCCCAGGCCACGGAGAGGAGCATGGAGCCCTGAGCAGAGATGAGACCATCTATGGCGCCCTCTGGAGGAGGAGGGAGCACTTGCCTTCCTGACAACTCATTTCCCACCAAGCCCTGTGGGCCCCACCCATTCATTCAACAGTGTGTCCTGCCCTGCTCTAGGCTCCAGGGAGACAGCTGTGAACCCAGGCCTCCTGGCACTCACATCCCAGGGGCTACCACTGGGGCTTTACAAGATTGCCCCCACCCCCACCCGCCTTGACGCCAGCTGGAGAGAGCGTCTGTCCTTACAGTCTCAGCCTGGATGCAAATACATCCTTAGGAGGCTCTCCTTGCTCTCCTGCCTCAGCCAGGCTGGTCTGTCAGCTCAGGTTCCTCCTGGATGAAACAGAAATCCAACCTGCACTGGCCCCACGGATGGGCTACACTGTGACTCAGATCATTCCCTTTTTCAAACCTGGTATGGCTTCTTGTCAATCTCCCCATGGCTGACAAGCCTGATCCCTGTGCGCCTCTCAGACCTCACCTAGAACACCCCACGTGCTCACCACCCTGTAGCCATGGCATCGTGCGGTCTATGCGCCGAACACACTGAACTAGTCTTGCCTCAGGGCCTTCGCACTTGCTGTTCCCTCTGCCAGGAACTTTGTCCCCAGAAATCTGCCAGGCTTCCTGCCTCCCTGGCCTTCTTGTCATCTCTGCTCCTGTCCTGTCTCCAGGGAGGCCTCCCTGATGACCTCCCACCCCAGATCACATCATTCTGTTTAATTTTTTTACTGAACAAGTGGTAACCTCTCTGTACCTCAGTTCCCCATCCGTAGAATGGAGACCATGATGGCACCTGCCTCGTGGGAGGTTTTTTTTTTTTTTTTTTTATTAAAGTTTTCATTCATTTATTTATTTAGTCAACAAACATTAACTGAGAACCTATTATGTTCCACACATGGTGGTAGATGTTGGATGATAAAAGGATGAGTACATTCCATTTCTCTAATTTTGAAGACTTACTCTCCCAGGGAGACCAACATGTGAACTGATAAATTAGAATTCATTATGAAATTTGCAAAGGTAACTTTGGGGACATAAATGATGAGTGATCGGGTCTGCTTATTATTGCCCCCTCCCCTCACCGGCTTCTTTGAAATGTAATTGACATATAACATTTTTAAAAAATATATTTTTATTGATTTCAGAGAGGAAGGGAGAGGAAGAGAGAGAGATAGAAACATCAATGATGAGAGAGAATCATTAATCGGCTGCCTCCTGCACACCGCCTACTGGGGGGCAAACTCATTAGTCAACAGAGCGGCAAACGGCGGCTCGTGGACAAGGGTGGGGGACCTTTTTTCTTCCAAAGGCCATTTGGATATTTATAACATCATTTGTGGCCATATGAAATCATCAACTGAAAAATTAGCACCCAGCTGGCATGGCTCAGTGGTAGACCATCGACCTATGAAACAGGTGGTCACAGTTCAATTCCCAGTCAATTCCCATACCTGGGTTTTGGGCTCGACTCCCAGTAGGGGGCGTGTAGGAGGCAGCCGATCAATGATTCTCTCTCATCATTGATGCTTTTATCTCTCTCTTTCTCTCTCTCGCTCTCTCTCTCTCTCATCTCCTCTCTGAAATCAATAAAAACATATTGAATAAAAAGATCCAAGCATTAAAAAAAAAATAGCCTGCTGTATTTTGTCAAACATTTAATTAACTCATCCCTAGTGCCTTGGCAGGGCCAGACCAAAGGATTTCACAGGTCTTATACAGCCCTTGGGCCATACATTCTCCACCCCTGCCCTAGGGCATGTTTCCAACAACCTGGCCCGTAACAAGTGCCCAAGAAATGGTAGCCGTTGCTGCTGTCCACTACCCCGTCTCTTGTGTTTTTTCCAGAGTGGATTAATCAAAAAACACTTGATGTATGAACATGAAGATTGAGTGATATAGTGTATCCCTCTGGACCAGGCATACACTAGGTGCTCAATAAGTGTTTCATTAATGAGTGCATGTGAGGAGTAAGTGAGATGGTCCACTCGCCAGGTCTGTCTCTGTGTTTGTCATTCGATAGATATTTTATCAGCTAATGCACATGGGGAGTAAATACCTCCAGAGCCTGGCAAACGGGAAGTGCTCAATCCATGTGTGTTAAATGGAGGAAGTGTTTGCACCGGGCCCAGCACGTGGTAGCTGCGCAGGGTGCATGAGCCTTCCCACTTCCTCCCCCAGCCCCCAACACTCACCGGGCACCTGGACCTCAGTCTTGGCCCGCATGGTCCACGAAGGGTTGATGTGGACCTCCACGTGGTAGGTGCCGCTGTCTTTGGGCTGGGCGTCACGCAGCAGCATGGAGCCGTTGGGGAAGCCAACGATGTCACGTTGCTCCATGGCGCTGCCATCTCTCTGGGGCCGCGGTAGATCAGGGATGTAGGTGAACAGCCTTGTGCCTCCATCTGTCTCCTCCCCCCGGTACCAGATGAAGTCTTGGAAGGTGTCTGGGATGCCCTGGACAGACAGGAGGACGTCCTGGTTCTTTTGAGGTCGCTCTGGAATCTTCTGGATGCGGAGGGCTGCCCAGGAGCCTTGGGGGACCCAGAGGGCCAGGACTGAGGCTGTGGGGAGTTACAGGAAGGCCTGAGATCAGAGGTGTGTTGGGCAGGAACCATAGCATTCTCTGCCCTGTAAGTCCTCATCTGAGGGTAAGAGCTCTCTCTGCGTGTTGTTCTTTGGGAACAGTGCTGGAATTGACTAGTAATGTCTGCCCTGGGTTCAGGAGTGGAGACCTGGGTATGGATGCCACAGATTTGCCATTCCATTGGTCCAGAAGGTTTTCTGCCCTGAGATGCTGTGTGGCCTGCTTCTAAGCACTGGGAGTCTCTGAATTCATCTAACCCAAGCATGTCAAACTCACGGCCCATGGGCCACATGTGGCCCACAACGAATATTTTTGCAGCCCAGCCAATATAACAGTATGTAAGAAATGTTTTAATAAAAATTTCATAACTTAATTTTTACAATATCCTGTTATACATTATCTATATAAAAGGCTAATATGCTAAGTGTCCTTCCCACCTTCTGACTGATTGCCATGACGCGCACTGACCACCAGGGGGCAGATGCTCAATGCAGGAGCTGCTGTGATGCACACAGAGAAATGGCACTGTGGACCTGGCACTCAGCTTTCCCCAAGTGGGACACAGGCCCTGCCACCACCCTGGAGCAACAGCCCACCAAATCACAGCCAATGCTGCCGAGACCCCATGGCGCAAAACGCAGCCCATACATAGCCCAGTCTGGAAACAGTCGCTGTGGGTGCCGGGTAGTGACATCACGTAGCAACACCTGGCTTTCTCTCTCTAGCGACTAGCCTCCTTGGAGTTCCAGGAACACAGGTGAAAACATTTTACACTTCAACCAAATGCCTGTGAAGCATTTTCCTGTGCCTCATCTCATTTGATCCTCACAGAAGTCCTGGAGTAGGTAGATAGGAGACTCGGTGGAATCTTATTTTCTTTTCATTAGCCGGAAAACTGAGATTTAGAAAGCTTAGAAACTTGACCGGACTGAAAAGAAGTAAGAAATGGTGGACCTTGAAAATGACTTCAGGTTTTCTCACTGCACAGAATATAGTCAAACACTGCTGCAGTTAAATATTTCACCCTTTGTTCTCCCTGTGTGATCTACAATAATAATCTGCTTCGTGTTGATATTTATTGCTGTGTTGCTGACAATTACCTGAAAGAGAAGTTGGGGTGCTTCACTGGGCTGGAAAACGTTTAGCTACATCAGAAAGCAGGTCTAATTAAGCAAGTTTGTTCTATACACATAAAAGGCTAAGTTAACTCGCACATTCGTCATACATATAAAGCTCTTGCTGGCGCCAATCCCACACGTGTGTTTCGATCTGTCATTATCGATTGTGAATTTGGTTGACACTTCTATTATAGAGAAAGGGGTAATAGCGATATTAAAATATTTCTTCTAATTAATTTCCTTTCAATGTGCATGAATTTGTGCACCGGGCCACTAGTTATTAATAATGAACTACAACGTCTGCTAATGACTGATTACTATAATTGCGTTGCATTCATTTCTCTTATGCGCCTTACGCGCAGGTGCACCATTTCTCTCCACTAATACCAGCAGTGAATATTTTAGCAGCCAATTGCCACGTCATTAGTCTTGGACTGATTTGTTCAGTGTGTACAACAGGAAATAGTTTGCTTTTGGAGAAGAAGAAAAATAGGTTTATTTGCATTACGCTTGTTAATTTGTGCAGTTATTCAGTGTCTGGTAAGTTCATGTTCAAGAAAAAATATTAATTTTTATTAAAATGTTTTATTATTTTATGTTAACAATTACTCATTTATTTCAGCCCTTTGTATTCAGCATGTCTCTATCGAAATAAACCTGTTTCTATGAAAATTGAAGCTTTTTTTTTTTGCGGCCCACACAAACTTAAACTTGTTTATTTGGCCCGTGTTAGCCTTTGAGTTTGACATGCTTGATCTAACCAATACTTATAAGCACATATATTATTTATGCTAAAATGCCAATTATACATGATATGTCTAAAATTCCCTTGATATCTAGGCACTGGGGATGCAGCAGGGAACTGAATACACAGATAAATTCTTGCCCTCATGGTCCTAATATTCTAGAAAATTCCATAGATAAAATGGTGATGGGGTTGTGACTCTGCTCCTCCCCCTTTCATCCTTCTCTAGTACTTTCATCTCCCCTGACAACGTTTCCTTCTTCCAAGGGGAAACCCCACCCCCTGGGCTGAGTCTCAGCTGCTCGCCTAGGCATTGGGGGCGCATTTCCTCCTTACCTGAGAGCAGGAGGCCCTTTGAGAAGTGGCACTGGGTCCCCGTGGGAATCTCCATCTTGGCGTCCTGTGGAGATGCCACCTGCTGGGCACCGAGGGGGCTGGAGGGCCAGCCCGGGCCGTCTGCAGTGGGCCAGTTCAGCGAGGACCCCGGGGGAGCCTCCGAGACACGGTGCGCCCACCGAGCCCCGGCACCCTGTCCTCAGGCTCCGGAGCTTCCCCTGTGCACCCTGGGATGAATGTGCAGACACCGGTTGGACCTGTTTCCCAGCGACTGGGGAACTTGCTGGGGTTTCCCAGCACTCCTCCCTTGACCCCTTCAGTCTTTTTCCCACTCAGCCTGACTGTCAGGAGCAACAGCAGCAATTATAACGACAGTTCCAGTGGCCTCTGGTTGAGCAATGCCCCCCGCCCCCAGGCCGAAAACGCACTACTGCCTCATTCCACATCTGCCATGAGTAACTTTTCCCATCTTAGAGATGAGGAAACTGAGGATAAGGAGAGTGGCAGGTCTTCCGGAAGGGGGAGATGGGATTGGACTTGTGGCTGGCTCATTCTAAAGCTCTTAGCATGGCTTTTCAAAAGCATTCATTCATTCATTCATTCATTCCAACACACACTCCCTATGCCAGCTCCACGCTGGGTGGTGCTGGGGGCAGTGATGATTAAGACAACTCCTGCCCTGCTCTCAGCCCACAGTGGGGCTCACATGTCTGGGGGGGGGGACAGACCCATCTCCAGATAAGGGTGATGCAGAGTGATCAGCACTGGGATGGAGGAGCTCGGGGGCTGGGAGAACCCAAGGGGATGCTTCACTCAGCTTGAGGGGCAGGGAGGGCTTCCTGGAGGAGGGGACAGCTGAGATCTGGACAGCAAAGATCTCTGCGGCCCAGAGGAGCCAGTGTAGACGATGGTAAGGCAGTGTAGAAAGCGGACAGGGAGGGTGGTGTACACAAGCGTGTCAAACTCGCGGCCAGTGGGCCGCATGCCTTGTTTAAATAAAGGAGGCATGCGGCCCGCGGCCAAGAGTTTGACATGCTGGGGGGGGGGGGGCAGCAGCTTAGCAATGAGGGCAAGGTCAGTGGATGCAGTTGCCCAGGGAAGCGGCTGCGGGCCGTGTGAGGACTGTGCGGAAGGGGGCCGTACAGACAGTGTGGGTGTCAGTGCATGGCCGGGAAACCCAGGGGAGACCACCTGGGGAGCAGCGTGGGCTGCGGGCTAAGAAGCTGGTCAGTTAGTGAAGAGCCGTGCCGCGCGGGCCGGCTGGCAGTGGTTGCCACGCTCGCTCACACGCGGGCACAGTCACGGGGCACAGTGAGTGAGGGGCACAGTGAGGGAGGGGCACAGTGAGGGGCACGTGCTCCCCTGTGCAGGTGGCAGCCTTGCCGTCCACCTGGCTGGAGGGGGTTGAGGTTAAGAGGCTGAAGTGGGAGTGTGGTGGGCAGGGTCCTGGCACCCTTCTTTGTGGACCTTCCCATCCAGGGACCAGGAGATTCGGGCGGGTGGGCGACGTCTGGTGGAGACAAAGCGGGCCTCCGGGCTGGGCGGGGCCTCCTGGGTCTCAGCCTTGTTCTGGCGCTTGGCTGGAAAGAGGAGTAAAAGGGACAGCTCCCTCCTCACCTGCCCTCATTTAGCCGACATCTCGGCAGCAGAGAAAGGCGGCTAATTGAGGAAACAGGACAGGCAGGTTCAAGCCTCAGCTCTGGCCCTGAGCAGCGGGGTGGCCTTGGACAAGTCTGTGCCTCAGTTTCCTTTTCTGCCAACTGGAGCTGACAGGACCACAGGCAATGGGAACATGCACGCTCTCAGCATGGTACCTGGCACATAGTAAGTGCTCAACAGACGTGACTATTATTGGGGACTGAATACATAGCCTGCTCTGTGATGGGCAATGTTGGGGACCCAGCAATGACCCAGACAGCCCCCCCACTCCGGCTTCATGGGTTGGACAGTCCAACGGAAGACAGACTCTTCCCCGACAGTGAGGACCCACGGGGGGCAAGACTGAGCTGGGGGAGTGCAGAGGGGCCTGAGTGTGAGGGGGGCAGGAGTTGCTGAGGGCTTTGCAGAGGAAAGGAGGGCTGAGCTGTGCCCTGGAGGTTACGAGGGGACGTGACTGGCTCACGGTTGTAAGTGACAGCACTGGGCATTCACTCAGGGTCTGTCTCGGAACCATCATCCTGTTATCCCCAAACCCGGGCTTCCATAGGTCCCTTCCCCAGCATTCCTGGTTATTCACCGAAGATTTCTCTTTACCTTGACTCACAGGTTTTTTTGTTTGTTTGTTTTGTGTGTTTTTTCACTAGGCAAAGATCTTTATTAATCTGTTTCAAACTTTTTAAAAAAATATATATGTATTTTATTGATTTTTTACAGAGAGGAAGGGAGAGGAATAGAGAGTTAGAAACATCGATTAGCTGCCTCCTGCACACCTCCTACTGGGATGTCCTGCAACCAAGGTACATGCCCTTGACCAGAATCGAACCCTGGACCCTTCAGTCCGCAGGCCAACGCTCTAGCCACTGAGCCAAACCGATTAGGGCAATCTGTTTCAAACTTTATTCCCAAGCTTCTTCAGCTTAATTAGCTGCAAAGAATGATCCTATCTAATAAAGATGGAATATGCAAATTGACTGTAACTCCAAGACAAAGATGGCGGTGCCCACAGCCAATAAGGAGGGAATATGCAAATTGATGCAACAAGTCAAGAGGTGGAAGGCAGCTCTGGCTGGAGCAAAGGCGCTGCTGGCAGCCAAGGGCAGGAAGGCCTATTCTTGCACCAATCTTCATGCCTCGGGCCTCTAGTTTATGTATAAGCAAAAGCTGAAAAGAGCTGCCGTGTCCAGGGGCACTGGGCTGAAAAATATTAGAGATCTAGATTTTATCAGATCCGTGAACACAATCTGAAAACGCAGTCGTAATATAAAACAGCAGCTCCCAGAAACGTCTTCAAGTTTATCTCCTTCACAAGTTGACTCAATTCCGTTTGCTTCGTTCTTGGAAGCCTCATCAAAACTCTCCACAAGATCTGGAACTTCGCCATCATCATCCTCTCCAGTAGCAAGTGGTGCTTTCCCATCCACAGATTGTGTGGGCAGAGCTTCTGCCAATGTCCTTAATCTAGTCGGGCTGTCTGCACCGAGCTGCTTTAAGATGCGGGGTAGAGCCCTAACCGGTTTGGCTCAGTGGATAGAGCGTCGGCCTGCGGACTGAAAGGTCCCAGGTTCGATTCCAGTCAAGGGCATGTACCTTGGTTGCGGGCATATCCCCAGTAGGGGGTGTGCAGGAGGCAGCTGATCAATGTTTCTATCTCATCGATGTTTCTAACTCTCTATCTCTCTCCCTTCCTCTCTGTAAAAAATCAATAATATATATATTAAAAAAAAAGAAAAAAGATGCGGGGTATCATTTCTGTCAGCTGCTCTGTCTCAGCACGGCCTGTCATGGTGAAAGTGTTCGCTGCCAGGGATGCCTGAACTTGAGGGTTGTTAAAGCGGATCACTGTTCCTGGGTTTGTGAACATATGGACCTCTTCAATTCCAGAGATATGGTTTACCCCTGACTTCTTTAAGGAGAACTGAGGTTTACCATCTGCTGTCGCTGTTCTGTGAACCGCCTTCTTCTGTCTAGGAGCAGTTCCTTTCCCACCCATGCGCACTTGTGCCTGCAGTTTGGCGACTTTCTCTTGGTTCATGACAGTTTCTTTCATCTTGTTGGAGAGGAGACGGGGCCGCGCGGGGGCCTAGGGCTGACGCTCAGGGGGTCTGGGGCAGACCAGCTGAGAATACGCACACACGCGGGACGCACGATGGCCTTGACGCACAGGTTTCGCTTCACCCTCCTCCTAAAGACCCGAGTCCCAGGTTTGCGGAAGTGACCATGCCGCTCTGCTGGGGTGCCGGGTGCAGGCCCTGCTCCAAGCACTTGGCCTTTTGCGAGTCACTGGCACAGCCAGGAACGGTTCCTGGCTCAGAAGTGAAAAATAAAGGTCAGCCTGTATGCATCCTCAGAGCAATATCCATGCCACATGTGAGGAAACTGAGGCACAGAGACTTTTTTTTTTTTTAAATGTTTTTATTGATTTCGAAGAGGAGGGAAGAGGGGAAGAGAAATAGAAACACCAATGATGAGAGAGAATCACTGATCGGCTGCCCTCTGCAGGCCCCACACTGAGAATCGAGTCCGAAACCCAGGCATGTGCCCTTGACCGGAATCGAACCCGGGACCCTTCAGGCCTCAGGCTGACGCTCTATGCACTGAGCCAAACCAGCCAGGGCAGCACAGAGCCTCTTACTGGGTTTCCAAGGAGAGGACCTGTCATGCTCGCCGGGCGCTCAAGAAAAGGAACCGGTTCCATGCCAGCGCTGGAGGGCGCCGGCCCGCTGGGGAAAGCGCCCCTGCTCGGCAGCAGCCCCTCCCCCTCCGGCCCGGCCGCCGAGCTGTCACTCTGTGGCGGGGTCTGTGTCACCCTCCAGGCTGTACGTTCCAGCTCCCAGCTAGGCAGTGACAATTCAGTGTATTCGTCTGTAAAATGGAGCTACATATAACAGTGTCCACTTTCCAGGGTTTGGGGAAATAAACGGAAATGATGCACTAGGTCTTTTGCAAAATGTCTGATACATATCTCCTTCTGGAGACGTGATTGCTCTTGTTATTAATCATCTTAGCATGTTTGCAGGAAAGTGGACTCCTCCCCCGGGAAGCCCTCCCGAGTCCCCAGGCTGGGCCAGGAGCTCCATCTGGGATCCCATGTCCCAGCCCTGACTGCTCTGGTTCGTCGCTCTGGGGATGGATCGGCCTTTCCCACTGGACTGTGAGCCCTGGGAGGCAGGCCTGTGGCTGTCGTGGTGACCTCTGTGTCCCCAGTACTGCCCAGCACGGGCCTCCACACTGACCAGACACTGTAGGAAGCCATGCTGAATGAATGAATGAATGAATGAATAATGGCTTTGGCAATTATATGATCTCTGATTGTTACATTCCATTAGTCCCCTTTCCAACTCTAACATATAGAATGATGTTTTCCGTGAATATTGGAATTTAGAGAAAATTACTCATGAAGTTGTATTTGTGTGCGTGTGCGAGAGAGAGAGAGAGAGGAATCTTGTTAAAATTATTTATTTATTTATTTATTTATTTATTTATTTATTTACTATTGAATTTATTGGGGTTACTTTGGTTAATAAAATTAAATAGGTTTCAGGTGTACAATTCTACAATCCATCTTCTATATAGTGTATTGTGTGTTCACGACCCCAAGTCAAGTCTCCTTCCATCACCATTTACCTCCCCTATACCCTCTTCTACCTCCTCCCACCCGCCTTTCCACCTGGTAACCACCATACTATAGTCTTTGTCTTTGAGGAGCTTTTTTCTTTTTTCTTTTCTTTTTTTTTTTTTTTTTTTTAGCTTTTACTCCAGCGAAGTTTATTTTACCCTTTATTACAAAGGCACAGAAGTCATCTGAGACCTCAGATACTTATCTCACTGCATGTTAATGTCGCACTGCTATGGTGCAACTTAACATAATTATTATAAAGCTCATAATGCAGTTTTCCAACAACTCATCAGGAGATATAGACTCTTTCTATAAATAATTAAAAGAAATACTGGACTTAAGAGCAATATAGGCACAACAAAGGGGACCTGAAAATTCTGTAAGAGCAGTTATATTTCTCGATGGAAGTTAAGACTTAACTGTGAAACTCTACTACCTGCAACGGGTACACTGGACCAAGTTTTGCCAAGAACAAAGTAAAGTGAGCAACTTCTAACAAACTAAAAAAATATTTTTTAGTAAATGAGGAGCTTTTTTCTTAATCCATTCACCGTTTTCACCCAGCCCCACAACACCTGTCCCCACTGACAGCTATGACAGAGAGAACAATCTTGAGAGATTTTGAGGAAGGTAACTTACACGTGTTTAAAAAAGGCAGCGTTAGGGAGGTGGGTGGGATGGGTGGAGGGCTGAGGGCTCGGGCAAGGAATGGCTGCTTTTGGAGATCGAGTCTTTACTTCCGTGAGGGCAGAGGCCATGTCTGTCTGGCTCACGTCTGTGTCTCCAGCATCTAGCACAGAGCCAGCCACACAGAAGGTGCTCAGCAAACATTGGTTGGAGGAATGAATGAACCAGACGTTGTTGAAGCAGACTCGGCACGGCGCTGTGCCTCTATAATTGTAAATCGCAGTATATTAGGCCTTGAACCAGGGGTAACATGTCTTGGTCCCCACCCCTCAGGGAGCAGAGAGGGTTCGACACCTTGCTGCAGAGCGGGGAAGCAAATGTGGGACTCACCACCTACCACTCTCCGTCCCGAGCTCTCAGCAGTCATCAGTAATCGATGCAGGGGCTCCTTCCCTCCCCGATAGCGGGACCTGTGTGTGTCATACACTATGTGTCAGTAAAGGTTTGCCAATGAGCCTGGGTTGAGTTATTCCAGTTAAACTCCAGCTTGGAGAGGGGTTTGCACATGAGTCAGTGGTTCCATTTCTGAGCTTTTGAGCTTTCCTGGTTGTGTGACTTTACATTCTCTCGCACTCACTCATTCATTCATCCAATAAACATTTATTTTTTATTTTAAGTTTATATGCTGGAGTACAGTAAGCCCTTGAGTGTACATAAGGAAAATCAAGCAGGAGCGAAAACGCACTTATAGGAAGGGGTAGGACGTCTGGTGCTGTGGATGCACGAACGTCAGCTCGTAACCCGGCACTGAAGGCCTTGCAGGGCTGGCACACGTTGCTGAGCTGGCGCCGGGTACCCTGGGGGAGGCCCTGGCCCTGGCACCAGGGCTGCTGTGAGAACGGGGTCCGGTGTTCTCTCTCGATCTGGAGCCAGAGCGGGATCACAGCTGGTGCCGAGCCCTGGGCAGCTCCAGAGCAGGCGCCGGTGCTCTGCTGGGGGTGGCTCAGCTCTGGAGCTGAGGCTGATGACGGAACTGGCTGCAGCTAGCCAGGGCCACAGCAGCTTTCCGTGGTGGTTCCAGCTCCGGAGATGGGGTGATGAGAGCCATTGTTTGAACCTTGTGTGGATCTGGAGTGGGAGCCTGCACAGGTGGCTGTTCTAGCCCTTGAACGTGGCCTGCCCTGGCTGCGAAGCTGACGCCAGTGTGGAGGCTCCTAGCTCCCGGGCCGGAATGAGAGCTGCGGCTGGAGCCTGCTCTAGCCCTGGCTCGGGGCATCCTCTGGCTCTGAGCTTTTGCAGGCAGTCGACTTGGGCCGGCACCAGCTCTTGAGGTGGTTCAGAGTTTTCTCTGGAGCTGGTGTCTCCGTCTCCGGCTCAAGGTGCTCCAGCTGTGAGAGGAGGGGGCCCGGCACTGCAGGCCTGAGCCTGGAATCAACAAACGTGTATTGAGCACACATTGTATGACCCATGTGGGTCCTGCTCGCATGGAGCTGACAGCCTCATGGATGAGATAATTGTTCAATAATTACACCCATAAATACTCAATGACACCATGCGGTGCGTGTTACCAAGCAGAAAGTGCTAGGAGAGAGCTTAACTACGGGACTGATTTGGAAGAGGGTGGTCAGCAGGCTTCTCGGAGGAACTCTGCCCAGTTTATTTCTGGAGGGGAGGAAGCTCACGATGCTCAGCTGTTCCCGAGGCCATGGGTACTGCTGCGTCCTGGGCCAGGGGACGGCGGCTGCTGGCTCCAGTGTCACCTCTGACACACAGCCAGCCTTCGGGAGCAGCAGGACCAGCTCCCTGAGGGCCCACCCAGGCAGGAAATGTAGTTCTTCCCCGGCAGTGAGGTAAGCGGGAGGAGGGAAGGGGTTTGAAAGGACATCTCGGTGGGAAAGGTGCTGGTTAGATAGTAGGGGCTTCCAAGCACAGCTGGATCTTGGACAGAACAGGGCCAGGACCCAGAACAGCCACACAGCCAGTGGTCTGCACATAGAGTTGCTGGGTGATTTATTTATTTTTAACAATAAGGAGTCAGAGTTGCACCTCTGATTCCATAGCCCACCGCCCCAGGTGGTATTATAAATTAAAACTCAAATGTATTGAAGGTAAATAAAATCTAAAATTCACCTCCTCAGTTATTCTATCCACATTTACAGAGCTCAGTAGCCACATGTATTGGGCAGTGCAGATATATACTTATCCATAACCGCATTGAATTCTATTGGACAGCGCTGGTCTGTGATACAGGCTTTGGGCGCACTTGAGTTGGCATCACGTGTAGCTGTGTGACCTTGGACAAGTCACTTGCCCTCTCTGAGCCTCCCTTTTATCCTCTGTCCATGTGCATGATATTTATCTGGCATAAGAGGTGGGGGGGGGACCCCCAGAGAAATGGGATAGGGGTTTGGCCTCAGGGAGGGAGCAACAGGGGAGTGGGGTGATTGGAAACAGAAATTTCAGGCAGCCTGCCCCGGAGCCCGGCTCCCCCATGTGCGACCTGTGTGGATGATATAAGATACGAATCACAGGAGGTACAGCGTGTGGTGGCCGGCACACGGATGCCTGTTCGGGTCTGCTACTGTTATTATTAATCATAATGATGCGGTAAGTGGCTTTCTGTTAAATGTTCCTCAACTGTCAGGTATTTCCACATGGGCGTTTCATCCATTCTCATCTCCCCCTTGCCTGCCATCTGCCAGGATTCTCCAGCAGCTCAGAAGCCAGTGGTCAATCTTGGGTGATTTCTGGGCGTGGTGAACACCACCCCACTTCCCTGCCTTTGGAAATTTTCTTCTTTGGTAGCAGACATGGTTTGGGATACCTGCCCAGCAAGGCCAAACTCGCCATTTTCTGAGTACTGAGCCCCCACAGGGAGCGCTGAGCTCCCAAGGCTTTTATTGGACCTGCCCCCTCCCCAGCCACAGTGGTGGGACCAAGGTTAACACCTGACCCAAGTGAGCCAATCAGATGCCTTTCCCACTGTTTCAGAAACAAGGCAAAAGGGTTTTGGCTAAGTTGGGCTGTTCCCTGAAACAGACGTGAAAACTGTGGGATGGTGTCTTTCTCCTCTTGGAGGGAGAAGCATTGAGCAGCCATCTGTAGAAAGAGACAGAGAACTGTGAATCCATGTTCCTGGAGGAGAGGATGACAAAGGGAGGGGTGGGAGGCAGGAAGACGCAGCGAGCAACTGCCCTGGTCCAAGCACGGATGGCCACCGGGTTCTTCCCCTCTCATTAACAGGCGGAGTCCCATTTCCCCGCCTCTTGAATCTGGGCGGGTCATGTGACTTGCTCTGGCCAATAGAGTGTGGCGGAAGTGGTGATGTGTCAATCCCTAACCTTGGCCCCAACACGCATTGCCCCTTCTGCTCTCACTCTTGGAATCCTGCCTCTGTCATGTGAACCAGCTTGGGTCGGCCTGCTGGGGTATGAGAGATGATGCAGAGAGAGGCTGGTCTTCCCAGGTGAGGTTATCCTATGCCAGGCACCCCTTAGGCAGTCGGCCAACTGACCATGATGCATGAGTGAGCCCAACAGAGACCAGAAGAATGGCCCAGCAAACCCCAGCTCAAATTGATAACCCACAGAACTGGAAGCTAGATAAATGGCTGTGGTTTCGAGGCTTAAGTATGGGAAGGTATAGTTTGTTACACAGCAAGTGCTAACTGATACACCCTTGGATTCCTGAAAATCTTCTTGGATCCTAATATTAAACCCTTCCTTATATTTTTTATTGAGCCACTACAGTTTCTTTTGCTGGCATCCCATGAGTTTTATGAAATATACACTGCTTGTGGAGGTGGCTTCCAGGAGTTTGGTGAGATGGGCAGAGGGGGTGTCTTGTACAATTGGTCCCCAGGGCTCTCAACAAAGGGGGAACATCCCACAAACAAATGATCAGGAAACCAGGAGGGAGGAGATCTCATATGGAGCCCCCAGGAACTTCATCTCATCTCTGAACATAGGATTCTCTTCCCGCCCTTCGTGGCATCAACTCCCAGGCTGACAGGCATGTACTCACACTTCAGCAGCATCTTCTTATTCTTTGCCTGTCAGTCCTGCAATGAAATAAAGAGAAATTATAATCACAGTCACTATAATAATAAATACATTCATTGAAGGCTGACTGTATACCAGGCACTCTTTACAGCGCTTTCCTCCCACTGTCTTAGGTACTCGCACACCCACGCTTTGAGGTAAGTATTACCGTTATCCCTGTTTTGCAGATGGGGCACAGAGCATTAAAGAACTCACTGAGAGTCACACATAAGCTAGCACATGGCAGAGCTGGGATGAACCTAAGTAGCCTCATTTGGGATCCATGACCTTAACTGCAAACAACAGGGGTCTCTACTGGCCCTTGGTGGGTGTGGTCAATGTGTGTGGGTCTCCCACTCCACCCCACCCAAACCTTCTTTTTCTGAGGACCACTCCTCCCCAATGGCACATCCAGACAGTCACGCATGTTCCCATGACCTCATCTCCAAGGTCACTGCTGATTCAACCAGGCTGGTTCCTTCTGGCGGATGCCAGAATTGATCTGTTGTCTGAAACTAAATGGGTCTTGTCCAAGATGGTGGGGAGGACCAGAAGTGACACCTCTAACCCACTCTGGGAGACAGGAAATCGGGGTGGTCTGGGCGAGGAGGATTATGCCAGCCTGGTTTCTCACCCTTCCTTTCTAAGAACTTGGCTTTGGAATTGGATCTGGGTTTGGTTCAGGGTCAGCCAGTTGCCAGCTGTTTGTCGTTGGGCTAGTTGATGAGTTTCTCTGAGTTTTGGTTCCACTCATTTTGAAAATGAGGACAAGAACAGAACCCACCCCGGAGAGTTCTTGTGACTCAAAGATCCTGGCTCATCCTGAGGACCCAGGAAATGCCACAGTGAAGATGACGGGGGTGATTCAGGCAGCAGCCTGGCCTTCCCCTGCCTCCAGGAGGCTCCGCATGGAACCCACAGACCAGAGATCTGGGCCCCAAGGCCTGGCCAAACCAGTTCAACTTGCAGATTTCTCTTCCTCTGTCCATAAGCTACGAAGGTGTGCATTGTTACTGGTGAAAAAAGAGGCAGTGTGGGTCAGAGGCTGGAACTGGGAGTGAGGCAGGGTTTTGAGCTGGAATCCCTTCTCTCCAGCTGTGGGGTCTGGAGCCAGTCATTCTTCCTGAGCCTTTGTTTCCTCTTTGACAAAAACGAGATCTTCACCGCTAGCCTCTCTTGTGGAGATTAAAACGAATAATGTTTAGCAAGCACCTAACAGGCATTCACTACAGGGTAAGTTATTATAGTATGATAATAGCTGACCCAGCGAGGATTAAAATGTAAGTCAGAATGACTGAGCACTTCTGCCCACCACAGAGGCAGTCACTCATTCATTTATTCATCCATCCATTCCCTCCTCTGCTCTAAACCCACATGACCTCCATCTCACTCAGAACAAAAGCCAAGTACTGACATGACCCAGACACCTTCCACTGTTTGGTGCCCCCCCGTTTCCTCTCGGATCTCAGGCCATGCTTCTCTTCCCATTCCTCATGCCACTCCAGCCACACTGGCCTCCTTGCAATTTTTAAAAAAATATATTTTATTGCCGAAACCGGTTTGGCTCAGTGGATAGAGCGTCAGCCTGCGGACTGAAAGGTCCCAGGTTCGATTCCGGTCAAGGGCATTTATCTTGGTTGCGGGCACGTCCCCAGTGGGGGGTGTGCAGGAGGCAGCTGATCGATGTTTCTAACTCTCTGTCCCTCTCCCTTCCTCTCTGTGAAAAATCAATAAAATATATAATATATATATATATATTATTGATTTTTCACAGAGAGGAAGGGAGAGGGATAGAGTTAGAAACATCGATGAGAGAGAAACATCAATCAGCTGCCTCTTGCACACCTCCTACTGGGGATGAGCCCGCAACCAAGGTACATGCCCTTGACCGGAATTGAACCTGGGACCCTTCAGTCCGCAGGCCGATGCTCTGTCCACTGAGCCAAACACTTAGGGCTCCTTGCAGTTTTTGTTAACATGCCAGGCAAGTCCCATCTCAGGGCCTTTGTACTTGCTGTTTCCTCTGCCAGTGTGCCCTTTCCCCACATGCGCACGGGCTCCCTCCCTCCTTTCCTTTGCACAATGTCCTTGCTGAAATGTTCCTCTCCCGGGGAGGTCTTTACTGATTTAGCTCAATTGCTCCTCATCCCCACACTCCCTGTCCCCCTCCCGGCCTTATTCCTCTCCTTAGCACTCATCATCCCTCAACATACGACCTGGAGTTCCCTGGGTCATCACATAATTGTTGGTATCTGCCTAGGATGAAAGTTCATGGGGGCAGGGACTTCACACTATTAATTCCCACAGTATCCCCAGCGCCTGGCTCATAGAGGCGCCCAACAGATGTGTGTAGAAGGAATGACTACGATGCTTACTGTATCCCAGACACTGTTTTAAACGCTTTAGAAATATTCGCTTGTTTAATCCTCACAACAGTCCTGTGAGGCAGGTATTATTATTATCATCCCCATTTTGCAGATAGGCAAACTGAGGCACAAAAAGGGGAAGTGACTTGCCCATGGCTTCACTGCAGGTAAGTAATGGAACTGGAATTTGCACCAGACAGACCGGCATCAAAACCCTCTTCTGACTCTTGTGGTCACTGTGGGAACTGAGGAGGCAGCTAGCCACATCCGGGGTCAATGCCATCCTCTCTGAATGAGCCCAAAGCTCCTTGGGATGAGGTGTTTCGTTTTGTTTTGCTGCTGAGTGGGGCGGTCAGTCCATGCACACGGGTCAGGGACAGACGGTACCTTTGGATCTGGGCGATGGTGAAGCCAATTCCTACTATCACTACCACCAACCCCGCACTTCCAGCCAGGAGGAGGGCGATGGCAGATCCTCCTGACACCGTGAGAATGGGGTCCAGATCGATGGGCTCATCTGTGGAATCCATGTTGACTTCTAGAAACCGAGAATGGGTGAGACTGGAGCAACCATCCTCCCTCCACAACCCCCACTCCCACCACCCCAGGTCCTCAATGTCGCTTCAATCCATCCCTTCCTCCCCATCCTCTAGGTCTCTGCCCAGGCCTCCTCCCTGCTCTCCTGCCCCAGTCTCTCCCCACCCATTGCCCCACCATATGGAAGTCAGTGTCCGCTCTGAAGCTCAAACTTGATCCCTGCCTCCTCTGCTCAAAAGCTTGCCGTGACTCCCCAGCACCTGGGGAGGAAGCATCCTTCACCGTGGCCTTCAAGGCTCTGCACCTGGCCAGCCTCATCTCTCCTCACCCCACTTTATAACCCACCCCCATTGGGCTCTACTAAATTAGCTCATCTCTCTCTCTCTCTCTCCTACTTCTGAGCCTTTGTTTGTGCCCCCAGAATCCCTTGTATGCCATTTCTCTCCCTTTGGCCTGGATCATTGCTATGTATTCTAGTACCAGCTCAGAGGTCCTCCCTCCAGGAAGCCCTCCCTGACCCCCTTGCTGGGTCAGGCATCCCCATGGGTCCCACAGCACTCTAGACTCCCCCACCCCAGCCTTCCCTCTCCCCCACTCCCGTACTTAGTGGGTGCTCAATGAACGTCTCCTGAATAGTTGATGAACGAGTAAAGAAGGTCTTGGAAGTATTGTCATTCTCAGTGAACATCTCAGGGTCACCAGGTGCTACAAGTTTTACATTCCCCCCTTCTGCCCCCCGTGAATCATCTCAAATCCAAATCCTGAACCACCCCGTCCCCAAGCCCCCCTGGACTCCAGCCCTCTGGGACCCAGCCAAGCCAGGCTTTCTATCATCCTCGCCTCTCCACGCTCTGGATTTTTTCACATGTGTTCTCTGCTGCCCAAATACCTCCCCCAGTTCTGTGCTGGCCAGCTCCTTCGAGTCCGTCTAGCCCACTCCAAGCCACTTGTCCTCCGTGAATAAAAACAGGAAAAATAATATTCATGTTCATTGCTGCTATTTAAAGCACTTGCTGCTAACAGGTATTCTGTCGGCATCATACATGGCGTTACTTTAGTTCCTTATAACGATCCGTATACACAGGAGGAAAGTGAGACTCAGAGAACGGGAGTCACCTGTCCTGAGTCACCTGGCCAGGAAGGCACCGGGGCAGGAATTAAAAGCAGCTTCAACAAGCTCCCAAACCTTTTTTCTTATCCCAACAACCGGCTGTTCTTGTTATTGCTGCCCAGGATTCCATGCACCATGCTGCCTATGGAAATCGTCACAAAATCCTATATAATAAAAGGCTAACGTGCAAATCGACAGAATGGCAGAACAACCAGTTGCTATAATGAGCATTGACCACCAGGGAGCAGACGCTCAATGCAGGAGCTGCACCCTGGTGGTCAGCTGCACCCACAGGGGGAGTGCTGCTCAGCCAGAAGCCGGGCTCAAGGCTGGTGGGCTAAGCGGCAGTGGCGGGACCCTCTCCCACCTCTGCGGCAGCACTAAGGATGTCCGACTGACGGCTTAGGCCTGCTCCCCATGGAGAGTGGGCCTAAGCCGTCAGTCGGACATCCCCCTAGGGCTCCCAGACTGTGAGAGGGCGCAGGCCAGGCTGAGGGACCCCCCCCCCCCCAACAGTGCACGAATTTCCTGCACTGGGCCTCTAGTTAATAATATTGATAGTGCTAATTGTAGCAATGATACTATCTAGTGTGTATCGAATACTCACTAGTGTTCAGTAGTATGAGGCACTGTTATTTTAAGCTGTTCACCTGCTTATCTCATTGAATGCTCACAACTATACTTTGGGTGGGCACTCTTATTTTTCCAATTTTACAGGTGGGGAAACTGAGGCACAGAGATGGTCCAAAGTCACATGGCCAGGAAATGGAACCAGAATTCAAACTCCATGCCCATGGTCAGAACCACTTGTTACATTAGCACCTGCACTTTCCCACTGTCACATGCTGAGGCTCAGAGAGGCGAAGGGGCTCCAAAAGTCACACCCAGCAAGTAAGTGGTGGGAGCTGGGACCCAGGCAGCTGGCTCCAGACCATGAGCTGAGCTTCCATTAGAGTTGAGCCACAGCCTGCCATCTGTAAAATGGGCTAATAATGCCCAAAGTGCCATGTGCATGTGATGACCACTTGGCTACAAAGCATCTCAGAGGAGACTGCTCATAGAAGGGGGTTCAGTGGAACCAGGAAAACTGGCCACCAGCCAGCTAGGGTGCAGGGGTTTGGGGTAGGGCCGGGGGACTTACCCGGCAGGGAGACGTCTACAGGCTTGGAGGAGTGCTGTTCCTGGTTGTACTTGGCCACGCACATATAGGTACCCAAGTCCTCCCTGGACAACCGCCGGATGATCAGCTTCTCCCCTGTCCCTCGGGGCTGCCCATTGAAGGTCCAGGAAATCACGGGTTCGGGTCTGATCTGAGTCAGACACCACAGGATCACTGAGTAGTTGAGTTCACTCCGGATGACACCCTGGGAAGTCTCCGGGAATGTGTATAGCAGCACCTCGTAGGCTGTGTGAACAGGGAGTAAGGCCATGTGGGTGAAGAGGACTTGGAGAGACTGAGCCCTTCTTCTGCCCACCACAGAGGCATTCATTCATTCATTCATTCATTCACGAACAAATGGACGTGGAGTGCCCAGTCTGTGCCCCGCACTGCTCCAGGCACTGGGTATAGCAGAGCTGTTGGTGCCCCCACTCCAGCTCCCAACCATCCCCACTTCCAGCTTCTGTGCTCTGAGGGCTTTTGTTGGCTGCCAGAGCCCATTCTTCCCATCGAGGCAGCAGGTCAGCATGCTGGGGGATGGGTACACCGGGAGTGGGCTTCTGCAGTGGCTGACATCTACACTAATAAAAAGGAAATATGCAAATTGACCGTATCTCCATGACACCCACCAGCCAATCAGTAGTGAGTATGCAAATCAACCCAACAAAGATGGACGGTTAGTTTGCATACACAGGCACGGAGTGGCTGGGGGTGGGGCAACAGCTTGCGTGCGCGCCGGCACCAAGCGGCCTGTGTCCCGGGGACAGGCGTCCTCGGGAGCCAGGCAGCTCTGAGCCTATAGGCCCGTGCATAGGCCCTGAGTGGCTGGGGTCCAGGAACAACCCCCCGGCCCCTCCGGGCCTACACGCGCAGGCGCGGAGCAGCTGGGGGCAGGGTGGGAATGTCCCCCGCAGCAAGTGAGCAGACAGCAGGGCGATGCTTGCCCTTGGCTGTGGCAGCAAGGGAAAAGCAGGTCCCCACAGAGAGCAGACACCAGGGCCTGCGGTGGCGTCAAGCAGGCAGGTCTGCAGAGAGCAGAGAACCATGTGGAGCAGGCCTGAGCCATCAGTAGGACATCCCCTGAGGGCTCCCAGATTGGATAGGGTGCAGGTCGGGCTGAGGGACCCACACCCCCCACCGTGCACGAATTTCGTGCACGGGTCCCCTAGTGGGAGTTATATAAATATCCCAGCCCCACCGCCCCAGCTGGCCCAGGGCGAGGCAAGGAGCTGGAAGAGTGGTTGCATTCTGGATTATTTTGAAGGCAGAGCCCCCAGGACTTGCTGATGGATTAGATGTGGGTGGGGGAGAAAGAGAGGAGTCAAGGGGGCCTCCGAGGCTTGGGGCTTGAGCCTCTGGCTCCTGGGGGATGCTCTTTACAGATGGACATACACAATTCTCCTTCTCGTCCAATTCCTATTTTATTTTATTTTATTTTATTTTATTTTATTTTATTTTATTTTATAGCTGAAAGACTGTGAGGTTTGGGTTTCTTAGGGTCAGAGAGAACACAGCTGGGATTTGAACCTGGGGAGTGTGATGCCATGGTGAATGCTGGGAACCTCCACATGCAGCTCATTTAAGATTTCAGTGCAATGCAAGTGAAAAACCTTTAGCCCAGCCAGAGAGCTCACAGCAGCTTCCTGGAGCAGGAGATGCCCGAGCTAAGCCTTGCAGGAGGAGAAAGAGCTCACCAGGTGTAGAAACAAGAATCAATGTAACAGATGCCTAGACTGGGTTCTTATATGAGCCAAACACCATTCATTCTACACGCATGTTAACTCCCAGTTTGTTATACTGCGAGGGAGACCCAGGCTTGGGGGAAACCATTTAGTAGATTGCAATCAGGATTTAAAACTCAAAATGAAACATAATACGAAATGGCAGAATGCATTACTCATAGCAATGATTGCTATTTTATGACATTTGTCTTTTAGTTACTTGTGGTGTGTGTATATGAACATACTGGGTCATATGTGAAATGCATTTTTTACTGTGGGTCATGATTGAAAAAGCTCGAAAGGCATTGGATTTACTAACTTTTTAAATCCTCACCTGAGGATACGTTAAAAGAGAGGATGGGGTGGGGGGAGGGAGAGAGAGGAAGAGACAGAGAGAGAGAGAGAGAGAGAGAGAGAGAGAGAGAGAGAGAATCAGCGTGAGAGTGAAACATTGATCTGTTGCCTCCTGTATGCACCCCAACCGGGGATAGAACTTGAAGCCTATGTATGTGCTCTGACTGGGAATCAAACCCACAACTTTTGGTGTATGGGATGATGCTCCAACCAACTGAGCCACCCAGCCAGGTTTTTATCCACTCATCTATTGATGGACACTTGGCTGCTTCTAAATCTAGACTATTGTAAACAGTGCTGCATGAACATAGGGGTGCACATAGCCTGGTTGAACGACCACCAGAGGGGACAATTTGCATATTAGGCTTTTATTATATAGGCTAGCCATTCTGACAGGTATGAGGTAATATTTCATTGTGATTTTAACTTGCATTTCTCTAGTGACTAGTGATGTTGAATATCTTTTCATATGTCTATTGGCCATCTGTATGTTCTCTTTGGAGAAGTGTCTATGGTACAACAGAGTCTCAGGGAGTCGTCAGGGTAGGCCAGCAGAGTTTATCAGGCCCAAGCAGACGAAGATATGGCCGTGGGAAAGGAGGGCCCTGCACGGCTCTAGGGTAAAGTGGCATCGGTCCTCGAGCCACACCGCTCAGTCTGTGCAGGACAGGAGGGCCAGCTCAGGCACCGCTGTGGCCACCATCCTGTGCAGCACAGGTCAGGTTGTAGGGCAGTTGCTGATGGTTTGTTGAAATAATGGGTAGCAATGTGGTCCCACCCAGAGCCCCCTGCAACTCCATTTCACTGCTCCAAGGGGATGAACACACCTTTAAAGAAATAATTAAGTTAAAACGATGCTGTTAGGGTGGACTCTAATACAATCTGACAGCTGTCCTTATAGGACCCACAGGAAGACACCGGTGGTGTGCACACGGAGGAGAGACCATGTGAGGACATAGCAAGAAGGGGTCCGTCGGCAAGCCAAAGAGAGAGGCCTGAAAGGAAACCAAACCTGCTGACCCCTTGATCTTGGACTTCCATCTCCCAGCACTGTGAGCAGTAAATGTCTGCTGTTGAAGTCGCATGGCCTGTTGTGTTTTGTGATGGCAGCCCTAGCAGACTAACGGGCTCCGAACCTTCTCAAGAGCAGGGGCCTGGCTAGCCGCAGGGTGCCGGAAGCCAGTTCCAGCATGTCATAATTGCAAGAGTTTGATCGAAAGGTTGATGGAACTTGGGGACTCAACAAGGGCTGAGTCACATATGTTATCGCCTGTTGGGAATGGCTAAAGGCATTTCCCCAAACCTGAAAAGGATGCATTAAATTGATTGTTTATGGCCAGACAGCTCAGGGCATCTTAATCTACATGTTATTGCCTCCTACTGGCCAAACACCTGAACAGCCGAAGGCAATTCCCCAATCTAACAATGGATTCTGTACCTAACCCTACCCTTTGATGTGTATATCTCCACCTTGCCTTAGGACAAATTGTGTTAATAAAAAGCAAGGGGTCCTGAGACAGGGAGAACTTAGTTCCTTTTAGCTAAGTCTTCTCTGACTCCCCCTAATGCCTTTCAAAATTATGTTTCGTCTCTGGACTCTTATTTAATTTATGCACAGCCCCTTCTCCAGGTTTCCTGAACCCTTCTAGAGGCCGGATCAAGACCCCCGGTGTTAGCAGGGCTTTCTTTTTCTGGTTCAGGTACAAAAGTCCAAGTTCAGAGCTGCATAGCTTGTAAGAACAGAGGTGAGTTTGAAGGCGGCCACCAGAGACCTCTGCCCTTCCCTAAGTAATGAGGAACAACTACTTGATGACTCTCAGTTGGAAAGTGTGATAGATGACAAAAAGTGGTCACAACCCTGTGCAACCCCTTTCTTCAAGTGGTGAAGCCTTCCCCCGCCCCCCCCCCCCCCCCGCTCCCCGTGGAAGCTGGGCTTTGTCCAATAAAAGATGGTGGAAGTGATGGCATGCCAGTTCTGTGCCAGGGCCACGCCAGGCCTTGCAGCTTCCGCTCCTGTTCTCGTTCCATTGCTGAGAGAACAGCCCAGGCCAGCCCGCTGGAGGGTGAGAGGCCAAGAGGCCCATTTACCACTGCTGCCCCAGCTGTCACCAGGCCACTGCCAGGCATATGGAAGCGGCCACCCTGGACCCGTCAGGGCCCTGGCACTCCCTGGCTGACCACAGACACACGAGTGAGACCAGAACTGTCCAGAGGAATCATGAGCTAAAGAAATGGTTACTATTTTAAGGTTTTGTGGGAGGGGGCTTGTTAGGGAGCAACTGACTGCTGGCACAGAAGGGGTTCTGATGGGCCCAGCTTTGGGGCCCCACTCACCCTTGACATGTATCTGCTCTGTCACACTCCTGCGTCCCCTCCTGGCGTCCAGCACCACAGTGTAGCTGCCCGCGTCTTGAGCTGTCATGTTTCTGATGACCAGGCTGCCTTGGGCACCCGGCATCTCCCGGCCAGTGTGGCCGGGCCCCGGGAGGCCCTCGGGGGAGAAGACCGTGGTTTCTTGCTGGGCCTCGTGCCCTCGGAACCAAGAAGTGGAGAGAATGCCATCGCGGTTCCTGGGGACGGGAAGGTGAGCACCGGCTCCTTCTGTCACGATGTCTGGAGGCGCAGAGGAAGGCAGCTCCGAGGAGGCAGGGAAGATGCAGGATGCGAGCAGGGTGCCTGGAGGGGGGCGGGGAGGAGAGGAGAGAACAGGGGAGCAAGTGGGACCCAAGGTGAGATGCTGCCCCAAGCAGCCCTTCCCGCGCCAGGGAGAATGAGTCTGGCACAGGGAGAGTTGACGCTGACAACAGTGATCCTGATAAAAATATTGTAGAACTGGAAGGGAACATTCAGTGAGAACCTCCTGTCAGGCAGACACGGTTCTAAGCACCGCACATGTGTTATCTCACGTCTTCCTTATACATCGACCCCACAAAGCACACGTTACACTGGGTGGTCGGCTGCACTCTCTAACCTCTGCTCTGCTGTGTCCTGCAAGGCTGGCCTCTCTGAGCTCCCTAGTTGGTGTCTCCCGTGCCCTTTGCTTCTGCCCGTGGGAGTGACCTTGCGGTTACTGGTCCCACAGCTCCCTCCCTGCTCCATCAGCACAGCACAGGTGGGCTGCGTCCCTCTACTAGAGCTCCTATTGGGCGACCATCTATCCCTCCCTCGTGCACTGCTGCTAGCCCCTGGGTTCTGCACGGTCCCATGTCGCTTTACCAATACCTGCCTTCACCTCTGCGAATTGTCCCTTTATCAAACCCTGCTCATTGCTCCCTTTGAGTTCACCATCTCGTTCTTGCCTCCACCTTGACTGATCCAACTCTTCCACCCCTATTTGAGGCGAAGAAACAAAGATGCAGAGGATTCAAGACACCTTCCCAGGATGTGATAGGTGTCAAGAAGCACCTACAGAGTTGAAATTCTCAACCACTAAAGTACATTGTGGAGTGAGTCCCCCGCTCTCAGTTTCTCTCACTTCCTCTCATTAAATTTCTGCGTTGCTTAGAGCTTGAAGCCGAGTCCTTGGAGTCTGTCTCCAGACCTCTGCTCTTGCCCACCCCACTCTGTTTCCTCTCACTGGAATGGTGACGGTTGCAGTAAGAACACAATCTCCTTCCATAAAAGACTGAAAAGTTTGCCCTAGCCGGTTTGGCTCAGTGGATAGAGCATCAGCCCACGGACTGAAGGGTTCCAGTTTCGATTCTGGTCAAGGGCACATACCTTGACCGGGATGCAGGAAGCAACCAATCAATGTGTCTCTCTCACATTGATGTTTCTCTATGTCTCTCCCTCTACTTTCCACTCTCTCTAAAAATCAACGGAAAAATATCCCAGGATGAGGATTAACAACAACAACAACAAAAAGACAGAAAAGTTTGACAAAAATAAAAAGAAACTTCTACAAAAGTTAAAAAAACAACAACCCACCACCCACAAAGTCAATATAACAATGACCTACCAGGGAAAAGCATTTGCAACTGATATCACAGACAAAGCGCTCACTTCACTAATACGTAAAGTGCTCCTAGAAATCGATAAGAAAAATATCAACCACCTAACAGGGAAATATACAGAAGATATGGGTAGGTGATTCCTAGAAAGAAAATGCAATGTCTCTTGACATAGGGACAAGGTTCAGCTGTACTCACAGCAAGATAAATGGAAATTAAGACAAACTGAGGTAGTAGGTAATGCTTTGCACCTAGCAGATTGGCAAATGTCCAAAAGTTTGATGTTGTGTCAGTGAGACTGAGGGCACAGGGAGCTCACACATGCTGGTACAACCCCATGCAGAGGGCAGACTGGCAAAGTCTTTCAAGATTAAAAATTCCCCAATCTCATGCGTGTCAAGTGCTTACAATGGTGTGCTAACAAGGTGACTGCCAGATAAAACGCTTGACATTAGAACTGTAATTTTCATCATCGTTATTATTCTTGCCCCCACAATTACAAGTACTGGGTGTATTGTAAATATGCCTTTTAAAGATATAAAGTCAGAAAATAAGTGGTTACATGTTAAGGATCAGAAATGCCCGCTTAGAGAACAAAGGCTGAAACATCAGCTCTCTCCTGGAAAGTGGATGAGAGGTAGAGGCTGGGGATGACTCCCGCGGCAGGCAGCATCAGCACAGACAGCCGTGTGGCGCCCTGGAGGGGTGAGAGAGGTCGCAGGGGCAGCTCCAGGTGGTCTGACACCAGCTGCTGGCTGAGTGCAGGGACTGTGCTACCTTCCCCCAACCATCACCTCCCTGGGCCCCTCAACCACTGAGGTTGGTTCTAGTCCAGTGGTTCCCAACATTGTTTGGCCATGCCCCACTGCCGGAAGCCGATCATTGTAGAAAGCTGTGGACAGGGAATTCGAAGGGCTGGTCAACCTTAATTGAAGCCCCCACCTGTTGTTAGTCCTAAGTTCAATGATTAGCTTCTATTGGAGTTTCCTGGGTGTATCCCATAATGTTAATAAAAGGGGTGGCGAAGCCAGAGTGAGTAGTAGTTCTCCCACTAGAGTTGGACTACCGCCTGGCCCCCCATTTCCCAAATTAATATTTTTCTAAGTCTCTTTCATTTGTGTGCAGCCTTCTCCAGAACCCGAACCCTGAACTGGAACCCTGGATCACGCGGGACGTTAAAGGGGTTTCCACACCCCACCTAAGCATCTCTAAAATCCTGATACCCCCTCCCCGCCCCCGTGACATATAATTCTTTCTAGAGGCCCGGTGCGTGAAATTTGTGTGCAGATACGGTCCCTAGGCCTGGCCTGCAATCAGGGCCATCTTCCCCGGCTCCCCACAGCCGGCGCCACCCACCCCCAGTTCCTTGTTCACCATCGGGTGATCAGAGCCTGCCAGCCAGGGAAAGGGACCAAGAGGTGGTCAGTACGCCTCATAGTGACTGGTCGGGTGGTTGTTCTGCCGTTAGGGTCAATTTGCATATTACCCTTTTATTATATAGGATTATTCAAAAAGTGAGCTCCTGTTCATGTGGAGGAAGCCTAAAAGCCCATTAACTTGGTCTAAACAAGCTTCCAAAGAACATGGCATCCATGAAAGAGAAAAATAAAAGAAAGGGCAGTTGAAGGACTGAGGAAGAAATCACCAAGAAATTGTGTTTTTTTTTTAAAAAAATAATAAAGTGATATGAAAAAATAGCAAATAAAGTTTCAAAACATAATAGAGATCTTAAATGCATAAATATGTCACAATATATACTTATATGCTGTATCTGAGGCCCCTAGAACAGCCGTGGGCAAACTACGGCCCGCAGGCCGGATCCGGCTATTCTATCCGGTTCTCTTGCTCTCCCCTCCGCTCCTTTACTTTGAATTTATATTAGTTCACACAAACACTCCATCCATCCTTTTGTTCCAGCCCTCCGGTCCAGTTTAAGAACCCATTGTGGCCCTCGAGTCAAAAAGTTTGCCCACCCCTGCCCTAGAACCACAAGAAATGCAAAAAAATCACTGTTAATAACTCATTCTCGAATTGCCTCCCCTTAAAAATCAAATTGCCCCCCTGTGGGGTGTGTGCCCCACGTTGGGAACCACTGTTCTAGTCTGTTTTACAGGCTGAGAGACTGAGACACAGTAAACTTGCATCTCAGACCCAAGGTCAGGAGTGTAGAGCTGGGAGTTATCCCACCACAGGGTTTTCCAGGCCCTAGAATCCAAGGGGCTCTCACTTCCCGCCTTCACTGATTTTACCTCTGAGTTGGTAGCTGATGTGGCTTATCTACGCCCCTGCTCATAAGCCTTCCTTGGCTCCCGAGTGCCTTCAGGAAACTGCTCAGAATCCTTGGCCTGGCACCTCTGCCACATGTCTCTGCTCTTCTCACCATTCCTCCCTCGTGTCTGCACCCCTCACACTGATCTCCACACCGTGATCTGGCCGCCAGGCCTTCGCCCACGCTGTCCCCCCACCTGGAATGCTGTTCTCCAGCTCTTCTTCCAGCTGCGGTTCAAGCTTCGGCACAGGCACCCTCTCCTCACGCCTTCCCTGACGTCAGCTGTGCTTGGTAACAGGTGCTGCCGTGTTAGGGCAGCGCCCTCACCTGACTGGGTGGGATGATGGAAGCTCTTGCCACAGAGTGACAGGAATAAGGTGTTAGACCCAAGTGCCTGCCCAGGGTTTTGCTTTCTTGTCTTGATGAACACAAATTGCATTCTTGGGCTCTTATGGAACAAGAGCACGAGGATGCCATCTGCATAACTGATGCCAGACCTCTCTGAGGCCATATTTCGATTTTGACAGCTTTGCAACGTTCCCTCCTGGTCACCGTCTCCCCAGCTTCACACCTGAGCCCTCGGGTCTCCCTCCTCACCCCATTCCCGCCCCCCACACTGCGGGTCATTCTGTCTGGGAGGGTGTGTTTCCCTCTGGGCTGTGAGCCCAGGAGGCTCTGTCCCCAGCACAGGCTGGGCATAGAACGGTGTTGGTTGAATCTGTGACCAAAGGGGCCGATTTCAAGTCCTGCTGCCTCCGCGCTGGAAGCAGTTCTGCACGTGACGGCGGCGAGGCACCCGGCCACTCAGGCAGTGCCCGCAGCATCCTCAGGAGGAGACCTGGCTCCTGAGCAGCTCCCTCCAGCTGGGGCGGAGTCTGGCTTCGTTTGCAGACTCGGAGGCCTCTGGACCTGGGTTTATAGCCCTGACTCTGCCACGTATTACTTCTGGGGTCCGAGCCTCAGTTTCCCCACTTATCAAGGTGGGTGGTTGAGTAGTAACCATTTCACAGGAGTGCCTGAGATTCAGTGAGATCATGAATTTTCAGGCTGAGGAGAGTCTAACTTTGGTACTTTATACATAAATTAAAATCTATTCATAAACAAAAAATTAATAAAATTATCATACATAGCTATTCTAATATTATTATATAATTATACATTATATAATATGTAATTAATTAATAGATAATTATGCATATATTAGATGGCTATATATAAGATTATGATATATCAATTTTATAATTAAATAATACATAAATATAAATAAAAGTATAAATTATATTAATAAACAGAACCTATATTTTACATATACTTAAAATGCATTTCTATAAAGGGTGTGGCAAAAGTAGGTTTACTGTTGTGAGTATACGAAACACAGTTTATTCTTTTATTATTTATTAATTATTGTATTATTTTCAGTATGAACAACTTTAAACCTACTTTTGCCCCACCCTGTATACTATACATTTAAATAAGTAAATAAAACAGTAGGTAAATATTTAGGTATGTCAGATGAAGGGTGGCATCTCAGTGCTGAGCCATGGACGTGATTCCAGAACTCATCCTTCACGGGCGTGTGGTTATTTTATTTCATCTCTAACCTTTGAGTCAGGGACTCACCCTGACCCACCAGACACAGCCCAGGGAAGGCAGTCAATGGTATTGTAATAACTATGCATGGGGCCAGGTGGGTACTGGAAATATCGGGGGACACTTGTCAAGTGTCCGATTGCCTAACCACTGTGCTGTACACCCGAAACTAACACAGAATAACATCAACAAGGAAAGAGCTCATGGAGAGAAGGGGCACAGAGCTGAGAAAGGAAGGAAGGGGAGAGCTGGGAATAGGGAGAGGGGGAAGAGTTGAGAATGAACTTGAGTCCTTCCCAGGGGTGAGGGCTGGGCACCCCCACCCCCCGCCAGGCCAGGGGCGGGTGCTCCTAGGGGCCTCTTAGAGAGATAGGGAAGCATCCCGGAGCAAGTGGGAACTTAGCCCTCCAAGCCTCCAGGTGAGGAGTGGCCTGTGGGGCGGAGAAATAGAGGGCTGGGTGGACAAGGCCCACCCGCAACAATTGAGGGAACAATAAAGATGTCCCCGCGTGAGCCAGGGCGGAGCCTGCGCAGAGGGCCAGCTGCAGGCTGTCCTTCAAAGACCCTCACGGGGCGGGGCTTGCTGGCCTGTGACCCTGCGACCGGCAGAAAGAGGCTGGAGGGGGCCAGGAGGTGGCAGCGAGCCTCCAGCGGGCCACTGCATGGAAGCCTTAGACACACACTCTCCGGGGCCTAATGTCTCCAAAGTACCCCTCACCCAGAAAGTACCCCTCACCCAGAAAGTACCCCTCACCCAGAAAGTACCCCTCACCCAGCAAGTTCCAGTAACAAACAGTGCCCCAGCCACACAGACCGCCCTCCCCAACCCTCTTACAACTGTAATCCTCCCACTTCCTTTCCCCTTTGCCTATGGCCCTGGATGGGGGGAGGGAGGGCACAGACTACAGCTCTGGGCTGGGAGAAAGGACGTGAGACAGGCCCACCATGTCCCATGCTGTCCCCACTACCGTCTGACACAGGCCTGGCTGGGGACAAACAGAAGCATTAACCCGGGTGAAGTTTGGGGTTTTGAAATGGCACAGAACCGGACTTGACAAGACCTGGGAAAGGAGGCAAATCCCTTATTATCTGAGAGGTGGATGTGTGAGGGTCTCCAGGTGGGTCAAATCCCGCTTCTGCACTTCCAAGCTGTGTGGCCCACGGAGGGTACATTACCTCCCCTGCCCCAGTGTCCCCTCTGTGGAACCCGATCCGAGCCCTGCGCCATGGGGTTAAGAATGAAATGTTGCTAAGTGAAAGCACCTGAACCGGCTGGCTTGCACTCAGTCACAATGACCTCTTTGTATCAGGATTGCTGTTATTTTATGATTGACACTATCACTACTTAAAAATGATGATTAGAGCTGGAGAGCTGGGTAAGACAGGGTGCGCTGGGGGAAAGGGGCTGGGTGGGGTCCTGGGTTCTGGTTCTGTCCTTGCCAGCCCTGTGATCTTGTGCAGGGGGCCCCGGCCCTGCCTGAGCCTCCGTTTCCTCCTTTGTAAGAGGGGTCCACAGCACAGGTGCCCGTGCCCCGTGGGCACTGACCGGAGTGGCAGCTCTGAGTGGGGCGACTCTAACCTGGATAGAAACTCTCCGAGGGGCGCCTTTCCTGGTCCCTAAGCAGAGGCAGAGCAGCTGTCTCGCACGCACCTGTTAGCAGCAGTCTGTCCCAGGCAGGGCCGTGGGCAGAGCCGGCGTTCAGGGGGCGCCTCATGCCGACTTCTGTTCAGGGGCACAGCGGGGAGGTCGCCCTGTCAGGAGTGGGGTTTCCTAGACAGCTCAGTCAAGTACTCTGCCCTGGCCCTGCCCCTGCCCTGGCCACACCCCCACTGCCTTCCGCCGTCCCCCCTCCCCCCCCCCAAGTCCCAGCCTCCAGCTGCGGGCTGGGAAGCCACCTCCAGGCCCGCATTCTTCTCAGCAGGGGGTCGGTGGGAGTGGTGGGTGGGGAGCGGGCTGCGGAGCAGGGCTCCTGGAAAAGGGGCTCTGAGGTTTTGCTTCCCTCCCTCTCTGCACACCCTTCCCCTGCACGCTGGGAGAATGATAAAGGTAGAGGGTGGGGCAGAATGATAACCCCAAGTCAGAGTTGAGTAATGGCCAAAGGTAGGGGTGCGGGGAGGCCTCGCTGCTTCCTGGCTTTGCTCCAGACTCTGTGACATCAGCTCTGAGCCTCAGTTTCCCTTCTCTGTTGGGATGGGGGTATTGTTCCTAGTGCCCACCCCGGAGTCAGAGGGGCCCACGGACACCAGGTGCTCGGCAGAGTGCCTGCCCGGTGGCAGGTGCTAGTGAATGGTGGTAGCTATTACAGCCACACTAGTTCTTACTGTTGGTCTCCAGGGTGTCCTGAGGCCGCTCAGGAGCCCAGTTTCAGGGCCTTGCTCATACTATACCTTGCATTTTGGATTCTGGAAGGATAAGCCAGGAAAGCACCTTTCTCTCACCCTTTGATTCTCCCAGTCCATTCTTTCCTCCTCAGATGAACAATTGTATGGCCCAAGTAGCTGGTGGCTGCGGAGCCCAGCACCCACCGTAGGCCAGGCACAGCACTGGCCCGTACAGTCTTTGTCTATTGAAGCCTCAGAGCAACTTGAGGGGTCTGTGTGATCTTCCTCTTGCCCAGGGGTGCAGAGACTGAGTGACTCCCCACCATCACGCAGCCACTCACAGCGGCTTCTGTCCGTTCCTTAGCACTTGCTGCTCCCTCTTCTGAGAGCTGTACACAAAGCATCTCATGGCTGACACAGTCCAGTCTCAAAGCAAATATCAACTCCTCGAAAAGGCCTTCCCCAAGGCTGGCTGCAAGGCAGGCCCCCAGCTCCTTGCTAGTTAACGTAAAAAAACATTCAAACCTGTAAAGAATTTCTGTGAGTTTATTTGAGCCAAACTGTCAACAATCGCCAGGAAGCAAAACCTCAACGAATTAAGATAATGCTCCAGAGAATGGCAGGTTACATCTGTATTTATACACTGCAAGCAAAGGAAGGGACGTAGGTGGGTTACTTGAAATCCATTGCTGATAGACTAGAGAGGCGGGAGAAAGCAAAGCCGGGGGGTTGGGGGGGGGCGCGGAGGGAAACCTCTGGGATTGGATAAAAAGTAAAATGATAGACACATACTTAGGGGGGTGCAGGAACAATTAACATGATAACCATGAAGGAATTTGTGGTATCTGTCCTGGCGCCCAGGCACATTAGGTTGTGTCTCAAGGGGTCTGGAAAAAGGGAAGTTACAAGTTACCCAGACATTTCTAGGGTATGTTATCATAGATGCAAAAAGACAGATAGGCTCAGTTAAGGTAAAGGTTGACCTTGTCAGTGAAGATACCGGCTGTAACTACCCACCCTAACAGCTTTTAGTTAAAGTTTAATTTCAGACCATCCTTTGTGGTTCCTTTAGGTCTCTGAGTTCGCAAGACCGCCATGCAGGCCTCCCCTGAGCTTGTCCGGTCAGCATGTGGCCCCTTTCCTCCACTAGCTAGATACACTGTTTTATGTTATTTTTTTTACTGTATTTACTGCTACCTGAAATTATTTCTTTATCCTGTTCTTAATGCTCTCTCTCCCCTCCCCCACGGCCACCTCAGATCCAGGAAGACGGGGATTTTGTCAGTCACAGCGGCGTTCCCAGTGTCTAGAACTGTAAGTGCCTGGCACGCCGTTAGTGCTATAGAAATACCTTCCTAGTGAATTAATAAGCGAGTGTGGATAATGAGAGCATTGAGAACTGAATGCCGATCTGACTCAGAAGCTCATTCTTTTCCCAGAGAGGTCCAAGTTCCACTTAGGGGAAAGGTTCCGCCCACGAGTCTCTTAAAAGGGTCCATGTCAAGGGACTTGGTTATGACACTGTTGGCATTAGCAGTCGTGCCTCTTTTATGATTTTGCCTCTGCTGGGGCGACTAGTCAGGCCCGAGGACCGCTGATGGGTGATAAGCAAATATTTACAACACATTTAATCACCATCCGTCATGTAGATGAGGTTCTGCTCCCCTAGCATTCATCTCTTTTATTTAGCTAACAGCCCCTGTGGCTTCCTTTGTGAAACCAACCTCCTCATGGGTCCAGAGAAGTGAGGCACTCAAGCCCGACCAATCAGAGCACTTCATCCTCCAACCACAGTGATTGGGTTAGACATGTGGCCCAAGCCTGGCCAATCAGAGCCATTCCATCCCATCCTTCAGAGATTGTTTGAGAGCTGGGCACACCACCCAAAGCACACCAAGGAAGAGCATTCTGAGGACTTGTACCAGAATTCTGGGGATTAAAGCCTTTTCCTGCTGCTGGGTTTGCTAAGGAATCTCAGTGTGGAGCTGCAGAGGCCCTCTTTCTGCCACGAGTAGAGAGATTTCCTAAGAATGAGACCAACGCCAGGGAAAGGCAGCCAGCTGATGGACAGAGATGTCTGATGACATCATTTCAACACCTCGATCCAGCTGTGCCTGAAGCGGGCTATGAGAGCCTAGATATTCCCACTGAGCTTCCAGAACAGTTTGACTTGGGATTCAGTTACTCGCCTCCAAAATAACTTTGATAGAAAGGACAGGTGGAAAACAGAGTTGGAGAGCATGTGACTTGGCATCCAGCCGAGACTGAAGATGGGAAAGGGACGCCGCCCACCCCCCCCCCCCACCACCGGGGGAGGAGACAGTTAAACTGGCCCTGAGAGAAAAGAAAGATTTAGCATGTTGGCGCTTCCAAACCTCAGTCTTTCTCACACCACATCGTAATTCCTCCCATATGCACACTCCACCTACACTTTGACATATCTACTTAAAATTTTTTAATACAATTCATCTAAAATAAGCTGAAATCAGTTTTTTTTAATTGACTTCAGAGAGGAAGGGATAGATAGAAACATCAATCATGAGAGAGAATCATTGATTGGCTGCCTCCTGCCCACCCCACACTGGGGATCGAGCCCACAACTCGGGCATGTGCCCTTGGCCGGAATCAAACCCGAGACCCTTCAATCCACAGGCCAATGCTCTATCCACTGAGCAAAACTGGCTAGGGCTGAAATCAGTTTTTATTATTTTATTTTATTTTATTTTAAGGACTTTTTAAAAAAGTGTATCTTTATTGATTTCAGAGAGGAAGGGAGAGGGAGAGGGAGATAGAAACATTAATGATGAGAGAGAATCATTGGTCGGCTGCCTCCTGCACACCCCCTACTGGGGATCGAGCCCGAAACTGGGGCACACGTATCCTTGACCAAAATTGAACCTGGGACCCTTCAGTCCGCAGGCTGACACTCTATCCACTGAGCCAAACCAGCTAGGGCTGAAAGCAATTTCTAAACAATAACATCCACAAAACGATATGTTAATATGCTAATTACATACCAAGCAAAATAGAGACAGGCTAACAGAAAGACAGCAGGCAGACAGCTCTGGTGGTGGTGTACATGTCTGGGAGGCATGGAGCAATTCAGCAAAAAAGGAAAAAATGAGAGTGTGAGAACTCATGGACGTGGACAACAGCGCGTGATTGTGGGACGAAGGGGAGTGGAGGGCATAGAGGGGACAAGTGGTTCAATACCGCTGGCTGTTCCTTCAAAATCGTTAAGGTGGTAAATTTGGTTTCTTTTCATCACCATTAAATGTGTAAACAGTTGGCTCCTAAGTGCTCTTGGTTAGGGAAGATAAGACCTTGTGATTCACTAGCTGGATGTCAATTGCCCAAATTGTTTGGCCTCGTTTAATTATTTTGTCTCAGTTTCCCTTATTCCACTCGTCTAGGAATTTCCCAAGCTTTCTATTATCCCGCCTTATTATTACTATGTTAATTTTTACCGCAGTTTATCCACCTTTCCCCCCAACAGTTTAGCCCCAGTCCTTTTCCAGGGATACCCAGGCTGAACTGAGCCATGCACCGGCCCTTGGCAAGTGGACATCATCACAGTCTGAATCCGCGCCGTCCAGTGGAAATATAACCCCGTATTGATGACCTCAACCGCTGAGTGTGGGAAAGACGGGGACGAGTGCTGAGATCCAGCCTGTGCTTTTAGGAACACAGTGCTCTCAGCCTGGGCCTGCCTGCTGGGCTGGGGATACCAATGAGCGGACGGCAGCCATGCCCGTGCCCCCGCTGTCCCCTTTGCCTGGAGCACCTTTCACCCCTTCTCCAGCATCTAAAGGACCCAGAGGTGTCTGCTCTCAGCCCCCAATCCCTCCTCCCTAGAGCTGGTCAGAATGCTAACAAATGTGGCCAAGGACTAGCCAGTTCTGATAGTTCAGGGTGTGCTGCCGGGTCCAGGCACCCTCTGCTCCTTCCCCAGCGGCTCAGAGGCCTCCACCTGGTCTCCCCATCCCTCCATCCTTAGTCCGTCCTCCACTTGCCACCAAACTCTTGTTGTGGCTTGGCCATGCCCTGTCCTTTGGGCTGTTACAGTATCAAGCTATTGTTATGACAGAGGACCCTCAAACAACACAACAGGGCTTTGAACTCTGCGGGTCCCCTCACCCTTGGCTTCTTTTTGGGAAGAAGGGGAGGTGTCAATACCTATGGTACCCTAACGTATTTTCTCTTCCTTATGATTTCCTCAATAACATTTTCTTCTCTTTAGCTTCCTTTATTGTAAGAATACAGTATATAATACATGTAACATGCAGAATACGTGTTATTCGACTGGTTACGGTATCAGTAAGGTTTCCTGCCAACGGTTGGCTGTTAACTTAGTAGTTAAGTTTTTGGGGAGACAGAAGTTACACATGGATTTTTTTATGGTGTGTGGGTCGGCGCCCCTGACCCCCGCATTGTGCAGGGGCCCATGTATTGCACCCGTCTTGTTCCACCTTGCCACGCTCTTCTCTGGAAGCTGATACAGTGGGATACACCCTCTCCATCTAGTTCCTTTTTTTTTTTTTTAATATATTTTATTGATTTTTTACAGAGAGGAAGGAAGAGTGATAGATAGTCAGAAACATCGATGAGAGAGAAACATCGACCAGCTGCCTCCTGCACACCTCCCACTGGGGATGTGCCCGCAACCAAGGTACATGCCCTCGACCGGAATCGAACCTGGGACCTTTCAGTCCGCAGGCTGACGCTCTATCCACTGAGCCAAACCGGTTTTTTTATAGTTCCTTTTTAAAATTATTTTTAAATTTCTTTTTTCTGTTTAATGTGTTTTTATTGATTTTAGAGAGAGAGGAAGGGAGAGAGAGAGAGAGAGAGAGAGAGAGAGAGAGAGAGAGAGAGAGAGAGACAGACCAATGTGAGAGAGAAACATCATTTGGTTACCTCCCGTATGTGCCCCGGCCAGGTAATGAACACATAACTTGGGCACGTGCCCTGACTGGGAGTCAAACCACCCGGCCATGGTGGAGGTGCGTGTTTTTGCCGAGGACAGTGGTGGGATGGGCCTTTGGCCTCTGGGGGGTGCGGGAGATCACAGCCCCACCCCATTTACAGCTTCTGGGGATCACGAGGGAAGCACTCCCCGTGGCTTCGGATGATAAGAATGGATTACGAGTGCCGGCTCCCACCTGGGCAGGGCAGGGTGCTCTCTTGATAAGAAAGGTCAAAGCTGTGCTCTAACAAGAGACTGACAGCTCCCTAGGCCTCCGGCTGTCCCAGGAGAGCTGTACCCCCTGGCGCACTGTTGATAGCTTCTTCTTGGTGGCGTTAGTTCTCCAGATGTCTGTCAGCAACCTTCTCAGGTTAGAGAGCCTCAGGGTCTGGAGGTCCAGGCCACCAGCCTTCTCTGCAGAAGGAATAAGATTTTGGCAGAGCTCCCCCTGATCTCCACGCTCCTCCCTTTCCCGTTAATGCAAACCTTGATTTTTAAATGGATACATTGGAGCCCAGCAAACATTACACTTCCTATGTGCCCCTGAACTGAGTGGCCGTGTGACAACATTTTGGCCAGTAGATAACAGTAAGAAGGGTTGCATGGGATGTCCAGGGATCGGCCTTAAAGCGAGTTTTTCTAACTTCTTCCTTTTCACTACTGACTGGATGGACTATGGGTCTGATGGCTGGAGTGTCAACAGCCATCTTGGGCCACAAGTTATGGACAGATGACAGAGCAATAATATGAAAGGAGGCAGGGTCCCCATGATTATGAAGGTGCCACATTAGCCCTGACACTCTAACTCCAGACTCCGTTTATGTAAAAGCAAATTAAACTTCCTGCCTGGCTGGCATGGCTCCGTGGGTGAGCATCTACCTATGAACCAGGAGGTCATGGTTTGATTCCCGGTCAGGGCACCTGTCTGGGTTGCAGGCTCGATCCCCAGTGTGGGGTGTGCATGAGGCAGCCGATCGATGATTCTCTCTCATCGTTGATGTTTCTATCTCCCTCTCCCTTCCTCTCTGAAATCAATAAAAATATATTCAAAACAAAAACAACTTGCATCTTGTTTAGGCCATTTGACTTTGGGTCTTTCTGTTACTTGCCACTGAAACTAGCCTTGACACAATGCTCTCTCAGGAAGTAGACAGGCAGGAGCATCCCGTCAAGGCAAGTGCATCTCTCAAGTTTCTTTCTTTCTTTCTTTTTTTTTTTTTTTTTTTAAATATATTTTATTGATTTTTTTACAGAGAGGAAGGGAGAGGGATAGAGAGTTAGAAACATCGATCAGCTGCCTCCTGCACACTCCCCACTGGGTATGGGCCCGCAACCAAGGTACATGCCCTTGACCGGAATCGAACCTGGGACCCTTGAGTCTGCAGGCCGATGCTCTATCCACTGAGCCAAACCGGTTAGGGCTCAAGGTTCTTTTTGAAACTGGCCGGTGGGAGGAGTATTCACACGCCAGAAATGGACAAGCAGCACACATCAGGGCTTTCATTTCTGCCCCCAGAGAACTGGTTTGCCAGCACAGCACTGCCCCCTGCTCCGTGTGTCCCTGTGGTCCTCCTCTCATCCCCGCCTCCCTCCTGAGACCCAGAACAATCCATTCAACTGTCTCCTGCACGTTCCCATGTGCACACCTGCAGGCCCCACAACCCCCTCTCTTGGGCACTCAACTGTGTCCCCTCCACTCCGCCCTGCCCCCAGCACCTCTGTGGTGACCCTGTCTCTGCTACTCACCCTGCCACCTTCAGCCTTCCCCACACCATGGAGTCATGGTCCCCACCCCCCCTCTGTCTCTCACACCCCCATCCAATCTGTCAACACATCCAGAATATCTCCAAATCGCCCATGGCTTTCCCGGCCTCACCCCTCCCCGCCCCCAGGCAGCCACTGGTCAGCCTTCTCTCACTATCATGTTGTCGTCTTTTATAGAAACGGGATCACCCTGCAGGCACTCTGCCTTTGTCCGGCTTCTTTCCTTCGGCATAATTCTTTGGAGATTTAGCCATGTGGTTGCCTTATCAATAGCCATGCCTTCCCATCGCTGCGTAGTAGTCCCTTGCGTGGATGTCCCGCAGTTTGTTCATCCAGTCCCCGGATGGTTCCAGTTCTGAGAAACTGGGATTACCCTGGTCTGAGCACTGTCACCTGTGGTGGCAGGCACCTCTCCCTCCCTGGTCTCCTGCTCCTGCCCTCTTTCCTCTCTGGTCTTTCCTCAACATGTATCCAGTGGGATTCCATTAAAACCCAAATCAGCCCTGACCGGTTTGGCTCAGTGGATAGAGCATTGGCCTGCGGACTCAAAGGTCCCAGGTTCTATTCCAGTCAAGGGCATGTACCTTGGTTGCGGGCACATCCCCAGTAGGAGGTGTCCAGGAGGCAGCTGATTGATGTTTCTCTCTCATCGATGTTTCTAACTCTCTATCCCTCTCCCTTCCTCTCTGTAAAAAATCAATAAAATATATTAAACAACAACAACAACAACAAAAAACAACAAATCATGCCTTCTCCTTGCTCTGCGCTGTCCCCAGCAGAGTCAAAGCCAAAGTCCTCCCCACCTCCCGCCCCCGCCACGTAGTCACCCCACTCTTCCCACATCTCCCATAATTCCTCACTCATTCTTCTCCAGCCACACCCTGTCTCAGCTGTTTGCTCCTTGACCAGGCAGGGCGGGCCCCAGCTCAAGGCAGACAGCGCATCCAGGCTCTGCAGGCTGTGGGCTGTGGCTCGTCCCTCTGTTCCCTCTGTTCCCTCTGTCCCCAGGCCCCTCCCCCGGATCTGCGCTCACTCCTCTCTTTCCTCCACAGAAGCTCCAGTGTCTCCTTCTCAGAGAGTCGGCCCCGACCTCCCAGCATTCCCAGCAGTCCCTCCCCTCCTGCTGTTTCTGCACAGCACTGATCACCCACTCACTTCCTGCTGTTTCTGCACAGCACTGATCACCCACTCACCTCCCCAGGCATTTACTTATTTGCTCTGTTCATTGACTGCCCACTGCCCCGTATCACCTCCCTGAGGGCAGGGACTCTGTCGTGTTCATTGCCACTGTCCAGCACCCCGCACAGGGCCCAGCACAGAGTAGGTGCTCAGGTAGTACCTGTGCATGGACAGGCGTCCCCAGGTCTGCCATGCTGTGCGAGGCCCTCCCCCGCCACCCCCCCACCCCCACCCCCCCCACCCCCCCTACCCCCCCACCCCCCACCCCCCGGCCTCAGATCTCCCTTGCCTCCCCCAAAGTTGTTGGGACTCAGTGAGTCAAGTCAGGTCCAGTTCCTGACCCAGAGGAGACATGCAGTAACAGCCAGTTCCCTCCGTGCTGGGGGCCTGGCACTTGTGCCTGGGAAATCCATGATGCAGTAAAGATAAGATCAACACGGTCAAGGCCCAACAGGAAGGGGAAGCTGCTCTGGGAATCCCAAGAGGAGATTGGCTCCTGGGTGGTGCGGAAAGGTGGGTTTTTGATAATTTGTTCACTCATTGATTGATTTTTTAGTTCACTCCTTCATCACTCAACCATGAAGTGTCAGCTAATTTTGTGTGTGTGTGTGTGTGTGTGTGTGTGTGTGTGATATTAACAACACCACCTAAGTCAGTATTACTTCAAGTGTGATCTATGATTACCTTTACTTTATTCTTAATAAATTTTAATGAACTTGAGCTCTTTGAAATTTCTTTTGCAGCTAGCCACCACGGCTAATATAATTTCTATAAAGTTATCAAGGCCACTTCCGAATCTGGATAAGATTGCACTAAACCAAATTAGTGAATCCTTTTTAAAAAATATATATATATTTTATTGATTTTTTTACAGAGAGGAAGGGAGGGAGGGTTAGAGAGTTAGAAACATCGATGAGAGAGAAACATCAATTCAGCTGCCTCCTGCACACCCCCTACTGGGGATGTGCCCGCAACCAAGGTACATGCCCTTGACTGGAATCAAACCTGGGACCCTTCAGTCAGCAGGCCGACGCTCTATCCACTGAGCCAAACCGGTTTGGGCTAGTGAATCCTTTTAGAAGCGCCACCTTTGAAACTGATTTTGTATTTACCTTTTTTTTTGTTAATCCTCACCTGAGGATATTTTTTCTGTTGTTTTTGAGAGAGTGGAAAGGAGGGAGGGGGAGAGAGATAGAGAAAGAGGCAACATCAATTAGTTGCTTCCCACACACACCCCAACCAGGGCGGGGATGGAACCTGCAATCCAGGTAGGTGCCCTTGACCAGGAATCCAACCCACAACCCTTCAGTGCAGGGCCAACACTCTAACCAATGAGTCATACTAGCCAGGATGGAAAGTGATTTTATATTACAAACTAGAGGCCCTGTACACAAAAGTTTTTGCATGGGGAGAGGGGGTCCCCTCGGCCTAGCCTGGACTCTCTCCAATCCGGGACCCCTTGGGGGCAGTCAGACATCCCTCTCACAATCCGGGACCACTGGCTCCTAACTGCTCATCTGCCTGCCTACCTGATCGCCCCTAACTGCTCCCCTCTGCCAGCCTGATCACCCCTAACCGCCTCTGCCTGCCAGCCTGATCGCCCCCAACTGCCCCCCCTGCCAGCCTGATCACCCCTAACCATCTCTGCCTGCCAGCCTGGTCGCCCCTAACTGCCCCCCATGCCGGCCTGGTTGCCCCTTAGTGCCCCCCCCATGCCGGCCTGGTCACCCCTAGTGCCCCCCCCCCCCCCCCGCTGGCTTGGTCGCCTCTCACTGACCCCCCCGCTGGCCTGGTTGCCCACGCAGCCTGTTGGTCAGTCGTTTGGTTGCCCCTCACTAACCCCCCTGCTGGCCTGGTCGCCCCACACAGCCTGCTGGTCAGTCATTTTGTCATCCCTCGCTAACCCCCTTGCCAGCCTTGTCGCCCCACGCAGCCTGCTGTTCAGTTGTTACTGTGAGGGCATCATGACCAATTTGCATATTACCCTTCTATTAATATAAACTAGAGGCCCGGTGCATGAAATTTGTGCACGGGGGGTGTCCCTCAGCCTAGCCTGCACCCTCTCTAATCTGGGACCCCTCGAGGGATGTCCGACTGCCCGTTTAGGCCTGATCCTACCAGGATCCCTCTCACAATCCAAGACTGCTGGCTCCCAAATGCTCGCCTGCCTGCCTTCCTGATTGCCCCTAACCACTTCTGCCTGCCAGCCTGATCACCCCCTAACCACTCCCCTGCCAGCCTTATTGATGCCTAACTGCTCCCCTGCCAGCCTGATTGCCCCTAACTGCCCTCCCCTGCAGGCCTGGGTCCCCCCCAACTGCCCTTCCCTGCAGGCCCAGTCACCCCCAACTTCCCTCCTCTGCCAGCCTGGTCACCCCTAACTGCCATCCCCTGCAGGCTTGATCGCCCCCAACTGCCCTCCCTTGCAGGCCTGGTCTCTCCCAACTGCCCTCCCCTGCTGGCCTGATCACTCACAACTGCCCTCCCCTGCTGGCCATCTTGTGGCGGCCATCTTGTGTCCACCTGGGGGCAGTCATCTTTGACCACATGGGGGCAGCCATCTTGTGTGTTGGAGTGATGCTCAATTTGCATATTATTCTTTTATTAGATAGGATTAGATAGGATAGAGGCCTGGTGCATGGGTAGGGGCTGGCTGGTTTGCCCTGAGGATGTCCCGGATCAGGGTGGGGGTTCCCTTGGGGCATGGGGTGGCCTGGGCGAGGGGCCTGTGGTGGTTTGCAGGCCAGCCATGCCCCCCGGCGACCCAAGCAGAGGCCCTGGTATCTGGGATTTATTTATCTTCTATAATTGAAACTTTGTAGCCTTGAGCGGAGGCCTCCGCCAGCTAGGGCAGGCGGAAAGCTTGGCTTCCTCCATTGCCGGGGAAACCCAAGCCTCCTGCTCTCTCTGTGGCCAGAGCCATCTTGGTTGGGTTAATTTGCATACTCGCTCCTGATTGGCTGGTGGGCATGGCAGCTGTATGGTCAATTTGCATATTACTCTTTTATTAGATAGGATTACTGATGCTGAATATTGCTTAAAACAATTTAAAATGAAATTTCTACATAGCTTCAATCATCCAAATAAGTTTTTAGGTTTTGTGCACATTTAAAAATACATTTATTTATGTATTCATTTCACTCATTCTCCCACCCCAAGCATGTCAAACTTGTGGCCTGAGGGCTGCATGTGGCACAATGAATTTTTTTTCAGCCCAGCCAATATAACGGTATGTAAGAAATGTTTTAATAAAAATTTTGTAACTTAATTTTTATAATATCCTGTTATACATAATCCTATATAATAAAGAGGTAATATGCAAATTTACCCTCATGCCATCGCACAAGATGGCTGCTCCCATGTGGTCAAAGATGGTCGTCACAAGATGGCTGGCAGGGGAGGGTAGTTGTGGGCGATCAGGCCAGCAGGGGAGGGCAGTTTTGGGCAACCAGGCCTGCAGGGGAGGGCAGTTTTGGGCGACCAGGCCTGCAGGGGAGGGCAGTTTGGGGGGACCAGGCCAGCAGGGGAGGGCAGTTGTGGGTCACCAGGCCTGCAGGGGAGGGCAGTTGCGGGGGACCAGGCCTGCAGGGGAGGGCAGTTTGGGGCGACCAAGCCTGCAGGGGAGGGCAGTTTGGGGGGACCAGGCCAGCAGGGGAGGGCAGTTGGGGGTGACCAGGCCTGCAGGGGAGGGCAGTTGGGGGTGACCAGGCCTGCAGGGGAGGGCAGTTAGGGGCGATCAGGCCAGCAGAGGAGCAGTTAGGTGTCAATCAGGCTGGCAGGGGAGTGGTTAGGGGGTGATCAGGCTGGCAGGCAGGCGAGCAGTTGGGAGCCAGCAGTCCCAGATTGTGAGAGGCCTAAGCTGGCAGTCAGACATGCCCCAAGGGGTCCCAGATTGGAGAGGGTGCAGGCTGGGCTGAGGGACACGCTCCCCCAGTGCTTGAATTTCATGCACCGGGCCTCTAGTTATTAATAATGAACTACAATGTTTGCTAATGACTGATTACTATCATTGTGTTGCATTCATTTCTCTGACGTGCCTTATGTGCAGGTGCACCATTTCTCTCCACGAATACTAGCAGCAAATATTTTAGCAGCTGATTGCCATGTCATTAGTCTTGTACTGACTTGTTTGGTGTGTGCAACAGGAAATATTTTGCTTTCAGAGAACAAGAAAAATAGGTTTATTAGCATTATGCTTGTTAATTTGTGCAGTTATTCAGTGTCTGGTAATTTAATGTTCAAGAAATGTTCTATTATTTTATGTTAATGATTGCTCATTTATTTTAGCCCTTTGTATTCAGCATGTCTCTGTTGAAATAAACCTAAGTTCCTATGAAAATTGAAGCTTTTGTTGTTTTGTGGCCCACATAACCGTCCACCTTATTTATTTGACCTGTGTTAGCCTTTGAGTTTGACATGCTTGTCCCACCCATCTTGTCTTTGGCAACCATTAGCTTGTTCTCTAGATCTATAGGCCTGTTTCTCCTTCATTTTGTTTATTTTTTTCGCTTTCACATATAAGTGAAATCACATGGTATTTGTCCTTGTCTGTCTTACGTCTCTTAGCATAGAGACAAATACCCGGAAGTGCAATTGCTGGGTCATAATGCAGTCCCTTTTTTAATTTTTGAGGAACCTCCATTCAGTTTTCCACAGTGCACAGTGGCTGCACCAGTCTGCATTCCCACCACCAGTGCACAAGGGCTCCCCTCTCTCCACATCCTCGCCAGCACTTGTTTGTTGGTTTTTTGATGATAGTCATTCGGACAGGTGTGAGGTGGTATCATATGGTCAGCTGACATTCAACTGGCAAGAGTGGAGAATGGGAGGGAGAAGCATCCTTATGGAGGGAGCCTGGGGGCAAAGGGTCAAGGTCAAGGGGTTGGAAGCCGAATCCCGAGGGACAGTCTCAGTCGGGTCTCCACAAGAAGGAGTTCTGACTGTGCTGAAATGCAGAGCACATTGTCCCATTCTTCTGGCTAAAACCCTTCACCGGGCTCATCTTTGCCACTGAACCAGAATCAGGTCCATTTGTCCTCGTGTGGCCTCTGAGGTCCATCAGGATCCTCGCCGGTTCCACACCGCCTGACCCAGCACCCGCCCATTCACACTTCCCACGTTTCTCTCCAATGGATTCTGTTTTTTCCTGCCTCTTGGCCCCATTCCTGCCTCTCCATCAGGGCTCCCTGAATGTCACTTTCATCCACCTTCAAGCTTTGCTGGAGCCACAGGCGGTTGGAATCTCCACTCTGCTCCTGTGTCTTGCTCTTTTCTTTAAAAAACAATCCTAATCCAAGGATATGTTTCCAGTGATTTGAGAGAGAGAGAGAAAGAGAGAGAGACATCGATGTGAGAGAGAAACTTTGATTGGCTTGGCTGCTTCCCGTATGTTCCTGACTGGGGATTGAACTGGCAACCTTTTGGAGTACGGGACAATGCTCTGCCCAACTGAGCCACCCGGCCAGGGCCCGTGTCCCGTTTTCACGCCTGTCCCAGCTCCCACAATGTGTTCTGGGTGGTGGCTTTTCTTATCTCCGACACCACTTGACTGTGAGAATCTTGAGGGTGGGACTGGACCTCAGCCATCTTTGTACTCCAGGGGTGCCAAGGGGTGTCATGGGGGAAGAGGGGCCAATGTGGACTCAAAGAAATGAGTCTGGTGCTTAGGAGTCCCCGGTGCCTTTGACCAAAGCAGAACTACACAGTTTCCCATTGTTTTATACCTTTCTCTAGTGAAAAGAAGACCCCTGTGCAATCACTACCGTGTCCCCCAACACACCTGGCCATTCTTTGAAGGTCCAAGCTTCTGCCACTGGGGGCTCCAGACCCCAGCTGCGATGCTGTCTTGGAGACATCAAAATGACAAGGGGAAGGGCACGCAACAAGAATAGCGCCACAGCTGTTTAATGATTACTCACCTCTGTAACATAGATAAGAGGTTTTCTCACAGACGCTGGAAACTGGAGGATGCATTGCAAGGAGAAAAACAGAGCAGTAAAAAGATAAGAGACACCTTGGGGTCCAGATGGGTTCATTGCTCAGAAAAGAAAATACAAAGGACAAAGGACAGAAGGCACTTGGATTTGGTTGCTGTGCCTGGATCCTGACCCCCATCTGGGAGTTTGCCTCAAGAACGCTGACCACCCTGGCCGGTTTGGCTCAGCAGACAGAGCGTCAGCCTGCGGACTAAAGGGTCCCAGGTTCGATTCCAGCCAAGGGTACATGCCTGGGTTGCGGGCTCTATCCCCCCCAGTAGGGGCCGTGCCGGAGGCAGCCAATCAATGATTCTCTCTCATCATTGATGTTTCTATCTCTCTCTCCCTCTCCCTTCCTCTCTGAAATCAATAATAAAAAAAAAAAGAACTTTGACCATTTTATGGTCCCAGGTGGAGTTGTTTTTAACATCATAGAATTTAACTATCTTGTTATCAGACTTCAAGATCCTGAAAGGAGAGACACAGACCACAGACCCTGTTGTTGCCTATCCCGTCCCTCCTCCCCTTTGCATGTAGCCTTTTTTCCTTATCCTATCTATACTAATAAAAGGGTAATATGCTAATTAGACCGGATATCTTCTGGATGTCCTTCCGGACAAAGCCACAGTGGCAGGGGCTGAGGCAGAGGCGGTTAGGGGGGATCAGGCTGGCAGTGGGGAGCAGTTAGGGGGCAATCAGGCCAGCAGGGGAGGGCAGTTAGGGGTGATCAGCCCGGCAGGGGAGGGCAGTTAGGGGGCAATCAGCCTGGCAGGGGAGGGCAGTTAGGGGCGATCAGGCCAGCAGGGGAGGGCAGTTAGGGGTGATCAGCCCGGCAGGGGAGGGCAGTTAGGGGGCAATCAGCCTGGCAGGGGAGGGCAGTTAGGGGCGATCAGGCTGGCAGGGGGTAGCAGTTAGAGGGCAATCAGCCCAGCAGGGGAGTGCAGTTAGGGGTGATCAGGTCAGCAGGCAGAGTTGGTTAGGGGCATCAGGCTGGCAGGCAGAGGTGGTTAGGGATGATCAGGCAGGCAGGCAAGTGGTTAGGAGCCAGTGGTTCCGGATTGTAAGAGGGATGTCCTGGATTGGAGAGGGTGCAGGCCGGCTGAGGGACCCACCCCCCCCCCCCCCAAGCCCAAATTTTGTGCACTGGCCTCTAGTATGTAATAAAAGCCTAATATGCTAAATAAAAGCCTAATATGCTAAAAAGTTGTTGGTTCAACCAATCAAAGCATAATATGCTAATGATATGCTAAGGCTGCTCAACTGCTCACTATGACAGTCACTGACCACCAGGGGGCAGACCCTCTGACTGGTAGGTTAGCTTGCTGCTGGGGTCCCACTGATCAGGACTGAGCGAGACGGGCAGGACATGCCCTGGAGCCCTCCTACTGTCCTTCCCCAGCTGGCCAACCTCCCGCATCCCTCCCCAGCCCCAATTATGCTCTGGTGGGGTTCCTTGGCCTGGCCTGCACCCTCTCACAATCTGGGACCCCTTGGGGGATGTCGGAGAGCCAGTTTTGGCCCAATCCCACAGTGGCGGTGGTGTCTGACTGCTGGCTTAGGTCTGCTCCCCCGAGGGCTCCCGGACCTCAAGAGGATACAGGCTGGGCTGAGGTACACCGCCCCCAGGGCATGAATTTTGTGCACCGAGTCAGTAGTCCATATATAAGCAGCTGGCTAGTACGGGAGGTCAAGCAGAATTTACAGGATGAGCCCTGGCGGGTTTGGCTCAGTGGTTAAAGTGTTGACCTTCGGACCAAAGGGTCATGGGTTTGATTCCCAGCCAAGGGCACATACTTCGGTTGCAGGTTCCATCCCCACCCTGGTCCAGGTGTGAGCAGGAGGCAACCAATCAATGTGTCTCTCTCACATTGATTTCTCTTTCTCTCTCTCTTTCCCCATCTCACCCCTTCCACGTTCTCTAAAAAATCAAGGGAAAAGATATCCTTGGGTGAGGATTAAAAAAATAAATAAAATAAAATTAAAAAAAAAAAAAGAATTTACAGGATGACCTGCTGCTCTCCCCATACTCCGGCAGTATTGGAATAAATGCTCATATATGATTCAACCCTGTCTCTGCTTAATTTGGGTCAAGTAGTGACAGGTGGCCTGGACCCCTTTTGTGTCCGGTTTCAAAACCCGCACCTGCTGGACACATGTTTCTTGGCCCACACAGTGTTTGAAAACACCTCCAGTTGGTCATCAACCTTTACAAAGGCTTTACAATTGTGTGAAAAAGTCCAGGTTTCCGAATTCTCTTAAAAATAAACAGCAAGATTGGCTACAGGAGCCCAGGTGCCCGCACAGGAGCCAGGGCCCTGGTCTCTGTGGGCCCCTCCTGGTCCTGTCCCGGGAGGCGGCCCTCTCTGTGCTGTCAGTGAGGTCCTGGCCCCCTGGCTTCTGGTTGGGCGCTGCCATTGGAGGCACCTTTGAGAGAATGGGCGAAGGGAAAAGAGTGAGCAGGTGTTTCAGTTGGCTGGAGCCCCTTCCCATGCACCCAAAGGTTGTGGGTTTGGTTCCCGGTCCGGGCACATACCTAGGTTTCGGGTTCAATCTGTGGTCAGGATGTAACTGATTGATGTTTCTCTCTCTCTCTCTCAAATCAATAAACACATCCTCAGGTGAGGATTTTTTTTTTTAAAAAAGAATGATGTCTAATAGTTAATTTACCAACATTCTCTGCTGTGCTTCTCTGCTGGAGGCCACAGCCCCCATGGGCAGCCTGTCTGACATCTACAGCCTCGGGGCTGTCTGTCTGAGCTCTGGCGCCATCCCCTCTCCCCACCCCCTCAGGCTAGAGTGGCAGTGGCACTGAGCTCTTGTTGGTCCCCACGAGCTAGCACATCCATTATTGGCCCTTAGCCCTGCCCACCCCTGAAAAACATTAAATCTTCTCAAATAAAGTCTTACCGAAGGCCATTTGTTTCCTGCCAAGCCCACCCTCTCTGTCCGCAAGAACAAAGATAGAAAATCTACAATAATGGTTTTTATTATACATAGGTGTTTGCCTCCAGCATGAATAATGTCATAAACTGGAGGAGTTCACTTTTTAACATCTTTAATTCAATGAGCTTAACACATTTGTATTTTTTGGTTAATCCTCACCTGACAATATTTTTTCCATTGATTTTTAGAAAGAGTAGAAGGGAGGGATGGGGGGGGGGAGAGAGAGAGAGAGAGAGAGAGAGAGAGAAAATTGATGTGAGAGAGATACATCAATTGGTTGCTTCCCTCTAACTACTGAACCACACAGCCAGAGCCACATTTGTATTTTCAAAATCATAACATCCTGCCTTAGCTGGTTTGGCTCAGTGAATAGAGTGTCAGCCTGCAGACTGAAGGGTCCTGGGTTCGATTCCAGTCAAGGGCACATGCTTGGGTTGCCAGTTTGATCCCCAGTGGGGGGGCGTGCAGGAGGCAGCCAATCAATGATTCTCTCTCATCATTGATGTTTCTATCTCTCTCTCCCACTCTCTTCCTCTTTGAAATCAATAAAAATATATATATTTACAAAATCATAACATCCTAATCCACCCAAGAGGCCCAGAAATGTCAGAGTCAAACTAGAAGAAAAAGAAAACATTTGGTACATGCATGTAAAAGGCAGGTAAAATCATTGACCAGCTGTATCCCCCTACTGGGGATCGAGCCCACAACCATGTGCCCTTGACCGGAATCGAACCTGGGACCCTTCAGTCCCCAGGCTGACGCTCCATCCACCTAGCCAAACCGACCAGGGCTATTGTGGATATTTTATTTCTCCACAAAATGTATGTTTCCATAGCGGAAGGATTACTAGTATACTGTCTCTTATATCTTAGGAATTACAGGACATAAAGAAGCTTACTAATTTTTTCATGCCTAAATGAGCAATCTTAATAGTAAAAGGATAATATGCAAATGGTCATTACTCGCAATCAGCAGGAGGCTTTGTTCCCCCTCCCCCCACCAGGTCTGGGTCTCGCCTAATGGGGGTGGGGCCAGCTGGGTCTGGGTCTCATGGGATTTCAAGGCACGTGTGGGTGGGTGGGGACTTGACTCTGGGTCCTGCGGCATGCCCAAGACTCTGACAGGAAGGAGATTTTCATATACGTTTTACTAATTTTCTTTCTGACATCTCTGACACTTTCTCTCTGATACTTCTATTATAGAGAAAGGGCAAATAGCAATATTAAAATGTTTTCTCTAATTAATTCCCTTTTAATGTGCATGAATTTCATGCACCGGGCCACTAGTATCCAATAAGAACATAGGACAGCTTTTTAATAACTGGACATATTCCAATAAAACATTCTTTTAAAAAATGTATTAGTATTTTATTTTTAAAATTTATTGGGGTGACATTGGTTAATAAAATTATATGGGTTTTAGGTATAGAATTCCACAACACATCATCTGTATATGTATTGTGTGTTCACCACCCCAGGTCACGTCTCCTTCCACCACCATTTATCCCCCCTTTACCCTCTTCTACCTCCCCCTACAGGCATGTAATGGTGGTGTGTGTTTTTTGTGGTCTTTGTTGTTGTTGTTAAATATATTGATTTGAGAAAGAGAGAGAGAGGGAGAGAGATGGAGAGAGAGAAACATTGATTTGATGTTCCATTTCTTTATTCATTCACTGGCTGATTATTGTTTGTGCCCTGACCAGGATCAAACCTGCAACCTTGGCGTATTGGGACGACGCTTTAACCAACTGAGCCACCCGGCCAGGGCAGGCAGCTCCTGTAAATAGTGCAGAGACTTCCATGTGTCAACTATCTCAGGAGAGGGAGTTAAAAAGTTTAAAGCTGCACTCCATGTTTCATACCCCGACGCCCATTCCACGTGTGTTTTAGGAGAACCAACGCTACAGGATGAAGAGTAAGAGAGCTACGACATATCATAAAGAGAGGATGAATCACCTATTCCAGACAGCGGCATCGATGGCGCGGACAGAACAAGAAGTGAACAGGAGTTGGATGTGATCGAGTAAATGAAAGAGGATTATGGGAGGTAGGAAGCAGAGGAGGTAGGAAGCAGGAAGCAGGAAGCATGAAGATGACCCAACCAGAGGCATCTGTTATGTAAAATCTAATAGCGGAAATAAAACGCTTACTACGTGGGCTCCACAGGACTCGGGCGGCTGAAGGGGAGTCAACGAGCTGGAAGGTGGGGTCAGGGAGCCTCACAACGACCGTGCACGGTCCGGAGGCGGCGGTGGGAGCAGGGGAGCCACCCACCTCGGGTCACATAATTCACCCGAATGAAAACTGCAGGGGGCTGTGTGTATTAGTGATGTTAAGCATTTGCCTGTTGTAAGTGTTACCTTGTCTGCGATACTGTTATGTGTACCTGTGGCTGTGACAACTCACAGGCCTCAGGAGCTAAGGGTGGCTCCCAGCTGACAACGGGCAGGGAACGGGGTGGGGGGCCTGGGTCTCACAGCTCCCGGGCTGGGTGCTGCCACAGCCTGAGCGAGCTCTTCCCACAGCTCTCCACTCACCTGTTTCCGCAGAGACCCCGGCTGAGACCACCTGTGCTTCTGACCCCAGGGCTGTGAGACAATGACTTTGTGTTGTTTTAAGCAGCCAGGATTGTGGTAATTGATTAATACATTTTATAAAACACTCATAGTTGCCCTGGCTGGTTGGGCTCAGTGGATGGAGCGTCAGCCTGCGGACTGAGGGGTCCCGGGTTCCATTCCAGTCAAGGGCACATGCCCAGGTTGTGGGCTCGATCCCCAGTGTGGGTCATGCAGGAGGCAGCCGGTCAATGATTCTCTCCTCGCTGATTGTTTCTCTCTCTCTCCCTCTCCCTTCCTCTCTGAAATCAATAAAAATATATTTAAAAATAAATAAATAACAATAAATAAATAAAACATGCTCTACACATTAAAATAATAATAATAATAACTCATAGTTACTTACATGCCGGAAGCAGGGATGGCTCCGGAAGCAGTTAGACAGACATGAGCAGAGCAAGGACGATGGGCCAGGTTCCGAAGGTCACCAGGGAGGAAAAGCCCTGGGTGCCTAGCAACGGACAATTGTCAGGTGGAACCTCACTCCCAGGGTGACCTTGCCTCCCCTAGCATATCGCTGGGCATGCAGTTTGGACCCCTGACTTTTCCTGCCTAGAGATAACATCTAGGCCTCAGTTGTATTTCAGCCTCAGGGCCAGAAAAGCAACAAAATCCTCCACGGCTGACCTCGGGACCAGCTGCCCTGGACAATGACCTCCTGCCCTGGCGCCAACCAACCCATCAGTGGAGACCACAACCCTGAAAGGACACACCTGGAGAGCCGCTGAATATTCTATTGAGATCTCCCCTGGGACCGTCCCTAAAATCCCACCCTTAAAACCTTAGGACAAAGGACCCAGTGCACCCTCCCTCCCAGAGGCACACCCATACCTCTCCCTTCCCCTTCCCCTCCCCTCTCCCCCTCCAAAGTGCATTACCATTAGCTTCCTCACCCCCAAGCTCCAAGGGCCCTTCCTTTACCTCTATAACTTGTTTCCTAAGGCCATTTATTTTCCAAATAAATGTTCTCTTATAGATTGAGTCTTGGCTCTGAATTCTTTCCTGGCTAAAACTCAAGTACCGAGGTTTCTGAACCAGGTCTGGTCCGACCCCACTGATCGAACACCCAATGCCGTTCTTGCCACCAACAGCTGGCACCCTGCCTCCATTTTTTTCCAGAAGTGGGTTAATTTCCAAGAACCTCCTGTGTCTGTTTCACCCTCTGTTGGAGTGAGTTTCTCCTTGACCCTGTGTGTTGCAGCAATTGTGGGAGTACTCACTCCTCCATCCTGCTCCACTACACTAACTCGGACCCTGTTGGGTCTGAGTCCCTCTGCCAGGGGCTGGACCTCCTTGGGTGGAGTATCAGATGGAGAAGACAAGAAGTTGTAGGTGGCCCTGTCCGGTTTGGCTCAGTGGATAGAGCGTCGGCCTGTGGACTGAGGGGTCCCAGATTCAATTCCGGTCAAGGGCATGTACCTTGGTTGGGGGCACATCCCCAGTGGGGGGTGTGCAGGAGGCAGCTGATCAGTGTTTCTCTCTTGCTGATGTTTCTAACTCTCTTCCCCTCTCCCTTCCTCTCCGTAAAAAATCAATAAAATATATTTTTTTTTTAAAAAAAAGAAGTTGTAGGTGTATTAGTATAAGAGAGTTTTTACTGTAGTCCAAGTAGCCATTGCTACCAAGTAGCCATCAGACAAAGCAGTCTAGTCCTATATAAAAGCAGCCTCTGCGAACACAGGAGCCATCCTAGCAAAAACAGCCAGCACTTAGCTTGTCAATAATACATCTCCCCTACAATGCAGCCCCCAACATAGGAGCTATTCAGGAGCCACCACAAGCTGGTCAGTAACATACTTTGTATTAACGTAGACAAAGAGGCCTCTAGCCAAATACTGACATCAGTCTTTTTGGGTGTCTGTGTGCTTGTTTTTGCACCTGCATATAGCAAATTAGCCTTGAACACACTGGTTAGGATTCCCAAGCTCAGATTGGCCTTGGGCACCTGGCATACACTGACTGATTAGGGTTCCCTCACCCTCTCACTTTGAGTTGTTGCTCAAAATGCTATGAAGTCTACCCAGACCACCCTACTCAGTCCTGCATGCTGCGTGCCCACCTGGCACTCTGACCCCCTGGCCCGGAGCCCCCATGACACTCATCACTTTCTAACATCATAGACATCTCCTTAGTTATCATGTAGCTTGCTGACGGCCTCTCCCTCTGCCTCTGCCCTCCTGCTTAACACGTCGTTTCTTTCGGGGCAGCTGCCTGTGTGTTTCATTTGCAGGTGTGCCCTAACCCCTAAAGCAATGCTGACGCAAACAGGACCCATCTGACGGGCCCAGCCAGGGTCTGGCAACAACAGGTTGAATCAGTTGTGCTGGGACAGGGGTAACAGGGAGGACTGTGCTGTCACGGTTGTCTCTCTGGGTCCCTCTGAGATTATGTCCGCAACTTGGGCATGTGCCCTGATGGGAAATCAAACCATGACCTCCTGGTTCATAGGTCGACACTCAACTGCTGAGCCATGCCAGCCGAGCTAAAATTATCCTTTTTAAAAATATATATATATTTATTGATTTGAAAGAGGAAGGGAGAGGGAGAGAGAGATAGAAATATCAATGATGAGAGAGAATCATTGATTGGCTGCCTCCTGCACACCTCCTACCGGGGATTGAGCCTGCAACCCCGGGCATGTGTCCTTGACCGGAATTGAACCTGGGACCCTTCAGTCTGCAGGCTGACGCTCTATGCACTGAGCCAAACCAGCCAGGGCTAAAATTATCCTTTATTGAGCCTGTGCCACATGCCTGAAGCCAGTCTTTCTACATATAAAATCAGCAAACATTTCCTGGGCACTCTCTGCGTGCCAGCTATGAGGCAGGCCTGTACCTCCATTGCACAGTAGAGATTGACAACTAGAGACCCCAGCCCTGCCCCTGGGTTACACATTGCCTTAGCTGGCTGCCTCAGGAGCATTGCCTTAGCTGTCCACTAAGCAGAGGACCCCAAGTGGCTTCCCAAATTACCTCATTTGATCTTCAGAACAGCCCCGGGCCTTGTTAGGACCGTCTGACGGATGGAGAAGCAGGCTCAGAGGAGGAAGCAGTGAGTCTGCTTGATGTTCACGGGGATGTCGGATTTGAATGAGATTGTGTATGGAAAGCTCTTAGAGCTTAGACCTTGGATGGCAGTTTCTTTTTTTAAATTTATCTTTATTGTTGAAAGTATTATAGATGACCCCCTTCCCAGCCACCCTCATTGAATAGCAGTGTTTATCACCACCACTACCATCATCATCATCATCATCATCATCATCATCACCACCTTTTATCAAGCCCCTACTATGGGCCAGGCATGATGCTGGTACTTTTCTGTGATCTCATTTCATCCCTTAAAACACCGATAGGGTTATGAATTGCTTGTTTGACATATAAGGAAATGGAGGCTCAGCGAATGAAACTGAGAACCCCCCAGGCACCCAGGAAGCCCGCATGCCCCTCTAATGCAGGGCCCCTTCCTCATATCCCGACCCTATTGTCTGCCTTCTCAATCCTATGGCTAGACTTCACCCCTTTGGGAGAGGCTCTGGGCAGAAGCAGGATGGGCAAACAGTAGGTCAATATTAATGATAATACCAGCCATTTACTTATTTATTATTGCTTTTTAAATTCTCACCCACGGAGTGAGGATATTTTATCCATTGTTTATTTATTTGTTTTTTATATTTTATTGATTTTTTACAGAGAGGAAGAGAGAGGGATAGAGAGTTAGAAACATCAATGAGAGAGAAACATCGATCAGCTGCCTCTTGCACACCCCCTACTGGGGATGTACCCACAACCAACGTACATGCCCTTGACTGGAATCGAACCTGGGACCCTTCAGTCCGCAGGTTGACGCTCTATCCACTGAGCCAAACCGGTTAGGGCTATCCATTGTTTTTTAGAGAGAGTGGAAGGGAGGGTGGAAGGGAGAGCAACAAAAAAAAGAGAGAGAGAAACTTCGATGTGAGAAAGACACATGGATTGGTTGCCTTCTGCACATGCCCCAGTCAGGGGCAGGGATCAAACCTGCAACCCGGGTACGTGCCCTTGACGGAATTGAACCCGTGACCCTCCAGTGCGCAAGACAATACTCTAGCCACTGAGCCATGCCAGCCAGGCCAATACCCACCATTTATTCATCAGTACCTGCTATGTGCCCAGCATTAGCGTTCATGATCTCACTTCATCTTTAAAACGGCCTTGTGCAGTGGGCCACTGAGGATGAAGCAATAAGACTTCCACGGTCACAGGGCCCCAGAGAGTGAAAGGTGACTCAGGGGAAAGCCAGGCTTCTCCTGTGAAAGCCATATTTGTTCCATTGTTCTGAGCAGTATCATCACACCATATGAAGTAGGCCAGTGGTTGGCAAACTCATTAGTCAACAGAGCCAAATATCAACAGTACAATGATTGAAATTTCTTTTGAGAGCCAAATTTTTTAAACTTAAACTTCTTCTAACGCCACTTCTTCAAAATAGACTCGCCCAGGCCGTGGTATTTTGTGGAAGAGCCACACTCAAGGGGCCAAAGAGCCGCATGTGGCTCGCGAGCCGCAGTTTGCCGACCACGGAAGTAGGCCCTATTATCCCCATTTTACAGAAGAGACAACTGAAGCACAGAGAGGTTAAGAGAAATGGTCAAGGTCACACAGCTGATATGTGAACTTAGGCTGTTTGACCCCAGAAATGATCCTATTAATACCAAAAATCTTGCAGCTCATTGAATGGAAAACCCATGCTCATTAAATGAAGTGGAGAGAAAGCACAAGCTGGGAATGGGGCTGGGGACGGGGATGAGTGTGTGTCAGGCCCAGGCCCTGATTCTCTCTCCTGGTTCAGGCCCCAGTGGTCGCTGTCTGCAGGGCCCACTGCTGGCATTGCCACCGGGATCCTGCCTGTCATCGACCTGTCCATAGGCTGGGCTGTTTCCTCTCCATCAGAAATTCCAGATAGTAAAGCTAGGAAGGAGTTTGGGGTATGGTCTTCCCTAGGCCTGCCTAGCAGGAGTGTTGCTGACCATGGTGCTGAGCGGTGTCCCTGGCACCTGGGGAATTCAGAGAGTTTGGGGCATTGCCTGAGAATGGACGCGGGATATGGGCAGAGCCTGTGGAGATGGGAAGGACTAGATGCACAGAACTATGAGGACTTTGGGGCTTCAGGTACTCAAGGAAAATAGCAGAAGGCCCACCCATGAAGCCATCACACCCTCCTCTGAGGAGGAGCACCCTGCACAGCCCAGTTCCAGTAAATGACTTTGTAACAGATGCCCAGGGCAGCCCTGAGGGCTGGGGAAGAGGCTGGTGCTGGGAGCCCATCTGCTTCCAGCTTTGCCACCAAGTCCCACTGTGATCATAGGCAAGCCCTGCACTTTTCGAGCCTCAGTGTCCCATCTGGAAAATGGGTGAGGATGGAGTTGAGATCTTTGACAAGTTCTGTCTATTCCAACAGCCATAGCAAAAATAGGGCACCGTGTGGCCATTCGCTCCTCCCACAATCTCAGGAAACTTTGTTAGTTGATTGCTGTAGACAGAGAGAATCAATCTCAACACAGCATTCAGGGAGAAGTGTGAGTCAGCCAGAAATCTTAGGCTTTTAACAATGTTTTGAAAATGGTAGCCAATGCAATTCAACATAAAAGTTTATATCTGGCTTAAAATACTGAAGAGATGAAATTATTATCTATAGATGACTGTCTCATTATTAAAGCTAAGAGAATCAAATGGAATATTATAAAAATTCATAACATTTCAGTATGTTAATCAAATACAAAATAAATGTTTTATATAAAACCAACCACAACAACCAGTTATAAGAAATTCTGAGTGTACAGATTACATTGCAACAAGCAGTATTTATTATTATTATTATTATTATTATTATTATTATTATTTGTCATTAAAGGTTAGCATTTATGTGAGGAAAACTATAGGAGTGTTATGGAAGCACGTAAAGAAACTTAAAAATACACTTTTTTTAAAAAAAGAATGTATTGTGTGGTGATATGTCTCAATTAGCTTCTTTTATTTTTAATACTAGGGTCCCAGTGCATGAATTCGTGCACCTTGAAAGGAACTGTGGGCACAAGGCTGCAGTGGGCACAGGGCGGGTCTCAGCCCATCTTCCACACCCCCGCCTGGCCCCTTCTGCCATGGCCCCCCAGTCTCCTGTCTGCCAGCAGCCCCGCTCCCGCCACCACCGCTCCCATGTGCTGATGGCACCAGCCCCCGTTTGCACCCACCCGCTGACAGTGCAGAGCTATTGGGGCCAGCACCAGCAGCAGGTGCGAGCAGGGCCAGTGCTGTCAGTGGATGCTAGCAGTAGCTGCTGCCCCGATCACCCATCAGGAGCAGGGGGAGGTGGAGAAGCACTCAGGGGTGATAGGGGTGGCAGGCACCACTGGTACTGAGCAATCTGGACCAGTGCTGGGTGCCGGCCGTGCGTGCAAGTAGCAGCTGCAATACCGGCTGTGGGTGCGAGCAAAGCCAGTGCCAGTAGTGGGTGCAAGTGGTGGCTCCAGTCCTGGCAGTGGGTGTGAGAGGCGGCTGCTGGCCCCTATCACCCCTCAGGAGCAGGGGGAAGTGGAGAAGCCCTGAGGGGCGATGAGAGAGAATCATTGATTGGCTGCCTCATGCACGCACTCCACTGGGGATCAAGCTTGCAACCCGGGCATGTGCCAGGACTGGGAATCAAACAGTGACCTCCTGGTTCATAGGTTGATGCTCAACCACTGAGCCATGCAGGTCGGGCTAAAAGATACATATTTTTTTAAAAAACCATATTTCCTCCCTGGTGGGGTGATTGGGCTGGTTAAAGAGATGCTGGCTGTTAAAGTGTTTTCACATAGAGCCAGGAACCTTTATTTATTCTAAACAAAACAAGTATTTTTTGAGCATCTATTACCTGCCAGGTACCTTAGGTCCTGGGGACACAGCAGGAAACAAAATAGATACAAACCCTTTCTCTTATGAAGTTTACAGTCTAGTGGTGAGGGCAGATGGACAATCGACTCACATGAGCACCTAAAGTAGTGTGTTCGATAGTGAAATGTTCTCTAAAAATAAAGAGGTGGGAGACAGGGATTAAATGGGAGTGAAGGTTTTGTTTGCAAATGTACATGGGTTGGTGGGGCATCCCCCATTAGAATGGGACATCGGTTGAAAGACCGAATGGTGGGGGAGTCCTCAAAGGAAGAGCCGGCCAGGCAGCATGAACAGCACATGCAAAGGTCCTGAGGTGGGCGTCCGCTTGAGCTGAAGAAGATAGAAAGGACAGTATGGCTGGAGCTGAGCCAAAAAGAGAGTCCGGAGATGCAGGCAAAGGGAAAAGGGGAGGGGAAGGTACAAAACGTATCAGATTCTTGAGGGCTTGATATGTAGCAACTATCTTTGGCCTTCAGGACCAAAAGAGGCGGCGCGCGCCAAGCTTGGGACTAGCAGGTGCTGGGGAGGGGTCCGGGAGGTTTCCATGGGATCCTGGTTTTTCGGTGACTCCTGGGCCCATCTTCCACACCCCCGGGTCAAGCCTTTCCCAGGTCAGCCACTCCTCACGCACGTCTGCCTCGACCTCGGCCTCGGGTCCCGCCTCTCCTCTAGGCGCCACACATAAACTCGGACGCGCACAGCCGCAGCCGCCAGGGATCTAAGCTCGAAGCCCTGTTCCAGTCCACCTGCCCGGAGGCGCTGGAAACCTCAACGCGGCTCGCGCCGCCGAGGCTTCTGGGAATTGTAGTTCGGACCTCCCCAGCCCGTATGCACTTCCGGGTTCGGCCAGAAGCGCAGCCATTGTCTCCCCCCAGACCCCCCTCCCCAGGCTCGGACGCTCGCTGTCGTAGCGCACCTCGGCCCTTCCGAGGGTCTCCCCGAGCGGCCTTGCGAATACCGAGTTGGGGCAGGGACAGAACTAGCGTAACCGGAGTCCGTCGTATGCAGAATCGGGGTACGTGTTTGCTTCACCGAGCTGGTCCCGGACACCTGAGGCTGGGACAGGCCTGTCCTGGGTAGCGAGCCCATAGACGCCCAGGTTGGTGCAAGCCGGGGCAACGCTGGGTGTCCCGTGCGCGCACGGCATTGTCTAGGCGGGCAGCTGGAATTGGGGGTGTGGGTGGGCGATCTGGGACCTGCGCGGGCGGCCCTTTAGCCTCAGGTCACCAATGTTGGAGGTACTGGTGGCGCAGCCAATTCCGGACTGTGCTCTGCGCGCGTGCGCGTGCGCTGTGTCAGGTGGTGCCCTTGTCTAGGTTCTGAGGATGCTCAGGTTGATGGACGACCAGCCCTGAGCTCGGGTGTTGGGGATGGGGCATCATGAGAACCCCTCCGCCCCCTCATGCGAGGCTGGGCCTGTTTAGTGGAGGACCTGAGGACCACTGGATTGATGAAGTACTCACTTGCAGATTCTGGTTCCTGGAGGCGAGGGGCTGTGTCAGAGTCCCCATTCCCTTGAGCAGGTGTTTGAGTAGGAAGCAGGAAGTGGGAAGTGAGATTCTCGGCAGTTGGCTCTGGACCCTGGAGCAGACACTGCCCTTCTCCCAGGCCTGGGGCCGCCCTGGGTAGTGGCGAGACTGGGTGGGAGTTGCAGATTCTTGCCCCTGGAGAGACAGTGTCGCTTCAGCCAACTCTCAGTGGGATTGGCTGATGGACTGCAGACTGTCAGGGGGGAGGAGGGCCTAGAGCAGTGGTTCCCAACTTTTTTTGGGCCATGCCCCACCTAAGCATCTCTAAAATCCTGATACCCTCCACCACCCCCCGTGACATGTAATTCTTATTATTCAAAAACTGAACTCCTATTCACATGGAGGAAGCCTAAAAGGCCATTAACTTGGTCTAAACAAGCTTCCAAAGAACATGGCATCCATGAAAGAGAAAAATAAAAGAACGAAAGGACAGTTGAAGTACGGAGGAAGAAATCACTAAGACTTTGTTTAAAAATAATAATAATATGAAGTGATATGAAAAAATAGCAAAAAAGTTTCAAAACATATAATAGAGAACTGAAATGCATAAATATGTCACCATATATATTTATATACTGTATACGAGGCTCTTAGAACCATAAGAAATGCAAAAAATTCACTGTTAATAACTCATTCTCGAATTGCCCCCCTTAAAAATCAAATTGCCCCCCTGGGGCGTGTGCCCCACCTTGGGAACCACTGGCCTAGAGGCAGTATCTAGGCAGAGAGCTCCCCGCTCGTGCTGGGCTCGGGCTTGGGGGCAGTTTCTCAGTGGGAAGCAGGAGTTTGGACTGGTAATGCTGGGACCCTTGTAGGATGGTGCGGAGCCCGAGGGCATTCGGGTTTGGTGGAGATGCTGGGTTGGAGGTACAGAATCGGAGCCCAGGAGGACAGAGCTGCAGCAGCTGCCATCAGATGGGCAGCTGGTTGCGGGGGAAGCAGGATGGTGCCTACATGATTATGAAGTAGGTGTTCCTGGGGCCTTTGCTTTGGGGCTACTCTGCTTGCAGGCATGAGCAGGCCCAGGTTGGTAGAGGGACAGGGTGTGTGCTGCAGACTTTGGTGCTCATGTTTGGGTGGGGCGAAGTGGAAGGTCCAGTTCCCATGGGAGCTGGTCTCTCATGGGCTTGACCACCTCAAGTCCTGGGCTGCTTCTGGAGCTCTGTGCTAAGCTACTGTTTGTGTGTTCTGATGTGTTGGTGGCAAGCACGCAGTGGACACAGGTGACCCCAGAACTCTCACAGAGACTTGCAGGTCCCAGGTAGGTTGAAGCACAGAATGGGGGATACAGATTCTCATCTGAAGAGCAGGGACTGACAAGACCTGCAGGCTGGCAGCGAGCCCAGGTCCTGGATGCAGGTTCTGGGCATAAGCCTGCTCTGTGTATGTCAGCAGCAGGAGGGAACCGGGGCGGGTGGCCTCCGTGCAGGGGCCCCTGCAAAGAGAGCCAGGACAGGCCCCTGAGAGCAGAGGCCTGGGTGTCCCATTTTGGAGCTGGAGGTTCTGGTTTGGGGGCAGCTCCGGCTGCACTCGGCACATGCGCTGTCCTGTGGGCAGTGTGGGGAGGCATGGGCAGCCCTAGGGCCCAGATACTGCCCGAGGATGCTCAGGTGGGTAGAGGGAGCAGCTGCAGATTCTGGGCAGCAGAGGGGTAGGGCTGTCCAGGCTCTGCACACACACAGGTGTGTGGGTGGGAAACAAGAGGCTGGAGGTGCGTATTAGATGAAGGGTGCTGGGGTCTTTGTGCAGATGGCACCCCAGTCACAGCCTGCTGATGCCTAGGTTGGTAAAAAGATGGGACCTTTCTGAGCTGCAGGTGCCCACGGAGGTGTTTGGGCAGGAATCTAGGCAGGTGCGGCTCAAGTAGGGGCCTGTGGAGGTTGGTGGAGGAAACGGTTTGGGTGCAGGTTCGGGGTACAGGTGCATTGTGACGCGTACTGAAATGTTTGAATGAGAACCCTATAGGGACGAGAGGGTGAGTGAGAGGGAGAGATAGGGTGGGAGTGGGGCGCATAGGGTGGGATTTGCCAGGGGCTATTCCATTCTCCAGCCCAGAAACATCTAGTTGGTACAAAGACAACTGAAGCATACATTCTGGGCCTGGGAGGGGCTGGCACATGCTGGGGTCTGTCAGGAGGCTACCAGTGCCATGCCGTCTCGGTTGCCAGTTCAGGCCTGAGGACATCCAGGTTGGTGGAGGGACCAGGTCAGAGCTACAGATTCAGGGCCTAGGAGGGTTTTGGAATGGGAACCTGGGCTAGCGCTGGTAGGGGCTGGCCAACCCCAGAAGAATGGAAGGACCAGGTGCAGCTGAGCTCTGTGCATATGCTTGGTTATTTGAGCAGGAAGTTAGAAGCAATCGTGACAGGTTGCTGGCTTCCTGCATGTAGTCAGGGAGTGTGATTTGGGGCCATGAATCCCAGAGCCTTGCTGCTTGCCCTAGGAAGAGATGCTGGTTTGGGGGACAGAATTTAGGTTGGGGAGGAAGGGGTCCTCGATGGGCTAGGTGTTTGCAGGAATTTCAGGACCCAATGGGGAAGGGAGGGACTGATTTGCGCTGCAGATGGTGGTGGTGGTGAAGGCTGCGTTTGGGCATGACATGGGCTCACTGGTGCGGGATCCAGAGGCCTCCGATAGGGGAGGACCCAGTTTGGAGCTGCAGAGTCCTGGCCTGGGAGAGGGACCAAGGATCTCCAGGTATACGCACAGCTTTCTAGGCTGGAATCTGGGCAGGATCCTCTAGAGCAGTGGTTCTCAACCTTCCTAATGCCGCGACCCTTTAATACAGTTCCTCATGTTGTGGTGACCCCCAACCATAAATTATTTTCGTTGCTACTTCATAACTGTAATTTTGCTACTATTAATGAATCGTAATGTAAATATCTGTGTTTTCCGATGCTCTTAGGTTCTACAGTCGCGCCCCACAGGTTGAGAACCGCTAGCAAGGTCGCCTAAGACCATCAGAAAACACAGATATTTACATTACGATTCATAACAGTAGCAAAATTACAGTTATGAAGTAGCAACGAAAATAATTTTATGGTTGGGGGTCACCACAACATGAGGAACTGTATTAAAGGGTCGCGGCATTAGGAAGGTTGAGAACCACTGCTCTAGAAGCACACTTCTTGTGGGAAATGCATCCTGGAAGCAGAGACTAACCAGGGACAGGGTACCAAGGTGGACCTACAGGAGGGGGTTGTACTGAGGGTTTCTCCCTTTGCAACTCAGGACCTCAGGTCCCTGCCCTTGCGGGAAGGAGAGCATGGAAGAGCAGGAGGAGAAGCCCCCAGGGCCCCTGACGGAGGCCCGTATGCAGGTGAGTGAGCTTCCCTTCCCCTCGTCCGGAGACCCAGAGCTGGATCCCACCCAGGCCCCACAGTCCAACCCTCTGGACTTGGGAGCTGTCCCGCTCTCTGCAGTGTTTGGGGGGCTTTTGGCCCCTCCTGACTTGCAGGCTCCTAACGCTTACACACGATGCATTTAATGAGGCTCCCTGCATTTCTTCACCCTTCTCACCCATATAACTCCTCCTGGGAGGAACTTGGCACCCTGCATCAAAAGCCCTTAGAATACGGAATGCCCTTTGACCAGCAACTCATGGCTTTGCCTGAGATGAGCGCTTGAAAGAATGTTTGAGAATATGCAACGCAAGAGGAGAGTTCGATGCGTTATGGTGGGACCATGACGTGAAGTACACTGTAGGCATTGATGTGATAATGCGTATTTACCAACGTAAAAGGATGTTTGATTATGATCTGTGTTCAGTCAGTAGCATTTAGAAAGGACCACCTTTTTTAAAAGGGGTGTGGTTTGTGTGTGTATAGGAAATACGTTAGGCCCTGGCCCGTGAGGCTCTGTGGGTTGGCGTATCACCCCGTGCTCCGAGCGCTGCAGGTTCGATTCACCGGTCAGGGCGTGTACGGGAGGCAGCTGGTTGTTGTTTTTCTCTCACATCAGTGTTTCTCTCTCTTTCTCTCCCGCTTCCTTCCTCTCTCTCTAAAAATATCAATAAAAACATATCCTTGGGCGAGGATTTGAAAAAAGAAAAAAATACGTTAGAAGACAGTAAATATACCAGTTAACAAAGATTATCTGTACGTTACTTTCCAGGTGACTTTGTGTTTTCATTTATTTTACCCACATTGTTGTATTTTTGTACAGCACATTTTAGGGTTAAGACATTACCAGTTTAAATCATTTTCCTACAGCAAATATTCTTCGAAAATATTTAATTTCTTAAAAATGTTAAATTAGGATTTTGCTTTCGCCTTCCTGAACAATGCAGTCCTGAAGCCATTAGGTGGGGCAGAGCTAGGCAGAGCTGGGCAGGGCTCTGCACGTGAGGGAGGGCTCCCAGCTGTGGGGTGTCACGGCCTGATCGGGGTGAGGAGGGCATCTCTGTGTGGAGGCATCAAGCGGGCCAAGGAAGGGGTGTTAGAGGAGTCAGAGCCCAAGTAGGTGCGCTAGGTGTCCATATGGAAGAGGGGATCTCGTTTGGGGTGACAGGGCCAGAGCAAGTGAGAAGGGCATCCAGAGAGAGGAGCCCAAGTGCAGTGAGGGTGCCAGCGTGGCTATCAGAGCCAGAGCAGGGTGACATGTGCACCATGTTGGGGCTGGGGCGCACATCTCGTGTGGCGTGTCACAGCCTGAGCTGGTTGAGGTCACCCATGCATGAGGGTAGCCTGGTATGGAGTATCAGAGCCCAAGCAGGATGTCGCGGGCTTTCCCACAGAGCCAAGTCTGGGGACATGAGAGTGGGTCCACGAGAAGGGGCCACCTGGCCCGCAGAGTCAGGGCCCAAGCAGGGTGGGGAGGGCCCCCTGGCACAGGGTGGCTTCCTATGGGCAGCAGAGCCCAGGTGGCCGAGGAGCATCAAGCAGAGTCTCTCCGTCAGATACGGAAAGAGAACACTGGAATGAACTGGTGTTCAGTGGGCATTGGAGGTATTGATGTGGCTCATGGCTTTCAGTATGTCGATGTAGAAATGCTTAGAAATGTGTGTGTGTGTGTGTGTGTGTGTGTGTGTGTGTGTGTGTGTACAGGCACATACTCCTGTATTCCCCAACTCTGGCCACTCTGAGGGCCTGGGAGCAGAGACACTTTGATACCATTGTGCCCACCTGGTGCCCAGATTTGGGCTTCTACATGAATGCTGTGGGTTTTATGGACACACTGTTAATGGCTATTTAGTGTTCGGTTTTTTGCTATTACAAATAGCACTGCTGTAAATGTTTTTGCATATGCGTCCTTGTACACATGCACAAGAGTTTTTTGACAAGAGTCAAGCAAATATAAATTTACATTCACATTTTTTATCAGAGTTACAGGTACAAGGCATGTTGCTGTGACCATTGGCATTCTGCTATAAGCTAGTGACTTCATGTGTTTTCTGGGAATCTTTTTTTTTTTTTTTTTTCAATCTTCACCCGAGGATATACTTACTGATTTTAGAGAGAGGGGGAGGGAGGGAGAGAGAGGGAGAGAGAGATTGAGAAGCACATGGATTGATTGCCTCCCTTCCCGTACATGTCCCAACTGGGGGTCGTACCCGCAACCTAGGTATGTACCCTGACTGGGAATCAAACCCACACCCTTTCGGTGCAAGGACGGCACTCCAGCCAACTGAGCCACATCAGCCAGGGCCCTGGGGATCTTGACGATCCTTCTTCTATGTCATACAACGGAATTAGCAATCTGTTCATTATAATGTGTACTTTCCTCGCATGTATTTTATTGCCTAGCCAGTGTAAAGCCCTAAGTGAGGCGCTGGGCAGAAAGATGATTTCGTTCTCATAGACAGAATTGTGCTTCTAATATAGCCCAGGGTTACATAGGAACCTTGTATTAGCTACCTATGGTCGCACGCCCCAGGACTTAGCAGCTGGAAACAGCCCACGTTTATTATCTCACGTTTTCTGAGGGCCAGGCCCCTGGGAGCACTTGTCGGTGTGTTTCTGGCGCTGGTGTCTGGCGACGGTGCAGTGTTGTTGCCGGGCCGCTGCCCTTAGAAGGCTTGCTGGGTAGGAGGACTCACTGGCAAGGTCACTCACATGGCTGTTGGCGAGAAGCCTCAGTTCCTCACCAGGTGGACCTCTCCCCAGGGCCGCATAACACAGCAGCTGGTTTCTCCCAGTGCACGCACGTGAGCTGGGAGAGAGAGAGAGAGAGAGAGAGAGAGAGAGAGAGAGAGAGAGACAGGAGCAGAGAGAGAGAGCGCCACCGAAAGCTTAAATGCACACACACCCAAGATGGAACCCACAGTGTCTTTTGTCAACTGATCTCAGAAGCGGCACTCCATCCCATCCTCTGCAATCTATTGGTCACAGAGACCCACTGTGGTGCCATGTGGGCAAAAACTACATGAGGGGGTGCCTACCAGGGGGCAGGGTCATTGGGGGGCCATCTTGGAGGCTGGGTACCATACTTCTCAGATCTGAATGTCCTCTAGTTAATTTATTTGGGCCTCATGGCTACTAAATAGAGCCATGGCAGGGAGAAAAATCAAGTGAGCCCAAGTCTTGGCTTTGCATGAGGGACGTGAGTCCAGTGAACTGGCCTAGGAAGACAACGTATTGGAATATCGCCTGACATATTTCAGCAGCGTCCACACCTGGAAGTAGCTAGCTCTCCCCCACCCCCCCCCCCCCCCCGCCCCGCTCCCCCGGGGAAGGCCTTGAGGCAACTCTGCGCCCTGCCTGCCTTCAGGGGCTGAGACCAGAAATCCTGCCAAGGGGGTGTTAGAAGCTCACCTGTCCCCTGTCATTCTCAACATTCAGAGACGGGCAGGCTGTCGGTGAGTGGGTGACTGCATGGTGGAGGGTCGTCCTGTCTATGTGAGTTGAGGGAGAATTATTCGTGGTGATGATTGTGGGATGGAGAGGGAATTTTCTTGTGCATGAGAACTAGCGAGACCCTCTGGTCAGGAGGATCTGAGAAAATCAGGCAGGGCGCCCTCAGCTCTCTGATTTGGGCAGGGGTTGGTTTTACTCCAGGGCCCGTGTATGACATCCCTTGGACGGAAATGTGAGCTCTGCCCTCCGTCTCCTGTGGGCAGGAAGAGAAACACACAAGAGGGGAAGTCTGCATGATGTCCATCACATTCATGTGCCGAACCCCCTCACAGACACAGAGGGTTTCCAGCCCGCAAACCCCAAATGCCAAGCTCTGGGACTGAGTTCAGTAACAATTCTGTGATTTGACTGGAAGCTTTGTTTTGCCCCAAAAACCTCCTACCCCCAAGGTGGGAGGGGTATATTTGGTCAGTTTTTTTTACAGGTGAGGACATAGCAGAGCCCTGGGTCTGCTTGGACTACAGGCCGACGTGCAGCGAGCAGCTCACGCCATGCCACCTGGCTGGTCTCGGTTCCTGTGCTCTGGGTCACGTGGTTCCCCCGTGTCACCCAGAGAACAGTTGGTACCTTCTGCCTAGGACTCCTCTCTGTGTGGAAGTCAACATTCTGGCTCCTGTTCCCATTCTGTGAAGCAGGCAAGGGGAAAAGGAGACAGTTCCTTCATTACGTGGAGAGGTGACTGCTGGGCAGAAAGCATGATTTTAAAATGCTCAGTGAAGTAAGCCAGAACTGGAGAGGCAGATACTGCATGATCTTTCTTATATGTGGAGTCTAAAACAGTCGAACGTGTGAACACAGAGAAGAGTGGTGGTTACCAGGGGCTGAGGGCTGGGGACATGGTGCAGAGGTTCAGCTAGGTGGGAGGAGTAAGTTCTGGAGGCCAAATGTACATCTTGGTGACTACAGTTAACAATACTGTACTGTGAACTTACAGTTTGCTAAGAGAGTTTATCTTAAGTGTCCTCACCGTACAAAATAGCTGTAACTGTGTGAGGTGATAGATGTGTTAGCATGATTGTGGTACTCTTGACAGTGCATATGTATAATCAAAACGTCACATTGTACACCTCAAATATATACAATTTCTATTTGTCAAGTATACCCCCAAAGTTGTAAAATAAAATTGTGTGTGTGTGTGGGGGGGCGGTCCAGAGCACCCAGAAGTGGGGGTAAAGGCTTTTAATTCCATTCATATATCCCAACCTGCACACATTTCTAGTCCTGTCAAATTCAGATAACTTAATACTGAGGAGGGTACAACGTGGCACAGTGGCTCATGGAAGCGCTCTAGTTCCCAGCGTGGAAACTGTCCAAAACAGGGACTGGGGAGCTGTTCTTTGGGGGCTTTATGAGGCTTCATTACATAGTCATGATCGATCTAACCCCAAGCCCCTCTCCTCTCCCTGGAAATCACAGTGGGACTGAAAGTTCTAGTTCTCTAATGACATTGTTGGCTCCTAATGGCAACCAGAGCCCGCCCTTGGGTGGGATTCAGAACTCACTTCATTGACAGAGCAAGAGAGAAAATCCTCAGGAGCCGTGAATTAGGAACTGTGGGTGAAGACCAGCTATATCCGAGACATATATTTTAGTCACCTGGATGAACAAATATATGTAAACTAGAGGCCTGGTGTGTGGATTTGTGCACATTTAAAGGAAATTAATTAGAAGGTGGCCTGTGGGGCGGGACTGGGTGAGATGGGCTGGACACTCCCTGGAGCCAACCTCCCGTGGTCCCTCCCCAGCCGGCCGCATCTGGGGCAGTGCTGGGGCTCAAAGAGCGTCTGTGGAGTGAGCGGGGTCCCTCCAGCAGGTGGGGTCCCTCAGCCTGGCCTGCGGGGATCAGGCTGAAACTGGCAGTCCGACATCCCCCAAGGGGTCCTGGAGTGCGAGAGGGCACTCTGCAAAGTTGCTATCCCTTGGCAGCTCCTGTGTTGAGCATCTGCCCCCTGGTGGTCAGTGCGCATCATAGCTACTGGTCAGACAGTTGCTTAGGCTTTTATATCCTATTTAGTAAAAGAGAAACATGCAAATTGACCGTACCTCTGCTACACGCACAAGCCACGCCCACCAGCCAATCGGAGTGAGTATGCTAATTAACCCAACAAAAATGGCGGCAGCCACGGAGCTGGAGCTAGCTGGAGGCTTGGGTTGCTCCAGCGATGGAAGAAGCCAAGCTTCCCGCCCACCCTGGCCTCCGCTCAAGGCTACAAAGTTTCAATTATAGAAGATAAATAAATCCCAGATCCCAGAGTCTCCGCTTGGGTCATCGGGGGGTATGGCCGGCCTGTAAACCACCACAGGCCCCTCGCCCAGGCCGCCTCATGCCCCAAGGGAACCCCCACCCTGATCCGGGACACCCTTCAGGGCAAACCAGCCGGCCCCCACCCGTGCACCAGGCCTCTATCCTATCTAATAAAAGAGTAATATGCAAATTGACTGTCACTCTAACACAAGATGGCTGCCCCCATGTAGTCAAAGATGGATGCCCCCATGTGGACACAAGATGGCCACCACAAGATGGTCAACAGGGGAGGGCATTTGGGAGGGACCAGGCCTGCAAGGGAGGGCAGTTGTGGGTGATCAGGCCAGCAGGGGAGGCAGTTGGGAGGGACCAGGCCTGCAAGGGAGGGCAGTTGGGGATGATCAAGCCTGTAGGAAAAGGTAGTTAGGGGTGACCAGGCCAGCAGAGGAGGGAAGTTGGGGGCAACCGGGCCTTCAGGGAAGGGAAGTTGGAGGGGACCCAGGCCTGCAGGGGAGAGCAGTTGCGGGGGACCAGGCCTGCAAGGGAGGGCAGATGGGGGGTACCAGGCCTGTAGGGGAGGGCAGTTAGGGGTGACCAGGCCTTCAGGGGAGGGCAGTTAGGGGTGATCAGGCCTGCAGGGGAGGGCAGTTAGGGTGACCAGGCCTGCAGGGGAGGGCAGTTAGGGTCAAACAGGTTGGCAGAGGAGCAGTTAGGCATAAATCAGGCTGGCAGGGGAGTGGTTAGGGCAGGGGTGGGCAAACTTTTTGACTCAAGGGCCACAATGGGTTCTTAAACTGGACCGGAGGGCCGGAACAAAAGCATGGATGGAGTGTTTGTGTGAACTAATATAAATACAAAGTAAACATCATTACATAAAAGGGTACAGTCTTTTTTTTTACTATTTCAATAGTTTTATTTCAAACATTTTAACAAGAAGAATGTAAACACTAATTATTATAATTTGAAACTTCAAAAAATGGAGGAATCATAGCACAATAACATACCTTATATTGAAGATGGCAAAGGCAAAATAAAATTGCCTAACAAAGGAAAGGTACAAAAGCCTTTCAAATTAAACTTAAATATAATAAAATAATTTGAAACTAAAACAAATAGAAAAGAACAAAATGTGTAAACAGTAAATTAAACATTTTCTTTAGTGCAACTTCCAAATTATGCCCAGGATGTAGATGTAGATGGCAGTGTAGACTGGGTTGAAAGGTTTTTGGTCTTTAAAACATCAACTTCAGTGGGAACAGTGTTGTTGGTCTCCTTTTTAGCTAATGCTCTGATACTGTGCTCTCCAGGGGCGTGTCTCCCTACATCACCACGATAACGTGTCTACGCATTCCCAGGGTGATGTGGGGGGACGTGTCCGCGGGCATTACAAGGAGCCTCTGGAAGATTGAGAGGTTGTTCCTTCTACTGAATGGGGGATATAAATCCGCCCACTCAGAAGAAGGAGCTGTGGCCTGTTTCCCGACGTTGCCATGTTAACACTGCTGCTGGTGAAGGAGTGGAGGGGAGAGCAAGAGAACCCTCCGCTCTTTTGGCTCTGCGGGCCAGATAGAACAGCTGAACGGGCCGGATTCGGCCCGCGGGCCGTAGTTTGCCCACGGCTGGGTTAGGGGGTGATCAGGCTGGCAGGCAGAAGCGGTTAGGGGCAATCAGGCTGGCAGGCAGGCGAGCAGTTGGGAGCCAGCAGTCCTGGATTGTGAGAGGGATGTCCGCCTACCAGGATCGGGCCTAAACGGGCAGTAGGACATCCCTCGAGGGGTCCCAGATTGGTGAGGGTGCAGGCTGGGCTAAGGGTCACACCCCACCCCCCACCCCCATGCACGAATTTCATGCACCTGTCCTCTAGTATATGTATAAGAAACACACACACACACAACACTCTTAGGAATTATCTGGTTCCAAAGTGATTTTTCTTTTTTTTTTTTTTAAATATATTTTAGAGATATTTTACAGAGAGGAAGGGAGAGGGATAGAGAGCTAGAAACATCGATGAGAGAGAAACATCGATCAGCTGCCTCCTGCACACCTCCCACTGGAGATGTGCCCGCAACCAAGGTACATGCCCTTGACCGGAATCGAACCCGGGACCCTTCAGTCTGCAGGCCGACGCTCTTTCCACTGAGCCAAACCGGTTTCGGCCAAAGTGATTTTTCAAGAGAAAAATATTTTTGCTGGTTTCTGATTAAGGGAAATAAGTGTTATTAAAAAATAGATACAGTATTAAAACATAGACCGTGAACCTGCTCCTCAGTTCTCTCCCTCCCAAAAATAACTGCTTTTAATGCTTTGGAGACTTTGCTGACTTTTCTGTGTATGTTTATATTCTGTAGAAATCTGTTCATATTTTAAACGTTGTTTTTTCATTCAACAATGTATTATAAACATCTTTCTGTCATTTATACACATCAGTTTAGGCAAATTTGTCTCTTCTCTCGACTGCTACATGTATTCATTTATCTGGATGAAGCATCATTTATTTAACCAGGCACTTACTGATGGACATTATTTAATGCATCCTCCCATTTGGCTAAGATAATGTAACCCTTTAATGAGTTTTCTTGTACATATATACATCTAAGTGTACTTTCTATTATTTGCTAATGAAATACAAGTAGACTTATTGGATAGTATATTATATTTAAAATATTTTCATTAAAAAGACAAAAATAAAAGCAAAGAGTATCTACAAAAACTGACAAAATCTGAAAAACGTTTGTGCCTGAGTTAAAAATACTGTACCAATATCAGTTTCCTAATTTTGACAGTGTACTGTGGTTGTGTTAATACTAGCATCAGCGGAAGCTGGGCTAAGGGTACATAGGATTTCTTTGTTCTATTTTTGCAACCTCTTACAAGTCTTAAACTATTTCCAAATAAAATGTTATTTAAAAAATATATTGCTATCCCCTGGCTGGTGTGGCTCAGTTGGTTGAGCATCGTACAATACACTGACAGGTGGCAGGTTCGATTCCCAGTCAGGGCACATACTCAGCTTGCAGGTTCGATCCCCAGTCAGGGTGCATATGGGAGGCAACTGATCGATGTTTCTCTCTCTCCCTCTCCTTCCCCCTCTCTTTAAAGTCAATAAAAACATTAAAACAATAAAATATATATATTGCCAGTCCAGCCCTGGCCAGGTGGCTCGGTTGGAACGTTGTCCTGTGCACCAAAATGGTTTCAGATTCGATTTCCAGTCAAGGCACATACCTAGGTTATGGGTTTGATCCGTGGTCATGGTGTGAATGGGAGGCAACCAATTGATGTTTCTCTCTCACATCAGTGTTTCTCTTTCTCTCTCCCTTCCTCTCTCTCTCTCTCTCTCAAATCAGTAAAAACACATCCTCAGGTGAGGATTTAATATATATATGTAGCCAGTGCAGAAAGGTTGGGTCAAGTTAAACTTCCGCTAAGAGTATAAGAAGCTCTTGACCATTGGGCCACCACAGGAGGAATTGTAAGGAACAGGCAAAAGAAACACTCCACGTGGTTGGGATTTGGGTTACATACAGGGGCTTTGAGCAAATCAGTAAATTTAAGTGAATATTGGATGCAGGAGAAGGAAGGTGCCAATATGGGAAACAGGAAAGCTAGAATAAAATGTGTTGAATTATAATTGGAGGTACCAGTGTGAATTGATGGTCTCTAATATATAGAGAGATAATTATAGAAATAGAGATTTGGTTTTATCTGATTTAACGAGGTGAGCATCTTTTTGTATATTCACTGGCCGTTTTATTTTTTCATAGTTGAGCTGCATTGTATTTTCTTTTGTCCCTTTTTCTATGGCGGCTACCTTTTTCTGACCGATTTGGAAGAAGTCTTAACAGTAGATGTTCTATTGCTGGTGCCTTTATTGGTGGTGCTTTATGCCAAACATTTCATGAAGTTAATTTATTGATTTTCTCCCTCCATCATTCTTTGGTTATGCTGTATTCTGTCTTATTTGCTTACAATTCTGAGGTCCAGGGATTCAGGCAGGGACCAGCTGGACATTTCTTTTCTTATACATAGTGCCTGGGGTCACTCACTCGGCTGGCAGCTGGGCTGGCCTGGAAGGTCCACAAAGACACATGTCTGATGTTTCAGTGACCCGCAAGATGGCTCACCACCCCCCCCCCCACCCCGCCACATGGCTCACTTGAGCTTACCAAAGGGAGGGAGCAGGAGTTTGGTTGGTGGGACGCATTAAAACAGGTGGTACGTCAAATCCTAGCCTACTCACAGTGAGAGTTTTGAGCTGTGACGGAGCTCCCTTTAATTTCCTTTCTCTCACGTATTTTACTTTCTCAGGACTCTCTCCTTCCTCAAGAGATTATCATCAAGGTCGAGAGAGAAGATTCTGGGCCAATGGCCGTCCCATCCCAGGTGAGTTGGACACATGGCCTCTTTACATTGAGAAGTGTGTGTGGCTGGTTGGTGGCAGAAGCCAGATTGAAGTGAACTGGGAAGTGAGTAGAAAGTGATGGAAATGCAGGTAAATTCACAGAAATTTGGTGATCATGTGAAAGATTGAAGAAGGTGATAGCTATCAGGACATTTTAAGTTGAAGGGCTTTTTAAAAATTTCCTTGAAGGATTGAAACGATATGACTCACAAGTGGTTGCAGGAAGGAGTTAGTGGGGGGAAAAGAAGTTAATGGTCAGGAGAGAGAGAAGATGAAACTAGAAAGCAGAGTCCTTGATCAGTGCCAGGGGGATTAATTCAGAGTGTATGTGAATAAAGGGCTCTACAGAGGAAGAAGGACGCATAAAGGATGAATGAGATTGAGTTATGTGAAAGCTTAGATTTGCCTCTGAACAAGCAGATGGAGTTACTGTATCTGTTGGCTATGAGGGTGGGGATTGGAATAGAGAGACGTTTGACATGTGTAGAGAAGTCTTAAAGTAGTAATTTTGGATTATGGGAGAACATATCAGGGTTGCTGGAGGATCTGAAGGGATTATCCAAGGTAGTGACCATTAATTGATAACACTCTATCCAGCTGCTTCTGCAGGTTTTCCCTCTTCCAAAAGGGAGCATTCTGTGACCTGCTTTCCATAGACGGTAGATTGACATTCAGATTGGTTTATTTTTTGTAGCCACAAGCATTCATTGGAAGCCCCATAAGTCAAGGTAATATTTGAAAGAGAATTTTTTAATATTAAATGGGATTAAAATGAATGATCTCCAGACTCTAAACTGAATAATTAAGAAGGAAAAGATAAAAGAGGATACTAACTAGAAAGGAAAAGAATATAGACTATTGATAGATAGTAATAGTAGACATTTCAATAGAGTAATGGCCCCAAACCATCCAAGGATGAGAAAGGTAAAGGGAGTAATTGAACAAGTAAAGTGGAGAAGTTGCCAGAGAGGATGTGGTTGAGGGACTGGGTGTAAAAGGGGAAGAGATTGAGAATAATAGATTGGCAGTTACAAAATAGTCATAGGGATGTAAAGTACAGCATAGGGAATATAGTCAATAATATTGTAACAATTATGTATTTCCAGTGCCAGGTAGGTATGTACTGGAAATACTGTGGGGACCACTTTGCGAAAAGTATATGATTGTCTAACTACTATGCTGTACATGTGAAACTAATACAAAACAACATTGAATATAAACTGTAATTGAAAAAAATTTTTTAATCTGATGTAATAAAAAATAGTAATGTGATGTAATCAAAGAGTAGGCCGTTCCATGTGTGTGATTTTAGAGGTAGAGTACTTTATGTTAAGTCTGGGGTCTCACCCTAAGAGTGGGGTGCTGAAGAGCACCTTTAGGGTCTGGGAGTTTGACTAGCCATGTGAATTGATGACTAAGAACACAACCTCTGATGTCAAGCAACCGTGAGGTTGTAGACCAGCTACCAACTTTAGGCATGTGTTAGTTTCTCTAGTTCTTCATCTGAAAAATGGTGCTACTAATAGAATTTTCTCACAGGGACCTTGTGAGAATTAAATGATAATTTGTGTCATGGATAAGCACACTACCTGGCACTACACAGTAAGTGCTTCCTTAAAGTCAGTTATTTTTATAGTATTACTAGAGGCCCGATGCACGAAGATTCATGCAAGAATGGGCCTTCCTTCCCCTGGCTGCCAGCACCGCCTTCGCTCCAGCCCAGAGCTGCCTTTCTGCCTTTGCTCCAGCCCGAAGCCACCTTTCCGCCTTCCCATGCTGCCCAGAGGCCCAGAGCGGCTGGGGCAGTGCAAATTAACCTGCCATCTTTGTTGGGTTAATTTGCATACTCACTCCTGCTTGGCTGGTGGGCATCGCCAAGGTACGGTCAATTTGTATCTTTCTCTTTTATTAGTGTAGTTCAGAGAACTCTACAAGTGGACGCTATAGACCAGTGATTTTCAACCAAGGTGCTGCTGCAGGCTCATTGGTGTGCCATAAGAACTTTTAAAACATACAATATCTAACTATTTAGTCAGGGGCAAATTAAAAACTTAGATAGTCAAATTAAAAACTGACAACAGCCAAAACAATAGCCATCCAGTGCGAATGCCCTATCTTGAACCATAAATATATAGGTCATATAATAGAGTTATATCTTACTAGAAGCCCGGTGCACGAAATTCTTGCATGGGGGGGTGTATGTGTCCCTCAGTCCAGCCTGCACCCTCTCCAATCTGGACATCCCTCTCACAATCCAGGATGGCTGGCTCCCAACCACTCGCCTGCCTGCCTTCCTGATTGCCCCTAACTGCTTCTGCCTGCCAGCCTGATCACCCCTAACCACTCCCCTGCCAGCCCGATTGCCCCTAACTGCCCTTCCCTGCCAGCCCGATTGCCCCTAACTGCCCTCCCCTGCTGGCCTGGTCACCCCTAACTGCCCTCCGCTGCAGGCCTGGTCGCCCCCAACTGCCCTCCCCTGCAGGCCTGGTCCCCCCCAACTGTCCTCCCCCGCCAGCCTGGGTGCCTCCCAACTGCCCTCCCCTGCTGGCCATCTTGTGTCCACATGGGGTTGGCCATCTTTGACCATATGGGGATGGCCATCTTGTGTGTTGGAGTGATGGTCAATTTGCATATTACCTCTTTATTATATAGGATAGGATTGGTCACATTGCACAGTAAGGTTGCGATTGGTTAATTCTTGGTACCAGAAATCCATATATTGTGTGTGGATTTCTGGTACCAAGAAATCCACATACCTGGTTTTTCTAAAAAGTCACTTTGGAGCAAAAAGGGTAGGTAATTACTATTATTTCTTGTAAGTTAATAAAATTATACCTTTTTTCTCAGATTGGCAAAAAATGTAGTTTTTTTTTTTTTTTGGTGTACCTCAGAATTTTAGTAATTAGTTTATATGTGCCATGAGATGAAAAATATTGAAAATCGCTGCTGTAGACAATGGAAGGTGAAACAATTCAAGTTCTTGAAATGGGGAATGAATCATGGGTATTATAAGTCTTCAGGGGATGGGCGTGGTGGTTCCAGAGGTTGGTAGGACAAAACGCTGAGAAGTATGGTAAGTGATAAGGGTTTCAGTGTAACTGGGAAGACTCACCCTCCCCCTTGGATGGGAGAGCGTGACCACCCTAAGCCTGGGAGGTCTGTGGAGGAAGGAGTCTACAGGGGGGAAGGTGAGTTTCCATTAACACAGGGATGTAGAGGGAATATTCGGTGAAGATGTTGAAGCCGTAGGATTTCATTATTATAGCAGATGAGTTCCCAAGAACACAGTGGAAGGGTTTGAGAAGGACTTTGGAGGAGTGGGGATTTGGGGCCAGGTGAGGCAGAATAGAGTAAGTGGGGATAGAAGTTCAGAAAAGCCAGTATCCACATATTGAAGGACTTTTTTTCAAATGGGTATGTGATAGGCCCTTTGAGTTTCAGGTGAGAGGAGAAGACCTAAATCAGAATTTGGACCAGACCCAAAACACCAATCAGAAAAAATGTATACACCTCAATGTTCATAGCAGCACAATTTACAATAGCTAAGATCTGGAAACAGCCCAAGTGCCCATCAGTAGATAAGTAGATAAAAAAGCTGTGGTGCATTTATACCATGGAATACTATTCAGCAGTAAAAAAAAAGAAGGATCTCTTACCCTTTGAGACAGCATGGAGGGACCTGGAGAGTATTACGCTAAGTGAAATAAGCCAGTCAGAGAAAGACAAGTATCACATGATCTCACTCATATGTGGAATCTAATGAACCAAATAAACTGATGATCAAAAATAGACCGAGTCATAGAAGCATGAACAGACTGTTGAACTTCAGAGGGAAGACAGGGGAGGGTGGGTGGGTGGGAAGACATCAACCAATGAACTTATATGCATATATGCATAAACCATGGACACAGACAATAGGGTGGTGAAGGCCTGGGGCAGGCTAGAAAGGGTTAATGGGGTGGGGGAGGGATAATATTATCCCTCAACAATAATATTTAATTAAAAAAATAGACTTTGTACCAGGATAATTCAGATATAAAGTCTATTAATTCTATTGATGTATTGACATAATTTACCAAATATATATTTAGTATTTACTGTACACCAACAGTATGCTAAGCACTGGACTTGTAGTTGCAAACTATAAATACCTTCTACTTTCCTTCATGGACTGTAGCCTAGTGACAAAAATGACCATTATGCAGAAGATAAGAAAGTGTGGAAGTTCGAGAACATATAGCTGGGATGGAGTGGGAGATGCTAGTCTAGTATTATTCATTTGATATTTGAACAAGCTTGATTAGGTACCTACATTAAATAGCAAAAGGAGTACATATTTATTAAAAAGGAAGCATGGAATAGAGGTTGGAAAACAGTACTATAGAATAGATCCATATTCAACAGAGGTTACAGTTTGCAAATGACATTTCTCAATCCCATTTTGGGCTAATCATGAAAACTTTTGAGATTTTGGTGAAATTTATGGCCCCAACATAGAAAAATGCAGTACAGCAGAATTTCGCTTGGAGTTTCTTGGGATTCACAGACCCTGTGTCCTATTCATGAATTACAGCTTAATAAAATCTGGTCTATTTTAAAAATCTTTAGTGGCTAGTGGCATTCAACTTCCCTGGTTTTTGCTGCCTTTGGGTAAAGACAGGTCATCCTCAGCACTTCTTTTTTGGATCAAAATTCCTGCCCAGTAGTTTTGGAAATAGGTCCTTTCCTGCTCAGAGGAGGCAGTCCTTTTTATATGGCAGTAATGCCTGAACATCTCCTAAAGGCTCTACAGTGCAGGTCTGTGTAGACAAATAGAACTGTCATCTGAAGACTAAAGGTCACATTGGCTGTCATTTAATTTCTCAGAGTTTTCAGACAATAATTGCTAGTGTGATAATATTCATCATCACAATTGACTCAGCAACCCAATGAGTTGGGTATGATTAAGCCTAATAAATAGAATAAACTCACCATTAATACACAGATTGTCACATTAGATTTATTTTTTTAATTCAGACATATACTGTTTATAGGTGAGAAAACCCAAGTCTCTTTTTTTCTGAATCCAGTGCTTTTAACCTCTGCTTCATTAAGGTCCACATTTCATCTTCTACTTCAGGCATCAGCAAAGTAGAGCCTGGAGCCAAATGTAGCCTACTAACTGTTTGTGTAAATAACATTTTATTGTAATACATCTACACCCATTTGTTTATCTTCTATGGCTGCTATCTTGCTACAGCTGAGTAGTTGTGACAGACTGTATAGTTTGAAAAGCCTAAAATGTTTACTCTTTGACCTTTGATAGAAAAAGATTACCGATCCTTGTTCTGTTCGTTTCTTGGTAATTTGGAGGGAATTCCTATGTGGGAATTCTCTATACCAGTGCAAAAATAGAAGTAAGCATTTTCTTTAAGGCGACCAAGAGAGAAATTGTATATTAGTTCTTATCTGGTGTTTCTCTTTGGGGTTTCAAAACAGATCCAGCATCCAAAACCCAAAAGGGCTCACCTAGAAGACACATGTACTCCTTGACTAGAATTCTTTGAATGCTGACTATCTCAGTACAACTTCCCGGACATCAAGTTTCCTTTCTGCCATCTGTCTAACTTTTCTTCCTCTATGAACATTAAAGGGAAATGATGCCCAGCTGAGCAGGAATGTGTGTCCTGTTTTAGGAAGGAGTAAACTTCAAAATTGTGACTGTGGACTTCACTCAGGAAGAGGGCATTTTGAACCCTGCTCAGAGGACCCTGGACAGAAATGCGATCCTTGAGAACCACAGGGACTTGGTCTCTTGGGGTAAGAATATGGTCCCCAATTTATTAAGAAGTCTGTATGTTGAAATTATTTCTTATTGATTGAGAATTTTGCAGTTCAGAGGTAAAAATGGCTTTGGCCACACATAGATTTTGTTTGTGCTTTTTATTCCCCGGTGAAAATTTAATTTAAATTTGTAGGGTAGAAAAGGTACAGTTTCTTTGGGTTGAGCTTGTTTAATCTTCAGGATTCCCAAAGGCCAAAAACTGGGACCAAATTCTGCAGTAATTTTCCTTGTCTCCAGCCCAGGCACCCAAAGTCCTATATCTTTCAAACCGGATACAATTTCCTACTTGGAGCAATGGGATGAGTATAAAAAGAATTTCCCAACACACATATCCTGGTGAGAAACAGACACAAAGGAGTCATCATAGGTATAGAAGGTTAGATTGGAAAATCCCCATAGGGCATGCCACATTTTTCTTCATTTCCCATCTCCTAGTGGATTATATACATCACCACTTTTCCAGATACTCTCTAATGCTTGACTTAGCTAGTGAGGCTTCTGCTTATGAGCTAACCTCCATTCTCTCTCATTTGGAATCACAGGAATCCATGGGGACATATTAACCCTAAGACATTTAGGGAACTCTGGGATAACAGTGTCCCCAATTCTTTTTCCTGGTTCACTGTTGTAGTTTGCTCATGTCTTACTGACATAGGCTATGCTAACAAGTTTCATGCTTTCAGAAATTAGAAATGTAGACACTAATTTCTATTTCATTGAACATGTGTTTAGCACTAAAGAGGGTAGAAAAGACCCTTCATTACTTTGCTAAGAATTGCAAAATTGTTTTGTGATTCTTTTAGTCTATATAAGTGATCTTATTTTGGAACATAGAGATTTTGATTTGGTATCTAAAGTCTTACATATTCAGTAAAACTATGATTAAATTATTCCATTTTAATGCCGTGTTATACTATTGGGTTGTGGTAGTTTTCAGCTTATTGCTTCATCCCACCCCTTGATTTTCAATCCAGGTTATAATTGCTGAAAACAAATCTACATGTATTTTGCATCCTTTCTTGTCAGCTTTATTTCACTATTCCAACATTTTTTTGGCTAGGATATTTTATTTTGCTTTCTTCCAGACTTGGCAACTGCATTTGGAAGAAGAGAATCAACATCAAAGCCAAGAATTATTGATGATGAACCATCCCATGGAGTGAAATTAGAAAGGCTGACAAGAGATGATCCTTGGTTATCTTCATGTGAAGAAGTTTGGATTTGTAAGGACCAGTTGGAGAAGCAACAGGAAAAACAAGAAAGACTTTTTAAGAAAGTGGCATTCATTCAAAAGAATGCTATTACTCATGAGAGAGTCTGCAAAAGTGATGAACTTGAGGAAAAGAGTGGTCTGAATTCCAGTTTTCTTTCACCCCAGATGATACCCATAAGAAACCATTTCCAGAAACATGTTTCTCATGTTAAAAAATTACATCATTCTGTTGTGGACAGTCATCAGATGATTAGTGACAATGAGAAACTATGTGAAAATAATGAATATGGAAAAAACCAGAGCATTCACCTTATTCAGTTTACAAGAACTGAAACAGAAGATAAATCCTGTGGGTTTAGCAACAATATTCAATCTTTTAGCCATGGTACACCTGTAAATATACATGAGAAAATACATGCAAGAGGAAAACCCTTTGATGTTAAGGAATGTGGGCAAGTTTTAAACCATAGCATATCCCATAATGAACAGCAGAAAATTCCTGTTGAATATAATTGTAGTAAAATCTCTGAGAATTCATTACTTGCTCCAAACATGAAAAATTCTGAAGAGAAACCCTTTGAATGTAACCAATGCAGGAAATCCTTCAGCTGGAGCTCTCATCTTGCAGCACATCAGAGAACGCATACAGGGGAGAAACCTTATGAATGTAATGAATGTGGGAAATCCTTCAGCCGGAGCTCTCACCTTGTTTCCCATCAGAGGACTCATACTGGAGAGAAACCTTATAGATGTAATCAGTGTGGGAAATCCTTTAGCCAGAGCTATGTCCTTGTTGTGCATCAGAGAACTCATACTGGAGAGAAGCCTTATGAATGCAGTCAGTGTGGAAAGTCATTCAGGCAGAGCTACAAGCTTATTGCACATCAAAGAACTCATACGGGAGAGAAGCCCTATGAATGTAATCAATGTGGGAAATCATTTATCCAGAGCTATAAACTTATTGCACATCAAAGAATTCACACTGGAGAAAAACCCTATGAATGCAACCAATGTGGAAAGTCCTTTAGTCAGAGTTATAAACTTGTTGCCCATCAGAGAACTCACACAGGAGAAAAACCTTTTGAATGTAATCAATGTGGGAAATCTTTCAGCTGGAGTTCTCAGCTTGTGGCACATCAAAGGACTCATACTGGAGAGAAACCCTATGAATGTAACGAATGTGGAAAATCTTTCAACCGCAGTTCACACCTTGTTATGCATCAAAGAACTCATACAGGAGAAAAACCCTATGAATGTAATCAGTGTGGGAAGTCGTTCAGCCAGAGTTATGTTCTTGTTGTACATCAGAGAACTCATACTGGAGAAAAGCCCTATGAATGCAGTCAGTGTGGGAAATCCTTTAGGCAGAGTTCATGCCTTACTCAACATCAGAGAACTCATACTGGGGAGAAGCCCTACGAATGTAGTCAATGTGGGAAAACATTCAGCTTGAGTGCTCGACTTATTGTACATCAAAGAACACATACTGGAGAAAAGCCCTTTACATGTAATCAATGTGGGAAAGCTTTCATTAATAGCTCTAAACTTATTAGGCATCAGGCAACTCATACTGAAGAGAAACCCTATGAATGTAACTAGTTTGGAATTTTTTTAGCCAGAGTATATTCCTCATCCCTCCTCCCTTCCAAGGAAGCATATGTATGGAAAAACATGGATAAGATTAATGTATGCAGAAAAGCTTTCCATTAGCCCTATTATTATGTATCTGGAAATTTGTTCTGGAGAAGAAAGGAGGGACTATAGATCACACTTCTAAAAAAATACATGTTTTTACTGATTTTAGAAAAGCATCGATTGGCTGCCTTCTGCACACCCCCTACTGGAGATTGAGCCCACAACCCAGGCATGCACCCTGACTAGAATTGAAAAGGTGACCTTTTGGTTCATGGGACAGTGCTCAATCAACTGAGCCACTCCGGTCAGTCAGGTACTCACATTTTATTTAAAAACTCTGCATACAAAATCAGTCTTTATGAAACCTTCTGAGCAAAAGTAATATATTTTGGCACTTTTCCTTGCAGAAAGCACTTAGAGAGAATTGCCATTAAATGGACAATATGCTGTGGAGTGATTGCCAATAATATAGACCTTTTTTCCAATAAAGAGTAAATGAGAATGCTAGCACTGGTGGTGGTGTCGAGAAGGTTGAAAAATTACTGTGGTTATTAGAAATTGGGTTGGAAAACAGTAGTTCAGTGTATCATCTGACAACATGATTTCTTCACTAACTACTTTATATTCTCTTTCATGCAGCACTTTCTCTTATACGGAGGATTTTGTAAAAATTAGGAAAATGGCTATGATGCAAAGTGAAAAATGTAGGACAAGAGTTTGGAACATTTATTTCTAGAACCATTGTGATAAGATATTTGTGTGTGGATCAAAATTAAAAGGGATTCTAGGTGTGTCTATTTTTAGGTTTATGCCTGACCTTTTTGAATGCATACTATTTTGATATAATAAATGATATGATGAGTAAAAATTAGTCAAAAGCAAGCAAGAAAGATTTATTTTCATTTCCTTTGACCATTTAGGAAAGAACAGACAGCCAGATAACAGAGATTCCTCAGGGTTCTGAAGTTTCCATTGGATTAGTATGATTAGGACACTTGGGTAGAACCTAGAGTTCTCAGGAATATTCCTCATTGAAAATAAAATCTTTTCATGGGAATATGGTACTGGAAGTTTAGGCCAGGAAGGATTTTATGTATTGGGACTGAGGTGCATGGGCAGTGTAAGAACAGGTGGGCTTCTCCGTCCCCCTCCCCATATAGATTGTCTTTTTTCTTTGAAATATGTTTCTTTTTAATATATTTTTATTGATTTCAGATAGGAAGGGAAAGGGAGAGAAAGATAGAAACATCAATGATGAGAGAGAATCATTGATAAGCTGCCTCTTGCAAGCACCGCAGTGGGGATTGACCTTGCAACCCGGGCATGTGCCCTTGACCAGAATTGAACCCAGGACCTTTTTTTTTTTTTTTTTTTTAATATATTTTATTGATTTTTTACAGAGAGGAAGGGAGAGGTATAGAGAGCTAGAAACATCGATGAGAGAGAAACATCGATCAGCTGCCTCCTGCACACCCCCCACTGGGGATGTGCCCGCAACCAAGGTACATGCCCTTGACCGGAATCGAACCCGGGACCCTTCAGTCCGCAGGCTGACGCTCTATCCACTGAGCCAAACCGGTTTCGGCAAACCCAGGACCCTTTAGTCCACAGGACGACACTCTATCCACTGAGCCAAACCAGCTAGGGCTGAAATGTTTCTTAATGTGAGAGTGTTCTGAATGGGAAGGCACTGCCCTGGCTAAGTGCTCATCACCTAAATTAAGCTTACAGGAAAGCTTTTATGGAGGTAAGATTGGTAGCTTCTGATTGATTTTTTCCCCCCTTAGTTTTGGTTCACATGTTTTTCTGGCCTTTCCTCCTAAATCATGAATTTTAATTCTGTGGATTATGGACCTGGAACCTCTAATCCCAGAGTTAATAAAAAAAATAATCTTGACAGTTGAAGTGAGAATAGAGGTAAATTCCCTGGAGAAAGAAAAGGCTAAAGTGACATCTGATAAGGGGTTTTCTTTGTAAATTTATGTCCCTATGACATGACTCTAACTGGAGCCATTTCTGAGAATTAAGTCAGAGAGTGAAACACGCCTGGTAGTGATTGAAGTTCTGGGAGAACAAGTGTTAATGGCTGGAAAACTGGCTCCTCACCCCAAGAGAATCTTCACTTAGCCCATAACTGTACAGATAGTGGGACAGCAGGGATTCTCCATGCATTGCCTTTTGGAGAGGACATAAAATTGTGAAAATTCTAAGTTAGAAAGAAAAGAAAAGAAAATTCCAAGTTAGCAATGGGACATTATTAGTCACCTCCCCCATTATTATCTCTCTATATATAAAAGGCTAAGTGACCATCCATCCGATTGGTAGCAACGATGCGCACAGGGGCAGACTCTCAACACAGGAGCTGCCAAGCTGCAGTGAGTTGGCAGTGGCAGTTCTTGAGTGATGCACCCCAGAACCAGAGAGGAGGGAGCCCTATTCCGGGGTGGGTCACCCAAAAACTGCCCTCTCGCAACCCAGGACCCCTTGGGGGATGTCAGAGAACCGGTTTCGGCCCAATCCCCACAGGCCAGGCCGAGGGACCCCACCTGCCGGAGGCACCCTGCTCACTTCACAGACACCCTTTGAGCTGTGGCACCACCCCAGCTGCGACCAGCTTGGGAGGGGCTGTGGGAGGTTGGCTCCAGGGCGTGTCCGGCCCCTCTTGCTCAGTCCTGCCCCACTGGCCACCTTCTAATTAATTTTCTTTCACTTTGCACAAATCTGTGCACCAGGGCACTAGGTATAGATAAAATCAATGCTAATGCTAGGTACAAGTGGATTATTTTCTTGGGCACGTTGAATTTTACTTTGACGGCAAGGAACTATGATTTTACAAATACATGTAAAGCTAGGTGGCCTAAGAAGGAGGACCCTGAAGATTTCAAGTTTGGTAAGTGATTTATTGCAAAGTAGTCTCTTGAGTAAATGTTAAAAACATTTCTTTCAAAATGAAGTTTTTGAAATGGCAAAAATTTTTTGAAGTGAGTATGTGTTTGGCTATGTGTGTGTGTTTTACTGGCCAGGTTGAATATGTGAGTCATCTGTGTTTATTATATCAGTTCCTAGATGGTGATTTGTGGTTGCCAAGTGTTTTGATTAAGATGGATTCAATAAATAAACAAAAATGTTAATTTCTGTCATTTTCCCAATAATTTCCCTTTGTAGGAAAGATAGTCTTTTAATTAAAAAATGGTCAACCAAAAATGAAAAGAAATCAAAGTGACAACATGCCAAAAATATGTAACTTAACTTCTGAACCTAAAATTTAGGGTTCAAAAAGGGAATCAATAACTTTACTTTGATATGAATGACATATATAAAATGATATATCTCCCTTGCATTAAATGGTCTGTGTAAATTCACAAAATAAAATTTTACTTTGCCATAGGAATATATATACACATATACATGTCTATCTATATATCTACATTTATCTATCTATATATGTATATATAATTTTATACATATATATAATTTTGTACATGTATAATTATGCATAAATATTTTTTTTTAACTTCTTTTTTGTAGGCCAAATTTCTTTAACCATACTCTAGTTAAATTAGAAATAAATGAAAGGTGGCCAAAATGTTTTCAACTACTTGGATGTTAAGAAGTACTCTCCTAGGACCAATTGTGTTTTACTTTTCCCCCAGTTTTATTGGGATATAATTGACAAGTAGAAGTTTAAGGTATACAGCATAATGACTTGACCAAAATTGTGAAATGATTACCACAGTTAGTTAACATTTATCATTTCATATAGATACCAAAAAAAGGGACAAAATGTTTTTTTCCTTGTGATGGAAATGCTTATGATTTACACTCTTAGCAACATTCAGATATTCCACACAGCAATGCTTTTTTCATATACACCTTTTGTATTTTTTTATTCCTTCTGGATTTTATACTCAATATCATATATTCCATATGTCTTATTTAGTGTCTTGATAAGACCAGCTAATCTTAACTAGGACTTGATCTTTTTTTAATTAAAATCATTATTTTTCCAGTTTGTTGAAAGAGGTTGCATGTGGACTCATTTTCCCTTTAGAAGATTTGATGAGTCACATCAATGAATGGCATTTGGCTCTTTATAAATTATAGCAGCCCGGGTTCTTAGTTGGAAAGTACATGAGCCAACTCTAGCAAGTTGATTCAAAAAGGAGTTTATTGAAAGGATAGTAGGTGGCTCCAAGAATTGGCAAGAAAGACTATGTTCAGAGTTTTATAGATAGAAGCAATTGGCAGAATCATGCTACAGAGCCTATGAGAGTTCCTTAATGTTCCAAAAGTTCCTTAAGAAACAGTAAGTTTCTTAATATATCTCTGCTTTGATTACTTCTAGTTCCATGTCTGGGGCAGGCACCTAGGTCTGGTGGAAGCTATGTGGAATGTTGGGAAGCCAGGGACACTGGTGCTGGTGTTTCCTGGAGAGTCCATAGTGGTAGGTGGGCTCTACCTTCAAAGGGCCCACTCACTCTATGTGGGCCCTTTGTCATTCATAGAACTGTTATTCATTTGCTAAGCAGCAGCAAAGGAAAAAAGGTTTCTGGTATAGCCTACCCTTTTGCCTAGCCCATATGTCAACATTTTCTTCATTTTCTGTACTCTCATTTAAATATGTATATGTAGCTTCCTACTTAACATAATACGGCTATTTCTCTTACAAGCAAAAACATCTGTACTCCCTTCCCCACAAAGGCATCCAGTTCCAAGTTTGGGATCTCTGGGTGGTGTTCATTTTTTTTCTAGCGAAAAATTCCTCATGTAAAAAGACGGTTCAGATGCTGGGCATTATAAAAAGATCATAAAACCAGGTCCAGTTTTACCCTGCTAATTTCAGTAACCTTGGTTGTTGCCAGGAGATACACAAAAGCTTTCTAAAACTGCTTTTGTGAAAACACCAAGTTGGTGGCGTAGACAGTTTTTATTGCTTAGGATAATTTAATTCTTATTTGGATTCATTTGGGTTCTAACAAAATCAGCTACTTTCATCTACTTTGCAGTAAAAACAGTACTGTTACTTTTTTTTGTAATTCTTTTTTTATTTTATTTTTATTGTTTGAAGTATTACAAATAGTAGTACATATGTCTCCTTTTTTTTTTTCCCCATTGACCTCCCCCCTGGCCTCCCCTACCCCCCAGTATATGTCTTTACCTGCCGTCTCCCCCCCCCCCCCCCCCCGTGTCTTGTATCCATTGGTTGTACTGTTACTTTTAAAAATACCACTTTGGGCATTTGCCAAGTGGATCTTCATGTTGGAACAGTAATGTTGGATTTTCCAAGTATCTTATGGCCAATGTGGCATTGATTTGTAATCCACTTAGCATGGCATTTCAATGGACATAGGTTGATAACCAGGATTGATAAACCTTTCCATGGTAGTCACATCACCTGTCTGGGCTCTTTAACATCTTTGTTCATTGCATGTTCATTCTGAAGTCATGACAGTCTTCATGATCATTGATGGCCTCTCTTCAGGGAGGATTCCTGGAATTTACCTATTGGGTCAAGTTCGTGAAACTTGGATAGTCTTGGATATTGTATGCCTCTCTTGCCCAGGTTCTGCTCGTTTAAGTAAAAGATAGAGCCTGGCCCATGTGGCTCAGTGGTTGAATGTCAATCCATGCATCAAGAGGTCACAGGTTTGATTCCCAGTCAGAGCACATGCCTGGGTTGTGGACTCTATTCCAGCAGTGGGTGTGCAGGAGGCAGCCAATTGATGTTGATGTTGCTCTCTCATCAGTGTCTCTAGCTCTTTCTCTCCCTAAAATCAATAAGAAAAACATATTAAAAATAAAAAAGATGGAGACTAGGTTCGAACAAGAGTTAAATTGGAAATAGCAGAGTCAGTTTGTACCCTTAAAGGCTGAGCAGCCTTGGGTTGCATATCATTCTGAGGAACCATTAGTTGGGCAGCAATGATGTGGAACCAGGGCTGTGTGGTAAGTAGCTTATCTTAAGGCAGAACAATAAAAATGGCTTGTAATACCTGTGGATGATAGAGAAAACACTTTGAAAAGACATCTGAGCATTACATAGGCCATAGAGGCCACTAACCCAAGTGAATTCCCACCAGCCAGGCAGGAGAAACCATTAGTTATGGACAGCTGGACCAAGGTAGGTCTGTGCAGAGCCGTGGGTTCATGGTGAGATGCTGCAGAAAGGCACTGTCTTTGTTCAGGATGCTGTAACAGAAATGTCAGAGACTAGGTGCCTTATGCAGCAAACAAGGTCAAGGCATCAGCAGATTCGGCACGAAGGACCCACTTCTTGGTTATTAGGTGGCCATCTGGCTGTGTCCTCACTTGGGAGAATAGTTGAGGAGGTCACTGGGGTGACCCTTTTATAAGGGTATGAATCCTATTTAAGAGGATTCTACCCTCATGACCCAATTACCTCACAAAGGCCCTCACCTCCTACACAATCACATAGGGAGTTGGGATTTCAACATACGAATTTTGGGAGTACACAAGCATGCAGTCCATAATAGGCACAAAGTCAACTTCTAACAATCTTCACAGAAAATGCTTACTGATCAGTCCAAATTGTCCTTCAGACCAGTGTTGCTCAGCATCTGAGTTTATGGCAAATGATAAAATAGGCTTATATGTAGGTTCATACAGGAAATAAAGCCTTTACTGGAATGATGATGTGGAAACTACAGGTTTCATCTCACACTGACTGAAAGGGGGCATCTAAGTTCTAGCTCAGCCCTCACTGACACTCAGAACTTGGCCCTCTGGTGGGTAGGCCATGAGCTGGGAAAGGACACATAGAGATGCCATTAGTAAATGGGCCCATCCTCAGACATATTTGGTCACGTTTATCATTGAAGGGAGCCGGTTTTTCAAAGTGATGGGGATCATTGACCACCTTTTTTTTTTTTTTTTTTTTTTAATATATTTTATTGATATTTTACAGAGAGGAAGGGAGAGGGATAGAGAGCTAGAAACATCGATGAGAGAGAAGCATCGATCAGCTGCCTCCTGCACACCCCCCACTGGGGATGTGCCCGCAACCAAGGTACATGCCCTTGACCGGAATCGAACCTGGGACCCTTCAGTCTGCAGGCTGACGCTCTATCCACTGAGCCAAACCGGTTTCGGCTCATTGACCACCTTAAGTGAGAGACCTCATTTTCTCTATTAAAGCTTAGGAAGGAAACAACATTGTAAATGAATATGGCCCATCTCTTCACGTGGGGATGGGGGTGGGGCAGACAAAGTGTAAATTATCCAGGAGACAGACCATAAAGGGGAGAGATGTAAGGAACAACTCTAAAGCAAGCTTTAGGAACCAAAAGTCTAAGTAGGAGTTTAGTTGATATTTCTTTTCCCAGTTTGGTTTCCTTAATCCTCCTGCTTCTAACAGTTGCTCCCATTGTTCAAGGTTGGAGATCTGCATACCACTCAAGGATTTTTCAGCGGACGTGCTGGAACCTGATTAAAAATATGGGCTTACTTTCTCCTGTGGAAAGAGTGCTCCATCTACCATGCATGTCCAATAAATTAGACTGTAATTGGCTTCCTGCCACCCCACCCCTCGGTGGAGCATATGTGGGAATCACCGTGCGACCATACCAGTAGCTCTTTCCCATGCAGCTGGCACTCAGTGGTTGTAATTTTACTGGTTAAATTTGAACTTAATAAATCTGTTATCATAGCATTCAAAAAGACATCTAGTTTTACCCTAAAAGATCCTGAATATTGTTACTGGGGAGAGAAAAGACGATATTTTTATAAAGAATTGTATGTGTTGCCGAAACTGGTTTGGCTCAGTGGATAGAGCGTCGGCCTGTGGACTGAAAGGTCCCAGGTTCGATTCCGGTCAAGGGCGTGTACCTTGGTTGCGGGCACATCCCCAGTGGGAGGTGTGCAGGAGGCAGCTGATCGATGTTTCTCTCTCATCGATGTTTCTGGCTCTCTATCCCTCTCCCTTCCTCTCTGTGAAATATCAATAAAATATATTTAAAAAAAAAAAAAGAATTGTATGTGTTAATCTAAGTAAATCAGTAATGCTATTCTCGGTTCCTCTAAGGGCCACTGCAATCATGATGCTGAAACTCTTATGAATGAAAGTAACTTGATAATGAAGGGATCTGGATGAATTTGAGAAGTATGTTACAATAGGTTTGGAACACCTACAAGCTAGAAATACGTTTAGGCCCATTGGGCTGGGATAAACTGAGATACTTATCAGCTTACTTATTAATCTGTACCCAACTGGTTGAAAAGTATTATTCTGAGCTAAATCAAGCCCAGACACATGGCAAGATGCATGAGGGTTGGAAATCAAGAACTAGGCAAATAGATTCCCAAGTTAGTAACAGTGTTGACTTATGAGAGGGAGCCTCCACACCAATGTAATAAAATTATTTTTTTGTAATCATTGTGCCGGATGTCACCAACTTATTCTTACAAGGTTGTCAGAGGAGTCTGACAACTGGTCTCTCTATTAACTTTGGCTTAAGGAAAGGCCAACTCCGTCTACTCTGCCTGAAAAAGCATGCTTTCTATTTTTATTCTATAGGAAGATTCAGGGAGTGGGCGCTATGGAGGGTTGTCGGTGAAAGTCTCACCTGATACTTGTTCATCAAGTGGGACATCACCAGCTACAACAAATAGAGTTCCCAGCTATTATAGGGGTTTGCTTACAAGAGCTCTAAAGGTCGGTGTTCCCAAGACTTTCTCAGGATGGCAGTGAGCAAAGGGACTTACTTTTGGGTTTACTTTTCTGCTCTTCTCCTTGCCTGTTCTTCATGGTTGCTGCCATACCTCCACTAGCACTTCATATAGTGAACATCCTAAACAGAAAGGAAGGGAGGGGCTTTTTTTTTTCATCTTGGAGAAAGATCTTCCCCCACAATCCCTCGGAAGACTTGACCTAAGCAGGTGGGGTTCGGGAAGTGAACATCTGACATTTCAGCTCTGATTGTGGAAGGTAGGCCGTTCAGATGACTCCAGATGGGAAAATGGCTTCTGCAACCAACTTACTTGTCAAAGCATCAGAAGCCATGGAGAGGTACAGCCATTGTTCTTCTTCTTCTTTTTTTTTTTTTTAATATATTTTATTGATATTTTACGGAGAGGAAGGGAGAGGGATAGAGAGCTAGAAACATCGATAAGAGAGAAACATCGATCAGCTGCCTCCTGCACACTCCCACTGGGGATGTGCCCGCAACCAAGGTACATGCCCTTGACCGGAATCGAACCCGAGACCCTTCAGTCCGCAGGCCGACACTCTATCCACTGAGCCAAACCGGTTTCGACTCAGCCATTGTTCTTAACCAAGGGCACCAGAAAGTGGCCCTGTGGCCTCCCCTCCATGTCTCTTCTGTTTGAGAAAATCCCTTTGCTTCTTGTTATGTATCTTTCTTCTTACGATGTTTATGGAGAAATGTTCCCAAATAAAAGAAAGTGAGATGGAATTTGACATGGGAGAAGATCTTTTGAGAAAAATCTCATTAGCTCTCACCATGAGTTCTAGGTCTTTGCTCACAGAAAGTTTTTTTTTTTTTTTTAGTGGGATAGGGTGGGAGGTGCGGGGGGTGGGGGAGAGGGTGCCTTGGCTGGTGTGGCTCAGTTGGTTGGGCATCGTCCTGAGCACTAAAATGTTGCTGGTTCCATTACCTTCAGTGAGAGCTGGAGCCAGCAGGGCAGGTTATATTCACACTAGGGGCCCGGTGCAGAAGATTCGTGCACGGGTTGGGGGGGGGGTCCCTCAGCCCGACCTACACCCTCTCCAATCTGGGAGCCCTCAGGGGAGCCCTCTCCAATCTGGGAGTTTCTATCTGTCTTTGCAATCATATGAGCGAATTGTCTGAGACCCCAACCCATTTTGGTTTGTTGCTCACAGAATAATAGAGGCTTTTTTTTTTCTTTGCTTCATTGGTGGAGATTTCCTGGAAGTTTTAGGATATCTTCCCTTTAATTTTTCCTAGACACTCTGATTTTACTTATGTCACTTACCTTTGCTTTCCCTCCATCCCCCACCACACAGTAACTTGCTCCAGGCCCACTTTGCTCTAGTGCAGCCGTGGGCAAACTACGGCCCGCGGGCCGGATCCGGCCCATTCGGCTGTTCTATCCGGCCCGCGGAGCCGAAAGAGCGGAGGGTTCTCTTGCTCTCCCCTCCGCTCCTTTACTTTGAATTTATATTAGTTCACACAAACACTCCACCCATGCTTTTGTTCTGGCCCTCCGGTCCAGTTTAAGAACCCATTGTGGCCCTCGAGTCAAAAAGTTTGCCCACCCCTGCCTAGTGTCTAGGAGATCCGTCTGCCACCAGAACTACGATTCCCAGTATTCCTGGTGCTCCCCGCACTCTGGGCTTCCCCTTCGGATCCTGGGGCTGCCACCAGAACTACTACTCCCAGAATTCCTGGTGCTCCCCATGCTCTGGGTTTTCCCTTCCTGCTCTGTCTCCATCCCAAGGCCTCCTGCTCTGCCAAGTCCTCCAAACTGCCAGCCTTCCCTCTCTGCCCTCCGTCTGGTGGCTTGGGGAGCCAAGTTCCCCAAGCCACTCCACTCTCCACTGGCTCTCCCGCTCTGCTCTCTGCCCAGCACCTGTGTATGTGAGGAGTGCGGCAAGGGCTTCGGTTGGAGTGTTAATCTTCGTGTTCATCAGAGGGTCCACAGGGGTGAGAAACCCTATGTATGTGAGGAGTGCGGGAAGGGCTTCACGCAGGCCGCCCATTATCACATCCATCAGAGGGTCCACACTGGGGAGAAACCTGATAAATGTGATGTCTGCGGTAAGGGCTTCAGTCACAACTCACCATTAATCTGCCATCGGAGAGTCCACACTGGAGAGAAACCCTACAAATGTGAGGTGTGTGGGAAAGGCTTTACTCGCAATACAGATCTGCACATCCATGTTCGGGTTCACACAGGAGAGAAACCCTACAGATGTAAGGAGTGTGGGAAGGGCTTCAGTCAGGCTTCAAATCTTCAAGTCCATCAGAATGTCCACACTGGGGAGAAATGATTCAAATGTGAAACTTGTGGGAAGGGCTTCAGTCAGTCTTCAAAGCTCCAGACCCATCAGAGAGTCCACACGGGGGAGAAACCCTACAAATGTGAGGTGTGTGGAAAGGGCTTCAGTTATAGTTCAAATCTTAAGCTGCACCAAGTAATGCACACTGGAGAGAAACCATACAAGTGTGAGGAGTGTGGGAAGGGCTTTAGTTGGAGATCAAATCTTCACGCTCATCAGAGAGTCCACTCGGGAGAGAAGCCCTATAAATGTGAGGAGTGTGATAAGAGCTTCAGTCAGGCCATAGATTTTCGGGTCCACCGGAGAGTCCACACCGGAGAGAAACCGTACACGTGTGGCGTGTGTGGGAAGGGCTTCAGTCAGTCCTCTGGCCTTCAGTCCCATCAGAGAGTCCACACTGGGGAGAAGCCTTACACATGTGATGTCTGTGGCGAGGGCTTCAGGTACAGCTCACAGTTTATATACCATCAGAGAGGCCACACTGGGGAGAAGCCTTACACGTGTGAGGAGTGTGGGAAAGGCTTTGGTAGGAGCTTGAATCTTCGCCATCATCAGAGGGTGCACACTGGAGAGAAGCCCCATAAGTGTGAGGAGTGTGGTAAGTCCTTTAGTCTCCCCTCAAATCTTAGAGTCCATCTGAGTGTTCACCTTAGGGAGAAACTATTTAAATGTGAGGAGTGTGGGAAGGGCTTCAGTCAGAGTTCACGTCTTCAGGCCCATCTGAGAGTCCACACTGGAGAGAAACCGCACACGTGTGACGTATGTGGTAAGGACTTCAGTCACCGTTCACGTCTCACGCACCATCAGAAAGTCCACTCTGGCAAGAATCTCTAAGAATGAGAACTGTGTTCATGCCTTCAGTCAGGTTGTACATCTAGGTTTTGGAGAGTCCATGCTGGGGATAAAACACTATAACGATTTGAGAGTTGAAAGGGGTTTCTTCATTACTTGGAATCTAACAAATCTATAAAAATGATGATATAAAACCATAGTAACAGGAATAGGATTGATATTCAGGGGAGAAATATGTTGTAACCCTCCTGGTAAAGTACAGTTGATATAAATTATCTTTCTTTTAAAAAATATTTTTAAATATCCTACAAGATAAACTGTCAGAGGTCTAGATGCATCCAGGCACAAGTAGACTAAAGAAAGCAACAACATCAAACCAATAGTCAGTCATATATTCAGCCACAGTTACTGTTTTTGTTTGTTTGTTAATCCTCACGCAAGGATTTTTTTCCCATTGATTCTTTTAAAAAAATGCTTTTATTGATTTTTTAGAGAGCAAGGGAGAGGGACAGAGAGAGATAGAAACATGGATGAGAGAGAAGCATTATCCATCAGCTGCCTCCTGCACACCCCCTACTGGAGATGGAGCCAGCAACCAGGGCATGTGCCCTGACCAGGAATCAAACCCGTGACCTCTTGGTTCCTGGGTCGATGCTCAACTGCTGTGTCACACTGGCTGGGCTGCATTGATGACAGAGAGAGAGAGAGAGAGAGAGAGAGAGAGAGAGAGAGAGAGAGAGAGAGAGAGAGGGATATTGAGGACTGGCTGCCTCTCTGGGGATCCCATTTGTCATCCAGATAGAGCCCTTGACTGGAAATGGAACCCGTGACCTTCCGTCGAGGGCTGCTGCTCTAACCACTGAAGACACCGGCCAGGGCACAGCCACAGTTACTTTTCAGTCACACTTATATGTGCTATGATTTTTAAAAATCAGGGAAAAGGAAAGAAGGGAAAGATAAAGAAAAAAGAGGCCAAGTGCTAATAGTGCCTGAGAACTGACTGAAGTGAACCATCTTACGCATTTTTTAAAAAGTGACAACCTAGCCCTGGCCGGTTGCTCAGTGGTTAGATCGTTGGGGTGGAGGGTTCCATTCCAGGTCAAGGGCATGTACCTAGGTTGCGGGTTCACTCCCCACCTTAAGGGCGCTGGGGAAAGGCAACCAGTGTAGGTTTCTCTCTCTCCCCTCTCTCCCTTCCACTCTTTCTGAAAAGCAATGGAAAAAATATCTTCAGGTGAGAATTAACAAAAAGAACAATGCACACCACAAAATTTTTTTAAGATACATTTTTATTGAATTCAGAGAGAAAGGTAGAGGGGGAGAAAGATAGAAACATCCATGATGATGGAGAATCCTGGGTTGGCTGCCTCCTGCAGGTCCCCCACTGGGAATCGAAGCCCCATAACCCGGGGAAGTGCCCTTGACCAGAATCGAACCTGGAACCTTTCACTTCTCAGGCCAATGTTCTACCCACTGAGCCAAGCCGGCTAGGGCCACCGTTATTTTATTTTATTTTTTTAAATATATTTTATTGATTCTCTACGGAGAGGAAGGGAGAGGGAGAGAGAGTCAGAAACATTGATGAGAGAGAAACATTGATCAGCTGCCTCCTGCACACTCCCCACTGGGTATGTGCCTGCAACCAAGGTACGTGCCCTTGACCAGAATCGAACCCGGGACCCTTGAGTCTGCAGGCCGACGCTCCATCCACTGAGCCAAACCGGTCAGGGCCGTTATTTTTTTTTAAAGTGGTGACCAAAGCCTCCCAAGGAAAGCGCTACCTGTGGAGGATTCTGGGAACTGTAGTCCAGGGCAGTCAGAGCCACTTCCGCTCTAGGAAAGGGGAGCTGCAGCCCTTGTTTCGCTGGGGATTGTGCGGAGCGAGGCGGGTCGTTCGCAGTGCCTTCTAGGAGGTGAGTGAGCGCGGGAGCCCTCGGTCCCTTCCCGCCTTGCCTGGGCGTGGGGGCCGCAGGTGCCGTCTTGCTCGGAGGAGTAGAAGCCGCGTTGGCAGGTCTGTGCCTGCTCCTCGGATGGAGTTGGGGGCGGGCCGGGGTCCCGATTCTAGGGTGGAGGTCTCTGGCCCCGGTTCCCTCGCCTCCCTCCCTTCTGCTCGCTCTGCCGCCTCCTAATGATATCTTTGAAGAGTTACTTAATTGCTCTATTGCTCCTACCTAGAGTGCAGTTAATACTGGTGGCACTGGATGCGGACCGGCCCAGTCACCCCCCAGCCAGCCAGTATAGTGTGTGGGTTCGTGGCTTCCTGCGGGGGAGATTTCACAGCAGGAGTGGTGTTTATCTTAGGAGTCTACTTATTAATGTTGGGGACAGTTAAGAGTTTAAGAGAAAGAAAATAAAAAGTCCATGCCAGATATAAGAGAGCCTGGGGCTGGCTTCCTTTCTGTTGAGGGGTTTTAGCTGCTTTCCAGAGGCAGGATTTTTAGATGGGATGGGGTTGGGGGACGGGGGGGGGGGGGGGGGGGGGGTGCCTCGCTGAGGGTCTCAATAGAATATTCATCAGCTTTCCAGGTGTGCCCTTTCAGGGTTGGGTCTCCACTGCTTGGTCAGCGCCCCACGGGTCATTAGTCATTGCAGCTGGCCCTGGCCTCCCTGCCCTGGTTTTGCAGCTTTTCTGGGCCTGGAGCTGAAATACAACTGAATCCTATGTTATCTCAAGAGAAAAAAGGTCAGGGAGGAGGTCTAAACCCATGACCCTGCTTTCCACGTGGGTGACCTTTTATATCTAGCTGTAAACTGTGGTATCAGTTTTATCAACAAAAGAAAAATTCAAACTTACAGAGAATATAAGTTTATCTGAGCCAAACTATAGACAATTGTCAGGAAGCAAAATCTCAACGGCTTGAGATTTTGCTCCCGAGAACGGCAGTTTTTGCACCTTAATTATTACATTACAATCAGGAGAAGATGCAAGTGGGTTACATGAAATGCATTAGTGATGGCTTACGGAGGTGAGAGAAAGCAAGGCGGGAAACCTCTGGGATTGGGTGAAAAGTAAAATGATAGACACATCTTTTCATAGGTGGGTACAGGATACCGACCAGTCAACAATTAACAGGATAAAAATAACAATGAGGATTTGTAGTCTCTGCTCTGGTGCATTGGCTGAACCCTGTGGGTCTGGAAAAAGGGAAGTTACCCTGGCATTTCAAAGGAATGTTATCATAGACTCTGCTAAGGTAAAGATAGACTTTTGTCAGGTAAGATTCTAGCCTAGGACAAGCCATAAACTGCTTTTAGTTAAAAAGTTTTAATTTCAGCCCTAGCTGGTTTGGCTCTTTGGATAGAGCATCAACCTGTGAACTGAAGGGTCCAGGTTTGATTCCGGGGCACGTGCCCAGGTTTCTGGCTTGATCCCCAGTTGGGGGTGTGCAGGAGGCAGCCGATCAATGATTCTCTGTAATCATTGATGTTTCTCTCTCTCTCTGTCTCCCTCTCCCTTCCTCTCTGAAATTAATAAAAACATTTTTTTAAAGTTTAATTTCAGACCATCCTTTGTGGTTACTTTAGGTCTCTGAGTTTGCAAGGCCGCCACGTGGGCCTTCCCTGAGCTTGTCAGGTGAGCGTGCAGCCCTTTCGGCGCGTAGTTTGTTGAGTTATCTGTCTGTATCCCCATTCTACTTGCTGAGGAGTTTTCCTACCCTCCCACTACTCTCCTGCCTCGGTAGTACCTCCCTAGGAGGGGTGTTGTGAGATTTAGGTGAAGTAAAAAGATGTAAAAATGCTTAGATGTTATCAATCTACTAGAGGCCCGGTGCATGAAATTCGTACACAGGCGGGGGCAGGGGGTCCCCCCAGCCCAGCCTGCACCCTCTCCAATCTGGGACCCCTCGGGGGATGTCCGACTGCCGGTTTAGGCCTGATCACGGGGATCGGGCCTAAACTGGCAATCCGACATCCCTCTCACAATCCTGGACTGCTGGCTTCTAATCACTCATCTGCCTGCCTGCCTGGTTGCCCCTAACTGCCACCCCCCCACCCCCACCCCCCGCTTGCCTAATCGCCCCTCACTGCCTCTGCGTGCCGGCCTGGTCGCCCCTAACTGCCTACCGCTGCCAGCCAGATCGCCCCCAACTGCCTCCCCCTGCCAACCTGGTCGCCCCCAACTGCCCTCCTCTGCTGGCCTGGTCACCCCCAACTGCCCCCCCACTGGCCTAATTGCCCCTCACTGCCCCCCCTGCCATCCTAATCGCCCCCAACAGCCCCCCCCAGCCAGCCTGGCCACCCCCAACTGCACCATCCCCCTCCCCCACCAGCCTGGTTGCCCCACGCAGCCTGCTGTTTAGTTGTTTGGTCGTTGCTCACTAACCCCCCTGCCAGCCTGGTGGCCCCATGCAGCCTGCTTGTTCAGTCGTTTAATCATCCCTCACTAACTCCCCTGCTTGCCTGGTCGCCCCACACAGCCTGCTTGTTCAGTTGTTTGGTCATCCCTCACTAACTCCCCTGCTGGCCTGGTTGTAGGCAGCCATCTTGTGAGGGTGTGAGGGTCAATTTGCATATTAGCTCTTTATTATATAGGATTATTTCTGTTGGAGAAGCACTCGGTCCCTGAAAGCTTCTGTGATGAGCCTGAGCTCCAGCTGCAGCCCACTGAGAGATCGTTTTCTGATTTCCTGAAGGCGGATTAGGTGGCAAAACTATGAGAAGGATCCATATGGGTATCTCTGGTCCTTTATCTCACTCACTCTCGGCTGTTCAGTTGATGTACAGTTATTGGCCATGGTTTCATGTCCTAACACAAGTTTACTTATGAACGAACCCGGACAAGTGCATCATTTCTGTATCATTTATCATTACATAATGACAATGATAATTAGCATTTCTTGGGAGCATATTATAAGTCAGACAGAATTTCCATGTATTAACTCATTTCTTCCTCGAAACAACATACAGACGAGGCACAGAAGGATAATTGACCTGCAAATGTGACTGAACTAGTAACTGTAGCACTGGCACTGACACCATCCCTTCTAAAATAGCACCTCCCGTTTGTTTATCTCTCTTTTTTCCTGCCTCATTTTTCTTAACGGTGTCTGTGACTGGCTAATACATTATATAGTTATGTTTCCTACCTGCCTCCTCTAGTGTAATATCAGCTTCATGAGATCGGGGACTTTAATGTGCTTGGCCCATGTTAGATGCTCAATAAGGATTTGTTGAATGAATGAGTTGATTCTGGAGATTAGTAAGGAAGCTCTCAGCTCATGTGATACAGGATGTATCTTTATCAGCTACAGATTAAGTCATTCATTTTTTTTTTTTTTAACAAATCTGTCTTGAGTGCCTGCTACACGCCAATGAACTGGAGAAAGAGTAGTGACCAAAACAATGGGGCTCCTTTAAAAAGATGGATAAATACAAGGAAGGTAAATAACAAAAACACACAGGAATATGTTAGAAAGTAATGACACTAAACATAAAAAGGGAGTGAATGGAAGAAGGACGGAAGTGGTGGGGTGGGGGATTTAAATGATATAAAGCATGTCCATGGAAGGACTCTTTGAGGAGAATGATATTTCGGTAAATACCTCGTGTGAGATCTACTAATCAGAACATCACTTTTAAAATTCCATAAACCAGTAGGCTTTGCCTTATCCAGAAGCCCATGATTGACCCTTTTAGGAATATGTCACTTTTACAGATGACCTTGATGTTGTTTGAGCAAAGCAAGTAAAATAAGAAACCCGGAAAAAGGAATTGGAAAATGTAGGTCATCCTCTCCTCCTCCCACCTGGGAACTACAGGCTTAGAATCGCTCCGCTCAGAGGAACCTCAGACATCGACTAATCCAGTCCTTCCCCAGCTACCCGGTGGAGTGTGTTTTCAGTCAGTCTTTGATTCCATGGGTTTTGAGTATTTATTCTACGCTAGATTCTAAGGATAAAATGTGTCCATGATCTCCAGGTGATGGAAGGCTTCTAGAGTGGCGGGCAGGCAGCAGGCCGGTGAGCAAGTGGCTGGGAGGTGGGCAGCTAGCCAGACGCCCCAGACCCCACTTGCTTGCTTTCTCTCACTAAATACTGTGAAATGTCAGGTCTTCTTGGAAAGCACCGTTACTTGGCAGAGCAGGAGAGGGCAGCAAACTGAAGAGGCAGAGCAAGGGAACTGGGCGTTATGAATGGGTATTGCTTTGAGAAGTGGATGCGTTGCTCTCGTTTGGACTAAAGTGCTTCTATGAAAAGGATCCATATGGGTCCTTTTCATTGACTGGCGTAGGAACCGACCAATCAGAACCAAATGTGGGTGCTGAAGTAGGAAGACCCATGAACATGAGTAGCTATCGGGTATTGCATGCTTATTTGAATTATTGACAAAGCTGGGAGCTAGATAATGGTGCTATCCCCACTTGATAGATGTGGACTAGGCACAAAGAGCTAGTGGGTCAGAAGGATCAGTAGTGGGATCCTGGCGATATGCCCCACCCAGATCTTTGGGCCTCTGAGTTTGCTTTCATTGTCATGGCCAGTACATCCCAGTGCCTTTCATTTCCCACGGTACCCAGCATGGGAGTGCTAACCCTGGGAGCGTCAAGGGTCTCTGCGTGGAGCCGGGCAGGCAGTCCACTGCACCAGGGCCCCTGGCTGAGAGGTACTGCTATGGGCCAAAGGAGGGGGTCACTTTAAAATTCCCACAGAGCAGCCATGTGTGCCAGGGCCCGTGTCTCATGGCTTCTTTCTCCTTTGCCTCTTCTGCCTTCCCAGGGTTCTGTGCTTCTCCAGGAGCAGGAGAAAATGGCCAAGTTCCAGGTGAGTTGAGTTTTGATTTTGATCTCTTAAAGATCTCTTCTCAAAGCCAGGGGTGGGCAAACTTTTTGACTCGAGGGCCACAATGGGTTCTTAAACTGGACTGGAGGGCCGGAACAAAAGCATGGATGGAGTGTTTGTGTGAACTAATATAAATTCAAAGTAAAGGAGCGGAGGGGAGAGCAAGAGAACCCTCCGCTCTTTCGGCTCCGCGGGCCGGATAGAACAGCCGAACGGGCCGGATCCGGCCCGCGGGCCGTAGTTTGTCCATGGCTGGACACAGCATCTTTCTCTTCCTCGGGAAGGATGAAAGACAGGTGTTTGTTCTGTTCCTGTAACTAGCTGGCCTTTTATATTGGTTCTGTTTTTGTTTTGGTTTTATTTTACCATCTTTATTTCACTAATAACGGTGCAGAGATTCATAGATATAAAAAAAAGTTTTAAAAGCCTCATTACTACACTGCTACGTCAGCTGTTTTCCCCTATGCTATAATATATATAATTTCAGCCAGAGTATATGGACAGTTTTCAATCTTATGTTTTCACTTAATGTTATGACTTGAGTGTTTTGTGATTCGGCCTTCTTTTATATATTCGTTTCAGAAGGTTTCTATTTTTGGTGTGTGGACTTCAGAAGCTACAAACAAGCATACCATACACTCCACTGTGCCTCTGAAAAAATTTTATTTTGATTTATAACACTTTTGCATGGGCTTTTAAAAACGAAATATAATTTTAAAATGGGCTCCTAATTTTTATTGTTAAATGAAGGAGCTCTTTACATATTTCATCACCACAAAAGATTCCCTCATGCCCCTTGCCACAGCCCTGGCTGTACACAACACCTGATTAACTTTATGTCACGACAGATTAATCTTCCCTAAAGTTCAAATGGAATTATACAGTATGTCTTGCTTCATTTGTTCATCATTACGGTTTTGAACACGTATCAATAGTTTTTATTGCTGCATAGTACCGGTAATTACATTGTATGGGTATATACCACAATTTGGTTATCCAATCACCTGTTCTTAGTTTTTGGCTATCTAATATATAAAGGGCCAGGATTGTAACGCCTGATCACTGCTGAAGGCTGACCAACGCGGAAGTCCTTCAGTCAGTGCTGGTTGCCTGGGCGACCCAGCACTGACTGCCCAGGGGGCTGAGACCCAGAGAGAGAGGCAGGGTCTGATCCACAACCTCAGTGGCAGCTGTTGATCAGTACTTGCCTCTCTCTTTCTCTCCCTGTTTCTTTTTGAGCTTCCCCAGCAGCCAGGCTTTTCTTTCTCTCCGGGCCTCCAGGGGGGCTGCTGTTAAGCCCCACTTCTCTGATCGGGTCCAGAGATAGGCCCAGAGATGCTGACTGGCATAGGAACTGACCAATCAGAACCAAATGTGGGTGCTGTAAAGAACCAATGGCTGCCTAGGAGGCGGAGCTTTTGACATTGATTGGCATGGGAACCAACCAATCAGAACCAAATGTGGGTGCTGTGAAGAACCAATGGCTGCCTAGGAGGTGGAGCGTCTGAAGCTGACTAGCATAGAAACCGACCAATCAGAACTAAATCTGGGTGCTGTCAGGAGTCAATGGCTGCCTAGGAGGTAGAGCTTTTGATGCTGATTGGCATAGAAACTGACCAATCAGAACCAAATTGGCCAGTAGAGGAGGGCAGTTGGGGGTGAGATCAGGCCTGCAGGGGAGGGCAGTTGGGGGCAACCAGGCCAGCAGGGGAGAGCAGTTAGGGATGATCAGGCAGGCAGGCAGAGGCAGTTAGGGGCAATCAGGCAGGCAGGCAGGTGAGCAGTTAGGAGCCAGCGGTCCCAGATTGCAAGAGGGATGTCCAACTGCCAAGGGGTTCTCAATTGGAGAGGGTGCAGGCTGGGCTGAGGGAACCCCCCCCTCTATGCACGAATTTTGTGCACTGGGCCTCTAGTTGTAAATAAAGTTCTATGAGGACTCGTGTACTAGACTTTTGGATGAACATGGGTTTTCTTTCTTTTTTGATAAATAATTAGCAGGTGAATCTCTGTGTCATATGCTTAGCTTTTTAAGAAACTGCCAAGTCATTCTCCACTGTGGTTGTATATTTCACATTCTCACCAGCAATATGTGAGAGTTCTAGTTGCCTCCATCATTGTTCGGCTGCCTCCTGCACGCCCCCTACTAGGGATCAAGCCCGCAACCCAGGCATGTGCCCTTGGCCGGAATCAAACCTGGCACCCTTCAGTCCGCAGGCCGACGCTCTATCCACTGAGTCAAACCGGCTAGGGCTATCTTGTTTTCTTTTTGACTATTTGTATATCCTCTTTTGGAATTGTTTGTTCAGCTCTCCTGTTCAATTTTTAAATTAAGTTGTGTTCTTACTATTGAATTTTACTAGTTCTTTTTAGATTGTGGATACAAGTCCTTCTGACCCATGAACGTTTAGATCTTTCATTTATGTCTTTTTCATTTATTTGAATCTTATTTCCTTTCTTTGCCATGTTTTATGGTTTGCGATGTATAGATTTCTTAATACATATTTTTTACATTCATCCCTAAGTGATGTTTTGGATCAGCTATTCTAAATGATATTGATTGAAATTCAGTTTCTATTTAATTGATTTTTGTATCCTTGACTTTACTAAATTTGCATATTCTAGTAACATTTTGTATGTCACAGATTTTTCTGCATAGACAGTAAATAAAGATTTGTCCTTCTTCCATTCCCATGCACATCCCCATTCTGTTGACTTCCTTTTCTTCTCTTATTGCACTGGCTAGGACTGCTAGAACAGTTCAGGATAGAAGTACTAACGATGTACAGCAAGCATGTCAAACTCACAGCCCATTTTTGCAGCCCAGGCAATATAACAGTATGTAAGAAACATTTTAATAAAAATTCCGTAACTTGATTTTTACAATATCCTCTTACACATAATTATTAATAACGAACTACAACGTTTGCTAATGACTGATTACTATAATCATGTTGCATTCATTTCCCTTGCACACCTTATGCACAGGTGCACCATTTCTCTCCACTAATACCAGCAGCAAATATTTTAGCAGCCGCTGGCCACGTCATTAGTCTTGGATTGAGTTGTTTGGTGTGCACAACGGGAAATATTTCACTTCCGGAGAACAAGAGAAATAGGTTTATTTGCATTACACTTATTAATTTGTGCAGTTATTCAGTATCTGGTAACAAGAAAAAATACTAATTTTTATTAAAATGTTCTATTACTTTATGTTAATGATTACTCATTTATTTCAGCCCTTTGTATTCAGCATGTCTCTAAATAAACCTATGTTTCTATGAAAATTGAAGCTTTTGGGTTTTTTTTTGCGGCCCACGTAAACTTAAACCTTGTTTATTTGGTCCCTGTTAGCCTTTGAGTTTGACATGCTTGATGTACAGCCTTGCCTTGCTCCTAACATTGGGGAGAAGGCATTCAGTCTTTTGCCATTACCTGATGGGTTTTTGTAGATGCCTTTATTGGGGTGGAGAAGTTTCTACTTGGAGTTTTGATCATGAATGAGTGTCTAATTTTGTAAAACTCCCTTTCTGTTTATACTCAGATGGTTGTGTGTTCCATTGGTTCCGTTTGATTCTTTTGAGCCTTATTTTTAAGCTTTGTTAGGGTGAGTCTAGAGCAGGGGTGGGCAAACTTTTTGACTCGAGGGCCACAATGGGTTCTTAAACTGGACCGGAGGGCCGGAACAAAAGCATGGATGGAGTGTTTGTGTGAACTAATATAAATTCAAAGTAAAGGAGCGGAGGGGAGAGCAAGAGAACCGGATAGAACAGCCGGATCCGGCCCGCAGGCCGTAGTTTGCCCACGGCTGGTAGAGTGACCTTTACCCTAGAGCAGTGATTCTCACATTCGGTGGTTTTGCCCCACCATGGGACACTGGGCAGTTCTGTAGAGATTTCTAACTGTCATGACTAGAGGGGCGGGTGCCACCGGCAACTACTGGACAGAAGCAAGGGATGCTGCAGAATGTCCTACAACGCTCAGGATAACCCCCACCCCATTCGCCGCAACCAACAGGTGTCCCATGCAGAAGTGCCACTGCTGAGAACCTCCCTTCTAGAGATAGGTTAGCCCTTTCACTAAAGCTGGTCCTTCAGGGGCTGCTGGTGAAGGTCCCTAGTGATCAGAGAGGGCTTTCACTTCGGCCGTTTGGAATTCAAACACCTGAGTCCTACTGAGCTCTGGGAACCATTCAGCCCGTGGCTCCCCAGCCGCTGCAGGCCGGGCCTGTGCTTTTCATCCTGTGCCTGCTCCGGGTCGTCTTGGGGGCGGGCTCTAAGGGATGCAGGGTGCCTGTGCAGGCCAGTAGTACTCTTCCGCTGCATAGCTCCCTTCCTCTGGAGCTCCGCCCTGGAATGTCCAGCTCCCGTGGCCTCCCCATCCTCTGATTTCTGCCTCCAAGTCAGAGAGGCTCTGCTTGGATTCCCCTGTCCTGCTCCTGCTGCTCAAAAATGATCTACAAGCAGCCCAGCCAGTGTTGCTCAGTGGTTAAGCATCGACCTATGAACCAGGAGATCACAGTTCGATTCCTGGTCAGGGCATATGCCTGGGTTGCAGGCTCAATCCCCAGGGGCGTGCAGGAGGCAGCCTGTGAATGATTCTCTCCCATCATTGATGTTTCTATCTCTCTCTCTCTCCCCCTCTCCCTTGTACTCTAAAATCAATAAAAATATATTTTTAAAAAATTACATATAAGCAGAAATTTACAGTGATCATGGGGCTCATCTCATTTGTTTCCTTTATTTCAGGGATTAACTCGCAGGGGTCCTCAAACTTTTAAACAGGGGGCCAGTTCACTGTCCCTCAGACCATTGGAGGGCCAGACTATAGTTTAAAAAAAAAACTATGAACAAATTCCTATGCGCACTGCGGGCCCGGGACGAGTCGGCTGCAAAGCAGGACAGGCAGCGGCACCCGGCGGGCCGTAGTTTGAGGACGCCTGGAAAGGAATGTGCTTTCAATGTTGAAAACAGTTGTTTCATATATTTTGTCCCTGTGTTTCCTACTTACTTGTGATAAGGGGGAAGGTTCAGTACCAGTTCCCCAGTTCTAGCCAGAATCAGAAGTCTCTCTCCCCTGCATTTTTAATGACTACAGTATATTTCAATAAATTAATGTTTCTTAAAAAGTTTCCTATTTCTATGTATTTATGTGGCTTAAGGTGTTTTGTTTTTTTTTAACATAAAGGTTTAGTTTATTCATCCTCTCATGAAAAACCTGCACAGTCACCACAGATAAAGTCACTGAGGAATCTTTACCCCTTTCTGCCAGCACCAACACTGACCTGGGCAGTCCCCCTGACTTTCTTCACTCTGTTCTTGCGTCCCTTTCTCCGTTTTCTTGAGGTCGTCTTCTTCTCATCTAGGCCACGTCTTACAAGTCTGTGTTTGGGTTCACTTTTCTCTGCGTAATGCAAGGAGTCATAGGTCATGCCAAAGCCAGTGGTCGTGCCACCTCCAAAGTGGGTTCTGAATCCAGACACGAAGATGGCATCAGGTGTGGTCTTATACATGTTGGCTAGTGTTTGCTGAACTTCTGCCTTGGGTACTGTTTCCTTCCCAGGGTGAAGGACGTCAATGACCATTTGCTTCCGCTGAAGGAGTCTGTTGGTCATGAACTTCCTGGTCCGGATAGTTACTGTGTCATTCATGATGAAAGTTAATCTTCAAGCAGCCAGGGAGGGAAAAAAACTGGTTTAAGGTGTATTTTGTGTGTGTGTGTGTTTTTTTTTTGTTTGTTTTTTTAAATTTAATAAATCTTTATTGTTCAGATTATTACAATTGTTTCTCCTTTTTCCCCCCATAGCTCCCCTCCACCTGGTTCCCACCCCACCCTTTGCCCTTACCTCCCCCCACACTGTCCTCATCCATAGGTGTACGATTTTTGTCCTGTCTCTTCCTGCACCCCCCATACCCTTTTCCCCCTGAGAATTATCAGTCCACTCCCTTTCTATGCCCCTGATTCTATTATATTCACCAGTTTATTCTGTTCCTCAGATTTTTAATTCACTTGATTTTTAGGTTCACTTGTTGATAGATATGTATTTATTGTTCATAATTTTTCTCTTTACTTTTTTCTTCTTCCTCTTCTTTAAGAATACCTTTCAGCATTTCATATAATACTGGTTTGGTGGTGATGAACTCCTTTAGCTTTTTCTTGTCTGTGAAGCTCTTTATCTGACCTTCCATTCTGAATGATAGCTTTGCTGGGTAGAGTAGTCTTGGTTGTAGGTTCTTGCTATTCATCACTTTGAATATTTCTTGCCACTCCCGTCTGGCCTACATAGTTTCTGTTGAAAAATCAGCTGACAGTCGTGTGGGTGCTCCCTTGTAGGTAATTAACCGTTTTTCTCTTGCTGCTTTTAATATTCTCTCTTTGTCTTTTGCTCTTGGCATTTTAATTATGATGTGTCTTGGTGTGGTCCTCTTTGGATTCCTCTTGTTTGGGGTTCTGTGCATTTCCTGGACTTGTAAGTCTTATTTCTTTCACCAGGTGGGGGAAGTTTTCTGTCATTATTTCTTCAAATAGGTTTTCAGTATCTTGCTCTCTCTCTTCTTCTGGCACCCCCATAATTCTGATGTTGGTACGCTTGAAGTTGTCCCAGAGGCTTCTTACACTGTCTTCAACTTTTTGGATTCTTTTTTCTTTTTTTTGCTTTTCCGGTTGAGTGTTTTTTGCTTCTTTGTATTTCAAATCTTTGACTTGATTCTTGCGTTCCTCTAGTCTGCTGTTGGGTCTCTGTATAATATTTTTTATTTCAGTCAGTGTATGTTTAATTTCTAGTTGGTCCTTTTTCATATCTTCGAGGGTCTCGTTATATTTATCGGCCTTTTCTAGGATATTCTTGAAAAGCCTTATAACCGTGGTTTTTAATTCTATATCCAGTCGTTTGTTTTCCTCCATTTCTTTTGTTTGTGATCTGTTTCTTCGTCTCCCCATTTTTCACTGCTTCCCTGAGTTGGTAGGGTAGATTTGTGTGCTAGGTTTCCTATATGGCCCAGTGGGTAGGCCTCCCCAGTTAACCTGAGGTGGACACTCTTGGTGCACCCCTTTGTGGACTGTGTGTACAGCCTTGTTGTAGTTAAGTCTTGATTGTTATTGGTATCACTGGGAGGAATAGACCTCCAGGCCAGTTGGCTGTGAGGATCAGCTCTGTCTACACTCTGGTTTAAGGTTTTTAAAAAGTCGTTTTAAAGAGCACCGACTGGGAATCGAACCAGTGACCTCTTGGTTCGTAGGTCTGTGCTCAACCACTGAGCCACACCGGCTGGGCGGTCCATGTGTACATTTGTTGGCGTGCGCTGCAGTGAAGTCCGTGAGACTCCAAGCTTGCCAGAACGTCTTCGAGTGGACGTTCTTGGTTCTTCCTGAAGGCATTGCTGCATGGAATCCTGTTGTGTTAGGTACGAAACGTGATCTCCTGGCTTTGGAGATCACTAACAGACGCCTGCTGCTGCGAACGCTGAGCAAAGGGATGTATTGCTGATGCTGTGGGCGGACTCCTGACATGGAAATAGTGCGTGCTGGCTCTCTGTGTTAGAACAACGGAGCGCTGATTTCCGAAATAAAATTCAATTACTCTTACACGTTGTTCCATTGTGAATTTTTCCATAATAGATTTCCACAAAGACATTTTTACAATTCGAAGCAAATTTTTTTAAATTACTGCCAAAAAAGTTATGACATTTTTAAATGGTAACGTGACTTATGGGCCACCCTGTACCTCTGTTATGAGCATCATCATACAGATGAGGAAATAGATCCAGGCATTTGTCTGTCTGAATTCATTCAGCTTGGGAGGGGCACAGCTTTGGGATTTAAACTGAGGTGTTCTGGCATGAGCACGGTCACTTTGAATGCTGTCATCAATAGTGTCTCAGGTAGGTGGTACGGAGGACCAATTTCATTGCTTCTCAGGAAGGGAGCCCTGCTGGTTGGCCAGGTTGTAACAAAGTGACACAACCCAGGCTTAGTGACTGTGAGAGTGAGGAAGGCGAGAGAAACGCTATCAGACCTGGTTGGGAGTAAACTGACCTAACATTTCCGGAACAATTGGGTAGTACTAATCAATGCATGAATGTACTGGTATATCCCCCATGATTGAAGACTCACAGTTCAGGGTGCTTCCTGTAGAACACTCACAGATGACACCAAGTGAGATAAACAGGGATTGTTTTGTAATTGCACACACTTTGGACGGACTGTGGCAAGTTAGTGTGTGAAACTGAGATGCTGGATGGAGAAGAGGGGGAAGGTCCTTCAAGTAGACTCAGGGCCAGCAGAATCCAGGACAACTTCCCACCCATCCCCTCTGCCCCTCAGTGCTGCCCCTCTCCCCGTGGCCATTGGTTGTAAAGTTGAGGTTTCCTGTGTTTGGTGCTGTAGGAGGCGGTGATGTTCCAGGACGTGGCTGTGGTCTTCACAGAGGAGGAGCTGGGGCTGCTGGACCCGTCCCAGAGGAAGCTGTACCGAGACGTGATGCTGGAGAACTTCCGGAACCTGGTCTCAGTGGGTGAGGACAGGCACCTCTGCTACTGAATGTCAGCTCCCAGGAGTATTTTGATTTCAAATGTTTAAGACTCTGGGACTCTTGAAATGTGTCCCCAAACTTGGGATCTCAATTTCCTAAGTCCTGTGGGATATCCTGTCTGTACCTTTCCTTTTTTTTTTGAAAATTGCAGTAGCGACATCTAGGTTTAAAATCAGTTGTTCAGTTTCATCTTTATTGTATTGAACAAAATAGAATAAAGACAGCATAGCTCCTTGTCGGAACCTCAGATAGTGTAACCAAAAGTGTGAGTAAATCAGGCAAGGATGATCATCTTGAGCAGTGGCCCATCCATTTGCCCAGTGACATCCTCCCTGCCTACCCCGCTCTCTCCTCCTTCCCTCCCCTTCACTTCCTCACTTCCTTCTTCCTTCATTCACCTTTTTTTCCCACATATATTTTTATGGCTTTCATAGAGGAAGGAAGAGGGAGAGAGCTATAGAAACATCAATGATGAGAGGAAAACATTGATCAGCTGCATGAAGCCCACAACCCGGGCATGTGCCCGACCAGGAATCGAACCGTGTCCTCCTGGTTCACGGGTTGACACTCAACCACTGAGCCACACGGGCCACGCGTCCTTCATTTATCTTTACTTTGTATATCCCTCAGGTAAACCCTGCTTAAAATACAGTAATTACAGTCATCCCTATTGGATGTAAGCACCAAAAATCAAAAAGTAAATCAGACAACAAACAGAAAACACCTGGAAATGCTAGCTGCTTTTCTCATAGACGAGGCCCTGCCTGTGGTGAGTAGTGGGGCGATGTCTTCTCGGTCCTTTTATCATTTCTGTTCTTGTGTCTTCATGCTAGGTGACAGTCTCACAGGCAGGAAGTGTGATGCAGCCTCCATTTGACTCGCTCTCTTACTTTTCTATACAGACCTGCCTTGGAGTTACCATCCCAGTTACGACTGCTGTCTGTTTATTTCTTACCAGGTAACTTCCCAGCTGCTTTGCCTTTTTAAAAAAAAATTTATTTTTTTGAAAGGAAGGAAATTCTTTTCTTATTTGTTGATTGATTAATTTTAGAAAGAGCAGAAGGAGAGAGAGAGAGAGAGTAAGAAAGAGAAAGAAAACCATCGATTTTCTGTTCCCCTTGTTTAGGCGTTCAGTGGGTGATTCTTTTATGTGTCCTCACCAGGATTCAAACCCACGACTGTGGTGTATTGGGCAATGCTCTAACCAACTGAGCTACCCAGCCAGGGCTGCTTTGCCTTCTTGAACAAATCTTTACTATTATTTTTAAATTGGGGGCTAAAATTTCATTGAAATATATACAGAAAACTGCAGAGATTATAAACTTACACCTCCGTGAATTTTCAGGGACTGAAATGACTTCTTATTTGTTTAACTTCTTTTTATTGAGGTAACATTCCCATATGCACACCTAAGCATTCAATTTGATGAATTTTGACAAATGATACACCTCTCAGGAAGCTGAACAAATCTTGAAGCATATTCAACTCCATCTCCCTTATTAAAAGTTCTTTTTGGCTCTGGCCGGTTTGGCTCAGTGGATAGAGCATCGGCCTGCGGACTGAAAGGTCCCAGGTTCAATTCCAGTCAGGGGCACATGCCCGGTTTCTGGGCTCGATCCCCGGTAGGGGGCCTGCAGGAGTCAGCCGATCAGTGGTTCTTCTCATCATTAATGTTTCTACCTCTCTCTCCCTCTCCTTCCTCTCTGAAAACAATAACAAAATATATTTTTTTAAAAAGTTCTTCTTAGCAACATCAAAATATTCCAAGATTTTACATTTTGTCCATCTAGTTGCCCTGCTCCACCCATGAAGAATGTCCTTACAGGTCTGTTTTCCCTCCACAGGTACACAAACTAAAGGGTTTCTTCTCCCTTAAGGATTCTTATAAACAAAAGCTCACTGAGAATGGTGGTAGTCGGATCTCATTGTTTTCACTCCTCCTGGAGATAGCTCACAAGTGGAGGGAAAAACAGTGTGGCAAAATGATTATCTCAGAACATTACTACTCTTCTGATAAATTTCTAACCTAATTATAATTTTTATGGTATTTTGTATTAGCTCCTTATACCTGTATCACAAACTACTCTTAAACTTAGCAGCTTACAACAACAAGCATCTATAATAATCTATAATAATAAAAGCATAATATGCTAATTAGACCGGACAGCCAAACGACCTTCCGGATGTCCTTCCAGGCGACCTTCCAGACGAAGCCAGGGCTGCGAGGGCTGAGCCCCTTGCACAGATTTCGTGCATCGGGCCTCTAGTTTATTTATACTTCTGTGAGTCAAGAATCTGGAGGAAGCATAGTTGGATGATATGGGTCAGGATCTCATAAAGTTGCTGTCAAGGAATCCAGCAGAGCTTCAAGCCTTTGAAGTCTTAATGGGACTGAAGTACTGAGCTCCCAGATGGACTCATTTACATGGTTGTTGACAGAAGGTCTCAGTTCCTTGCCGTGGGCCTCTCCCTTGAGCTCCTGAGTGACCTCAAAACATGGCAGCTGGTTTCCCCCAGCTGCTTACACCTGAGAGAGTGGAAGACAGAAACCACAATGTCTTCTATGACCTGACCTTGGAAGTGATGTACTCTCACTTCTGCCATATTCTATTGGCTTCACAGACCAATCCCGATACATTGTGGGAAGGGATTTGATAAGATAAGGATGTCAGGAGGCAGGATCATTGGGGACCATCTGTATGCTGGCTACCAGGGCACCTTCTCATATGTACAAATACATATGTACAAATACATATGTACAAAGCATGGAAGATAATATTAGCCATTTACATTTATCATAAAATTCAGCCAAATTAAGTGGCAACAATTATCATAGGATTTTTACTCCCATAAGATGTGTCAGTTATGGGAATGAATTTTCTAGCTTTTTCCAGTTATAATGTTCCCCAATTGAATATTATATATTTTCCCTTTTGCTGAGAAAATCCCTGGTCTATAGCCATGTATTTTTCATTTTGACCTCATATGTAAGTCTTGGTATAGTTCCAAATGATTCTCCTTAACACTTAGCAGTTAGATGCCTATTCATCACATCATAGTTTTCATAGGCATGTAAAAGCCAATGACAAAGTCCAGCTGATTCAATATGGTCTTCCAAAGTAGTTGACCTGAGAAATATTTTTATCTTTGAACAGACATTCATTTGTCTTCATTTTCATTTCTGAATTCTCTTTATCCTTCTAGGACACTGGAATCAAAATGAGATAGAAACTCTGCAAGAAGTTGGATTAAGGTATCTTTTCCATGAAGACCTTGTGTGCTGGCAAATATGGGAACAACTTATAAGTAAGTTAACCAGAAATCAAGACTTGATAAAAAATCTGCAAGGCAAGATGTCTGATTTGCCCAAACAAGGTGATTCCTCCTTTCATTTGTGGGCTGGAGAATCTACTCAAGTTTCTGAAGATGAGAACTGTGCAGTAAAGTTTCCAGGGAAAGTTAAAAGTTCTAATAGTATAAAAAGTCAAGAGTTTCCAATTAAGACCAACAGGAATTTCTGGAAGAAAATGTATCTCAGAGAGTCACAGAATTATCAGAATAGGTGTCAGCAGATTGATGGAAGATGTAAACTGTACAAGTGTGATCATTGTGTTATGAGAAGGACCTCTCATGACCATGATGATGATCAGGAAGTACAGAAAGGCGTGAAGTCTTGTGGCCACAAGAATTGTAGAAAAGACTTCATGAAGAAATCATTCCATCATAGTGTAATCAACTCAGGAAAGCAAACCTCTGATGAGAATAGAAAAGGCTTTGGGTCCAGTCTTGAAGTTCATCAGCAGTTGCATCTAGGAGCAAAACCCCATATTTGTAGTGAGTGTGGGGAGGGTGTCAGTTATAGTTCAATGTTTTGCACTCATCAAAGTATTCCCACAGAAGAGAAATGCAACAGGAATGATGAGTGTGGTGAGGACTTGAGTGAAAATGCACATTTGCAAATTCATCAGAGAGTCAACACGGGAGAGAAACCCTACAAATGTGGCGTTTGTGGGAAGGGCTTAAGTCGAAGTTCATATCTTCAAGCCCATGAGCGAGTCCACACAGGAGACACACCCTACAAATGTGCTGTGTGTGGTAAGTGCTTCAGTCGGAGTTCACAACTTCAAGTCCATCAGCGAGTACACACTGGAGAGAAACCCTACAATTGTGCTGTATGTGGTAAGAGCTTCAGTCATACCTCAACTCTTCAATCTCATCAACGAATCCACACAGGAGAAAAACCCTACAAATGTGCTGTGTGTGGGAAGGGCTTCAGTCAGAGTTCACTTCTTCAAGACCATCAGCGAGTCCACACAGGAGACGCACTGTACAAATGTGCTGTGTGTGGGAAGAGCTTCAGTCGGAGTGCACATCTTCAAGCCCATCAGCGAGTCCACACTGGAGAGAAACCCTATAAATGTTCTGTGTGTGATAAGAGCTTCAGTCGGAGTTCAAATCTTCAAGTTCATCAGCGAGTCCACACTGGAGAGAAACCTTACCAATGTGGTATGTGTGGGAATAGCTTCAGTTGGAACTCACAACTTCAGTACCATCAGCGTGTGCACACTGGCGAGAAAACCTACAAATGTGATGAGTGTGGGAAAGGCTTCATGTGGAGCTCGTGTCTTCATGTTCACCAGAGGATCCACACAGGAGAGAAACCCTTCAATTGTGCTGTGTGTGGGAAGAGCTTCAGTCGAATCTCAAGTCTCCAAGCTCATCAGCGCGTCCACACTAGGGAGAAACCCTACAAATGTGCTGTGTGTGGGAAGAGCTTCAGTTGGAGTTCACATCTTCAAGACCATGAGCGAGTCCACACAGGAGAGAAACCCTATAAATGTGCTGTGTGTGGGAAGAGCTTCAGACGGAGTTCACATCTTCAAGCCCATCAGCGAGTCCATAGAGGAGACAAATCCTACAAATGTGCTGTGTGGAAAGAGCTTCAGTTGGAGGTTACATCTTCAAGACCATGAGCGAGTCCACACAGGAGAGAAACCCTATAAATGTGCTGTGTGTGGGAAGAGCTTCAGACGGAGTTCACATCTTCAAGCCCATCAGCGAGTCCATAGAGGAGACAAATCCTACAAATGTATTGTGTGTGGAAGATCTTCAGTCAGATGTCAGGTCTTTAAGTTCATCAGCACGTTCACACTGGGAAGAAGCCATGGAAATGAGAGACATGTGGTACGGGCTTTAGTTGCACTTCACAGCTTTAGGAACATCAACAAGTGCACAATGGAAAAAATCCTGCAAATGTGCTGTGTGTGGGACAGGCTTCAGTCAGACCTCAAGTCTTCAGGTTCATCAGTATATATAATGGAGATATGTCCACTACAAGTGATGAGTGTGATAAAAGTGTTCTTCAGAACTTGGACTTCGGACTTCCATCAGATAATCTACACTGCGGAGATTAGATATAGAAAGTTGTGTTTTAAGAATTCAGGCATGAGTTCAGTTGTTTTTTTTTTACAGTCATCTGCATCCCATTGGAAGAAACCTCTTTGTTACATGAATGTGGTCAGTATTCTAGCAGAGCTTAAAATGTCAGTTCTTAAGAGCATCCACCCAGAGAAACCCTATAAGAGTAGTACTGTTTGTTTGTCAGAACCTCCACTTTCACTAAAATCTACACAGGATAGAGGCCTTAAAAATAAAGACCAGGACCTTAGCAACGGTAAAATGATGGAAATCCATGTCCATGAGAATGTAAGCTCCATAGGGTCAGGAAGTTTATTTACTGCTGAATGACCATGACCTCAAACCACTGCCTAACAAATAGAAGGTTCCTGGAATTGTCTAACTTGATGGAGAAGAATACCTATTATAAATAGAATAACTACTTGAAAATTTTAATGAGTTCAACCCCAATTAGTCATAATTGTGCTAGAAAAAGGATTTTTGTAAGAAACCATAAATATTCAAGCAAATGATCACTTACTAGAAATACACAAAATCATGCAATGTGCAGTTTGAATGTAAGATTTTTGCAATTGGCTCCTGACCTCTGCTCAGCTTTACTTTTCAAGCAGTAATGGACTAAAGTGTTTAGCTTATCATTGAAGACATTCTCTGTGCCATGTGTCATCAGGAGTTAACAGCATAATTTCCCTTATTTTGTGACAGGAGCAGACAGGAAAACAGGAAAACTTGATTTTAATTCCCTACAGCTTCATTAGAAAGAGGTGGGGGGAATAGATGGGGAACATAGTAGAACAGGATTTTGGATGTGGAACTAAGCTTTTAAGACGCACTACACTTTTGGTACCGCCCAATACTTCTCAGGTGCCTCAGTAAAGTAAGTTTGCTTGCTTAAATGGTTTACTCAAACAGGTGTATGTTAACTAGTGGTAGGGGACAGTTTCCCACAATTATTTTTCTTGGACCTTCCAGACACTGGATACTTATGATCCACGATATATCAAGTTTTATGTCACCATCAGAAATCCAGGACCAGTGATGCTCAGCTTTGTCATTAGGAGACAATAGGGTGGCCTGCTAGAGCTCAGGGTGGTTTTTATCAGGATAGTTTCAATTGTAAGAAAAAGAAAAGCAAGACAAACAAGCAGAAGCAAAAGGAGGATTTATCGGTGTGCCTCATTTAAAACGGTACAGGTGGGTGAGGACGGAGGCCTGGCTGAAAAGGAATCTGGGTCAATTCTTCCATGACTCTCTCACCTCTTCCCTTCTGGTTGAGTTGATTTCCACATTTTCTCATTCCAGCCCACTAATAGGAAATTTATTTAAAGAACCAATGTCCTGTTAACCTTAGAACATCCCCGTTTCCAAATACTTCAAAAGCAATTGTTTCTGAACCTCCATTGTCCCTTTCAGACACGTACAGACTTGGCATTTTCCCCCTAATTATATCATATACAAACACAAGTATTTATAGAGTTACTGTACTGTGAGTTGTGATTTGCCATTTTAATAGTGTATCAGCATTTTGGAGGTTCTTAAAAAATAATTTTCTGAGTAAACTTGACTTTTAAATTTTTTCTGAGAGTTTTAAATAAGCAAAATAATTTAAAGCACTAATACAAACAATACAACTGATACACATAATATTTTTAAGGTTTTTTTAAAATAAAATCTTTATTGTTGAAAATATTACATAGATCCTCCTTTTCCCCCATTTACCTCTTCTAGCCTGCTCCCATCCTCTCCCCTCGCCCCCCCCTTCCCCCTTCCTGGCCCTTACCACACCATTGTCTGTGTCCACAGGTTATGCATATATGCATACAAGTTCATTGTTCTCTTCCCATCCACCCTCCCCTGCCTTCCCTCTGAGGTTCAATAGTCTGTTCATGCTTCTATGACTTTGGGTCTATTTTTGATCGTCAGTTTATTTGGTTCATTAGATTCCACATATGAGTGAGATCATGTGATACTTATTTTTCTCTGACTGGCTTATTTCACTAAGCATAATATTTTCCAGGTCCATCCACGCTGTTGCAAATGGTAAGAGTTCTTTCTTTTTTATTGCCACATAGTATTCCATTGTGTAGATGTACCATAGTTGTTTTATCCACTCATCGGCTGATGGGCACTTAGGCTGTTTCCAAGTCTTAGCTATTGTAAATTGTGCTGCTATGAACATAGGGGTGCATCTGTTCTTTCTGATGAGCGTTCCAAGTTTCTTAGGATATATTCCTAGGAGTGGGATCACTAGGTCAAATGGGAGTTCCATTTTTAGTTTTTTGAGGAAACTCCATACTGTTTTCCACAGTGGCTGCACCAGTCTGCATTCCCACCAGCAGTGCACGAGGGTTCCTTTTTCTCCACATCCTCGCCAGCACGTGTCATTGGTTGATTTGTTGATGATAGCCATTCTGACAGTGTGAGACAATAACTCATTATTGTTTTGATTTTGCATCTCTCGGATGATTAGAGACTTTGAGCATTGTTTCATGCCTCTTGGCCTTCTGTATGTCCACTTTGGAGAAGGGTCTAGTTAGGTCCTTTGCCCATTTTTAAACTGTATTGTTTGTCTTCCTTTGGTTAAGTTGTATGAGTTCCCTACATATTTTGGAAATTAACCCCTTATCAGATATATCATTGTCAGATATGTTCTGCCATACAGTGGGTTCTCATTGTTTTGCTGATGGTTTCTTTTGCTGTGCAGAAGCTTTTTATTTTGATGTAGTCCCATTTGTTTATTTTCTCCTTAGCTTCCTTTGCCCTAGGAGATGCATCTGTAAACATATTGCTACGAGAGATGCCTGAGATTTTGCAGCCTATGGTTTCTTCTAGGATTTTTATGGTTTCACGACTTACATTTAAGTCTTTTATCCATTTTGAGTTTATTATTGTGTATGGTGTAAGTTGGTGGTCTACTTTTTAAAAAAATATATTTTATTGATTTTTTTACAGAGAGGAAGGGAGAGGGATAGAGAGTTAGAAACATGGATCAGCTGCCTCCTGCACCCCACCCCCCCGCCACTGGGGATGTGCCTGAAATCCAGGTACATGCCCTTGACTGGAATCGAACCCGGGACCATTCAGTCTGCAGGCTGACACTCTATCCACTGAGCCAAACTGGTCAGGGCTGGTGGTCTACTTTTATTTTTTTGCATCTACCTGTCCAATTTTCCCAACACCACTTATTAAAGAGACAGTCTCTGCTCCAATGTATGCTCTTGTGTCCTTTGTCAAATATTAATTGAGCATAGTGGTTTGGGTCGATTTCTGGAGTCTCTGTTCTGTTCCCTTGATCTATATGCCTGTTCTTGTGCCAGTACCAGGCTGTTTTGAGTACAGTGGCTTTGTAGTATAACTTGATATCTGGTATTGTGATTCCTCTGACTTTGTTCTTCTTTCTCAAGGGTGCTGCAGCTATTCGGGATCTTTTTTGGTTCCATATAAATTTTTGGAGTGTTTGTTCTAGGTCTGTGAAATATACCATTGGTATTTTAATAGGGATTGCATGGAATCTATAGATTGCTTTGGGTGGTATGGACATTTTAAAGATGTTGATTCTACCAATCCATGAATACAGTATATTCTTCCACTTGTTTATATCTTCTTCTATCTATTTTTTTCAGCATCCTCTAGTTTTCAGAGTACAGGTCTTTTGCCTCCTTGGTTAAGTTTATTCCTAAGTATCTTAATTTATTGCTGTTGTTGTTGCAATGGTAAATGGGTTTTGGGTTTTTTTTTGTTTCTCTTCCTGAGAGTTTACTATGGGTGTATAAAAATGCTATGGATTTTTGGGTATTAATTTTGTATCCTGCTACATTTCTGAATTCATTTATTAAGTCTAGTAGGTTTTTTTATGGAGTCTTTAGGGTTTTCTATGTACAGTATCATGTCATCCTATCTCATAAAGACAGAATATGCAAATTGACTGTCACTGCAACAAAGATGGTGGTGGCTGGGCCGGGATGCCAGGACGCCAGCATTCCACCCCGCCCGTGGAGGGCCTCTGGGCAGCGCACGCAGGTGCGGAGCGGCTGGGGCGGGGCAGGCTGCCGGGCTGCTTGGAATGCTGCCTCTTAAAAGCTACGAAAGTAGTTCAACTTTCCTGAGACCACAGTAAGAGGAAGCCCAAATTAGCCACAGGGAAGAAAGGCCCTGTTGAGGATGCTGGTCAGGTTCTAGCCTCATTCATAGGAAATGCACATTGGAGTATTTAGACGCTCCAGGCTGGTGGGCCCGCATGCAGGTGCGGAGCGGCCGGGGCAGGGTGGGATGCCTGCCTTCATCACCAAGACGACACCAGCGTTCTGCCCCACTCTGCCGGCAGCCAGCCTGTGGGAAGTCCCACCCCCACAGAGTCAGCCATTGGTCAGACAGCTTTCAGTGGCCTGACAGGCAGGACTCTCATTCACCTGTATGTCAGACTGTGACAGCAGGGAGGTGGGACTATGTCTAAAGAGCAACTTTTGATACAACGTAGCTCCGCAGCCGAAAAAAATGCTGGTGTTGTCGACAGAAAATGTCTGAAGACCAACATGCATCTGATCCTGAAAGAAGGCAATGTCTGTGACAGAATGTATCTGAAAAGCTACTATTGGCAAATCGTAGCTCTGAAGCCAAAAGAAGCCAGCGTCATCGACAGAAAATGTCTGAAGACCAACGTGCCTTTGAAGTTGAAAGAAGGCGGTGGCGATGACAGAATATCTCTAGAGAACAGTCATCAACAAGTACTGTCAATACCGGTAGGAACTGCCTTCTCAGCGAAGGTGGAGTACATGAGGATGCAATGCTCGAACATAGTTGTGGCCGAATGACTGTTAGATGTCAATTTTGCCTATCACTAGATTTCTCTGATGAAAAACCATCCGATGGGGCCGAAACCGGTTTGGCTCAGTGGATAGAGCGTTGGCCTGCGGACTGAAGGGTCCCGGGTTCGATTCCGGTCAAGGGCATGTACCTTGGCTGTGGGCACATCCCCAGTGGGAGGTGTGCAGGAGGCAGCTGATCGATGTTTCTCTCTCATCGATGTTTCTAGCTCTCTATCCCTCTCCCTTCCTCTCTCTGTAAAATATCAATAAAATATATTTTTAAAAAAACAAAACAAAACATCCGATGGGAAATTTACTCGATGTTGTAGCAAGGGTAAAGACTGTCCAAATGATATACATTTTCCAGAATACCTGGCATATTTAAAAAGATTAATGACTAACGAAGATTCTGACAGTAAAAATTTCATGGAAAATATTCATTCCATAAATAGTTCTTTTGCTTCCATGAGTGCAAATATTGCATCACCATCAGCATATGAGCCATACTGTTTTAGAATACACGGACAAGTTTATCACCGTACTGGAACTTTACATCCTTCGGATGGTGTTTCTCAGAAGTTTGCTCAACTCTATTTTGGATACAGCTGAAGCGACAAGTAAAAGATTAGCAATGCCAGAAAACCAGGGCTGCTCAGAGCAACTCATGATCAACATCAATAACCTCATGCATGAAATAAATGAATTAACAAAATCATACAAGATGCTACATGAGGTAGAAAAGGAAGCCCAGTCTGAAGCAGCAGCAAAAGGTATTGCTCCCGTGGAAGTAACAATGGCAATTAAATACGATCGTAACAGTGACCCAGGTAGATATAATTCTCCCCGTGTAACCGAGGTTGCTGTCATATTCAGAAATGAAGATGGAGAGCCTCCTTTTGAAAGGAACTTGCTCATTCATTGTAAACCAGATCCCAATAATCCGAATGCCACTAAAATGAAACAAATCAGTATCCTGTTTCCTACATTAGAAACAATGACATATCCTGTTCTTTTTCCACATGGTGAAAAAGGCTGGGGAACAGATATTGCATTAAGACTCAGAGACAGCCAAAACCGGTTTGGCTCAGTGGATAGAGCGTCAGCCTGCGGACTGAAAGGTCCCGGGTTCGATTCCGGTCAAGGGCATGTAACTTGGTTGCGGGCACATCCCCAGTAGGAGGTGTGCAGGAGGCAGCTGATCGATGTTTCTCTCTCATCGATGTTTCTGACCATCTATCCTTCTTCCTTCCTCTCTATAAAAAATCAATAAAATATATTAAAAAAAAAAGACTCAGAGACAACAGTGTAATTGACAGTAATACTAGACAAAATGTAAGGACACGAGTCACACAAATGCAGTATTATGGATTTCATCTCTCTGTGTGGGACATGTTCAATCCTATTTTAAATGCAGGAAAATTAACTCAACGGTTTATTGTGGATTCATATTCAAAAATGAAGGTCCAATCAGATAAATTTCATCAAAGCAAACCAATCTAAGTTGAGAGTTGAAAAATATAGTGGTTTGATGGATTATCTCACATCTAGATCTGAAAATGACAATGTGCCCATTGGCAAAATGATAATACTTCCATCATCTTTTGAGGGTAGTCCCAGAAATATGCAGCAGCGATATCAGGATGCTATGGCAATGGCAAGCCCAATTTATTCATAACCATGACATGCAATCCCAAGTGGGCTGACATTACAAACAATTTACAACGCTGGCAAAAAGTTGAAAATGGACCTGACTTGGTAGCCAGAGTTTTTAATATTAAGCTGAATGCTCTTTTAAATGATATATGTAAATTCCATTTATTTGGCAAAGTCATAGCTAAGATTTATGTCATTGAATTTCAGAAACGTGGACTGCCTCACATATTATTGATATTAGATAGTGAATCCAAATTACGGACAGAAAATGACATTGACCGTATAGTTAAGGCAGAAATTCCAGATGAAGACCAGTGTCCTCAACTTTTTCAAATTGTAAAATCAAATATGGTACATGGACCATGTGGAATACAAAATCCAAATAGTCCATGTATGGAAAATGGAAAATGTTCAAAAGAATTTCAAAATGCGACCATTAGAAATATTGATGGATATCCCAAATACAAACGAAGATCTGGTAGTGCCATTTCTATGAAAAATAAAGTTGTCAATAACACTTGGATTGTCCCTTATAACCCGTATCTGTGCCTCAAATATAACTGTCATATAAATGTTGTAGTCTGTGCATTGATTAAAAGTGTCAAATATTTATTTAAATACATCTATAAAGGGCACAATTGCGCAAATAGTCAAATTTCAGAAAAATATATTATCAGTCACGATAAAGTACAGGACTTCATTGACTCCAGGTATGTGAGCGCTCCTGAGGCTGTTTGGAGACTTTTTGCAATGCGAATGCATGACCAATCTCATGCAATCACAAGATTAGCTATTCATTTGCCAAATGAACAAAATTTGTATTTTCATACCGATGATTTTGCTGAAGTTTTAGATAGGGCTAAAAGGCATAACTCCACTTTGATGGCTTGGTTCTTATTGAATAGAGAAGATTCCGATGCACGTAATTATTATTATTGGGAGATTCCACAGCATTATGTGTTTAATAATTCTTTGTGGACAAAATGCCAAAAGGGTGGGAATAAAGTATTAGGTAGACTGTTCACTGTGAGCTTTAGAGAACCAGAATGATATTACCTTAGACTTTTGCTTCTGCATCTAAAAGGTGCGATAAGTTTTGATTATCTGTGAACTGTAGGAGGTGTAATTTATGATACATTTCGTGAAGCTGCTAAAAATTGAGGATTATTACTTGACAACACTGTCTGGAAAGATAGATTGACGATGCAATCATCCTTAATATGCCCAAACAACTACGGTAACTTTTTGCATACATATGTGTGTTTGGATGTCCTTCTGCAGACAAATTATGGGATGAGAATAAATCTCATTTTATTGAAGATTTCTGTTGGAAATTACACCAAAGAGAAGGTGCCTGTGTGAACTGTGAAATGCATGCCCTTAATGAAATTCAAGAGGTATTCACATTACATGGAATGAAATGTTCACATTTCAAACTTCCAGACTATCCTTTATTAATGAATGCAAATACATGTGATGAATCATACAAGCAACAACAGGCAGAGGTTTTGATAAATTCTCTGAATAATGAACAGTTGGCAGTCTTTCAGACTATAACTTCAGCCATCGAAGATCAAACTGTACACCCCAAATGCTTTTTCTTGGATGGTCCAGGTGGTAGTGGAACAACATATCTGTATAAAGTCTTAATACATTATATTAGAGGTCATGGTGGTACTGTTTTACCCACAGCATATACAGGAATTGCTGCAGATTTACTTCTTTTTAAAAAATATATATTTTATTGATTTTTTACAGAGAGGAAGGGAGAGGGAGAGAGAGTTAGAAACATCGATGAGAGAGAAACATCAATCAGCTGCTTCCTGCACACCCCCTACTGGGGATGTGCCCGCAACCAAAGTACATGCCCCTGACCAGAATCGAACCTGGGATCCTTGAGTCCGCAGGCCGACACTCTATCCACTGAGCCAAACCAGTTAGGGCTGCAGATTTACTTCTTGGTGAAAGAACCTTTCATTCCCAGTATAAATTACCAATTCCATTAAATGAAACTTCAATTTTAAGACTTGATATAAAGAGTGAAATTGCTAAAGCCATTAAAAAGGCCCAACTTCTTATTATTGACTAGTGGCCCGGTGCATGAAATTTGTGCACAGGTGGGAGGTGTGTCCCTCAGCCCGGCCTGCACCCTCTCCAATCTGAGACCCCTCGAAGGATGTCCAACTGCCGGTTTACAGAGATCGGGCCTAAACTGGAAGTCGGACATCCCTCTCGCAATCCGGTACTGCTGGCTTCTAACCGCTCACCTGCCTGCCTGCCTGATTGCCCCTAACCACTCTGCCTGCCAGCCTGATCACCCCCAACTGCCCCCGTGCCAGCGTGCTCACCCCCAACTGCCCTCCCTGCTGGCCTTCTCGCCCCCACCTGCCCTCCCCACTGGCCTGCTCACCCCCAACTGGCCCCCCTGCTGGTCTGCTCACCACCAACTGCCCCCCCTGCCGCCTGATCAACCCCAATAGCCCCCCCACTGGCCTGATCACCCACAACTGCCCTCCCCTCTTGGCCTCCAACCGCCTCTACCTCGGCCCCGCCACCATGGCTTTGTCCAGAAGGTCTCCCAGTCTAATTAGCATATTACCTTTTATTAGTATAGATAGAGGCCTGGTGCACAGGTGGGGGCCAGCTGGTTTGCCCTGAAGGGTGTTCCCAATCAGGGTGGGGGTTCCCTTGGGGCGTGGGGCAGCCTGGGCGAGGGGCCTGTAGTGGTTTGCAGGCTGGCCATGCCCCCATGGGGTGAGGGTCCCCGCTGGGGGTGCCTGGCCAGCCTGGGTGAGGGGCTGAGGGGCCATTTCAGGCTGGCCACACACCCTTCAGGCTGGGGGTCCCCACTGGGGTGCCTGGCCAGCCTGGGTGAGGGGCTGATGGCTGTTTGTAGGCTGGCCAAGCCCCCCACCAGGGACCCTCACCCCATGGGGGTGTGGCCAGCCTGGGTAAGGGGCTGAGGGCTGTTTTCAGGCTGGCCCCCCCCCCCAGTGGCCCAGGCTCCCAGCCCCTCTTTGAGCAGAGGCCAGGGCAGGCTGGAAGCTTGGCTTCCTCTGTCACCAGGGGCAACTCAAGCCTCCTGCTCACTCCAGCTCCATGGCCGCTGCCATCTTTGTTGGGTTAATTTGCATACTCACTCCTGACTGGCTGGTGGGTGTAGCGGAATGACGGTCAATTTGCATGTTTCTCTTTTGTTAGTGTAGATGAATGCACCATGGCATCCAGTCATGCTATAAACACCATAGACTGATTACTAAGAGAAATTATGAATTTGAATGTTGCATTTAGTGGGAAAGTTCTTCTTGGAAGGGATTTTCGACAATGTCTCAGTATTGTACCGCATGCTATGCTATCAGCCATATTACAAACGAGTTTAAAGTACTGTGATGTTTGGGGATGTTTCAGAAAGTTGTCTCTTAAAACAAATACGAGATCAGAGGATTCTGCTTATAGCGAATGGTTAGTAAAACTTGGAGATGGCAAACTTGATAGCAGTTTTCACTTAGGAATGGATATTATTGAAATCCCCCGTGAAATGATTTGTAATGGATCTATTATTGAAGCTACCGTTGAAAATAGTATATCTACAGATAATATTTAAAATATATCTAAAAGTGTGATTCTTTGTCCAAAAAATGAGCATGTTCAAAAATTAAATGAAGAAATTTTGGATCTACTCAATGGAGATTTTCACACATATTTGAGTGATGATTCCATTGACTCAACAGATGATGCTGAAAAGGAAAATTTTCCCATAGAATTTCTTAATGCTATTACTCCTTTGGAAATGCCATGTCATAAATTAAAATTGAAAATGGGTGCAATCATCATGCTACTGAGAAATCTTAATAGTAAATGGGCTCTTTGTAATGGTACTAGATTTATTATCAGAAGATTACGATCTAACATAATCAAAGCTGAAGTATTAACAGGATCTGCAGAGGGAGAGGTTGTTCTGATTCCAAGAATTGATTTGTCCCCATCTGACACTGGCCTCCCATTTAAATTAATTCGATGACAATTTCCTGTGATGCCAGCATTTGCAATGACTATTAATAAATCACAAGGACAAACTGTAGACAGAGTAGGAATATTCCTACCTGAACCCATTTTTGCATACGGTCAGTTATATGTTGCTTTCTCTCGAGTTTGAAGAACGTGTGACATTAAAGTTGTAAATACTTCATCCCAAGGGAAATTAGTCAAGCATTCTGAAAGTGTTTTCACTCTTAATGTGGTATACAGGGAGATACTAGAATAAGTTTAATCACTTTATCAGTCATTATTTGCATCAATGTTGTTTTTATTTTTATTTTTATTTTTTCCACTTATTTATGCATTCATTGGTTGATTCTTGTATGTCAGTGTTGTTTTATATCATGTTTTTGCTATTTCCATATCATGTTTTTGTTGTTTTTATATCATGTTTGTTATATCATTTTATTGTTTATTAATAAAATCAGATATTATTTTCATATACATTTTACTCATTTCCTTTCTTTTTTTTTTGTAAATTTTATTTCTTTTTTTTTTAATATATTTTATTGATATTTCACAGAGAGGAAGGGAGAGGGACAGAGAGCCAGAAACATCGATGAGAGAGAAACATCGATCAGCTGCCTCCTGCACACCCCCCACTGGGGATGTGCCCGCAACCAAGGCACATGCCCTTGACCGGAATCGAACCCGGGACCCTCCAGTCCACAGGCCGACGCTCTATCCACTGAGCCAAACCGGCTTTGGCACTCATTTCCTTTCATGTCTCACACTTCTATTATAGAGAAAGGGCAAATAGCAATATTAAAATATTTCCTCTAATTAATTTCCTTTTAATGTGCACGAATTTTGTACACCAGGCCACTAGTCTGTGAATAATGAGAGTTTTAGTTCCTTCTTTCCAATTTGGATGCCTTTTATTTCTTCTTGTATGATTGCTATGGCAGTACATCCAGAACTGTGTTGAACAAGAGTGGGGAAAGAGGGCTTCCGTGTCTTCTTCCTGTTGTTAGGGGAAATGGTTTTAATTTTTGCCCATTGAGTATGATGTTGGCTGTAGGTTTGTCATGTATGGCCTTTATTATGTTGAAGTATGTTCCCTCTATTCCCACTTTGCTGAGAGTTTTTATCAAAAAAGGGTGTTGGAACCTGGCCAGTTTGGCTCAATAGATAGAGCGTCGGCCTGTGAACTGAAGAGTCTCAGGTTCGATTCTGGTCAAGGGCACATACCTTGGTTGCAGGCTCCTGGCCCTGGTCGATGTGTCTCTCACACATTGGTGTTTCTCTTTGTCTCTCCCTCTCCACTCTCTCTAAAAATCAATGGAAAAAATGCCCTCGATTGAGGATAAAAAAAGGGTGTTGAATTTTGTCGAATGCTTTTTCTGCATCAATTGATATGATCATGTGATTTTCGTCTTGCAATCTATGTATGTGCTGTATCCCATTTATTAATTTGCAAATATTGTACCAGCCTTGCATCCCTGGAATAAATCCCACTTGGTCATGATGTATGATCTTTTTAATGTATTGCTGGATTTGGTTTGCTAAATTTTTGTTGAGGATTTTAGTGTCTGTGTTCACCAGGGATATTGTCCTGTGATTCTCTTTCTTTGTCTTTATCTGGTTTTGGAATTAGAATGATGCTGACCTCATAGAAAGAGTTCAGAAGTGTTCCTTCCTCTTGAATTTTTTGGAATAGTTTGAGGAACAGAGGTGTTAGTTCTTCTTTAAATATTTGATAAAACTCCCCTATGAATCCATCTGGACCAGGGCTTTTGATTATTGGGAGGTTTTTTTTTTTTTTTTTTTTCATTACTGCTTCAATTTTATCAGTAGTTATCAGCCTATTTAGGTTTTCTGATTCTTCCTGACTGAGTTTTGGAAGGTTGTATTTTTCTAGGAATATGTCCCTTTTGTTCAGGTTGTCCCATTTGTTGGAGTAAATTCATTCGTAGTATTTTATTACAATCCTTCGAATTGCTGTGGGGTCATTTGTTACTTTACCTCTTTTGTTTCTGATTTTGTTTATTTGGGTCCTTTCTTTTTGTTTCCTGATGAGCCTGGCTACAGGTTCATCAATCTTGTTAATCCTTTCAAAGAACCAGCTCTTGGTTTTATTTATCTTTTGTATTGTTTTATTCTATGTCATTTATTTCCACTCTCATTTTTATTATTTCCTTCCTTCTACTTGTTCTGGGCTTTTCTTGTTGTTCTCTTTCTAATTCTTTAAGTTGTAGTGTTATATAACTTATTACCAGTTTTTTTGTTTGTTTGTTTTGAGGTAGGCCTGTAGTGCTATGAACTTCCTTCTCGGGGCTGCTTTCACTGTGTTCCGTAGATTTTGGATTCTTGTGTGTTCATTTTCATTTGTTTCTAGGATGCTTTTTATTTCTTTTTTAATCTCTTTGGTAACCCATTCATTGTTTAATAGCATGCTGTTTAGCCTCCATGTATTTGAGCCTTTTTATTGTAGCCGATTTCTAATTTCATGCCATTGTGGTCTGAGAAGATGCTTGATGTGATTTCAATTTTCTTGAGTTTGTAGAGACTTAGCTTGTGTCCTAACATGTGGTCTATCTTTGACAATGTCCCATGTGTACTTAAGAAGAATGTATATTCTGTAGCTTTGGGGTGGAATGTTCTGAAGATGTCAATTAGTTCCATCTGTTCTAGAGCTGTTCTAGAGTGTCATTTAGGATTGCTGTTTCCTTGTTGATTTTTTTGTCTAGAAGATTTATCCAGTGATGTCAGTTGGGTAGTAAAGTCCCCTACTATGATTGTATTGCTGTGGATCTCTCCCTTGATATCCTCCTGAAGTTTTCTTACATCTTTAGATGCTCCTGTATTGGATGCATATATGTTTATCAGAGTTGTAGCCTCTTGTTTTAGCAATCCCTTTAGTATGAAGTGGCCTTCCTCATCTCTTGTTATGGCCTTCACTTTGAGGTCTATTTTGTCATATGTAAGTATTGCTACCCCAGTTTTTTTTTTCATTTCCATTTGTCTTAAAAAATTTTTTTCCCAGCCCTTCACCTTCAGTTTGTGTGAGTCCTTTGTTCTAAGCTGGGTCTTTTGTAGACACCATATATATAACTTATCCTTTCAGCTACTCTTTGTCTTTTGATTGGAACATTTAAACCATTTACATTTAAGGTTATTATTGACAGGTACTTGTTTGTTGCCATTTTTATTCTTTATGCCTGTGTTCCTTCTCCCCTATTTCTTCTTTTTACAACAGATTTCTTGCATTGGTGGCTTGATGGTAATAAACTCCCTTAGCCTTTTTGTTTGTTTGCGAAGCTCCTGATTTCACCTTCAATTTTAAATGATAGCCTTGCTGGATGGATTCTTGGATTCAGTCACTTGTATACTTCAGTATCACTTTGTATACATCCTTCCATTCCCTCCCGGCCTGATGTGTTTCCATTAAGAAATCAGTTAATAGTCTAATGGGAGATCCCCGCAGGTAACTTTCTGTCTCTCTCTGGCAGCCTTTAAGGCTCTTACTTTGTCGATGACATTTGCCAATTTAATTTTGATGTGTCTTGGTATAGGTCTTTTTGGGTTCATCTTGTTTGGGACTCTGTGCTGCTTGGATTTGTGTGACATTTTTCTTCCCAAAGTCAGTGAAGTTTTCCATCATTATTTCTTCAAACAGGCTTTCTATGCCTTGCTCAGCTTCCTCTCCTTCTGGCACCCCTATTATGTGGATGTTGTTTCATTTCATGTTGTCCCAAAGCTCCCTTAGACTCTCCTCCTGCTTTTTAATTGTTTTTTCCTGTTGCCCCTCTGCTTGGGTGATTTTTCTGCCTTGTCTTCTAACTCTCTGATTCAGTTCTCAGCTTCTAGTCCACTGTTGAAACCTTCCATGGGGCCCTTTATTGCAGTTATGTCATTCTTCATTTCCTCTTCCTACACCTGGTGAATTTCTCATCCAGATGTTTGAGCATCCTTATAACCATTAGTCTGAATTCTTTCTCTGACAAATTGCTTGACTCCATTTCATTTCATTTCTTTTCTGGTGATTCCTCCTTTTCTTTCATTTGAGGGTTGTTTCTTTGTCTCTCCATTTTTGCTGTTTCTTTGTAATTGTATGTATGAGATCAAACTGCTATGCCACCCAGATTTTTTTAATTGGTATTATGTAGTCAATGTTTTGTGGGAACCAGTGGTGCAGTCTCTCAGGTCTCCTGGGCTGGGTGTTCTAGAGAGGCCCCCTATTGAGATATTTGGGTTCTCCTGATGTAGTTGGGTCTTGAATATTATTGTAGCATTTGTGGATGGAGTCTCCTCTCAGGTGTCTGATTCTGTGGCTCGCTCCCTACCATGTTGTGCCACCCAGAGTGGAGGTGTTGACCAAAAAGCACAAAATACAACACAACAAGACATGACACAGAATGAACAGAACACAAATGTACACAAGACACATAACCCAGAGAAAAGAGAATTAGGAAAGAGAAAAGAGAGCAAGAATGATAGTGAGAAAAAAAATATGGAGAGAAAACATAACAAAACAAACAAATAAACCAAAAAGCACAAACAGAAAACACCCAGAAAATGGGGGGAGGGGGGCAGAATCTGTAGGTGCAGAGCTTAAATAAACAAAATAAGATTAAGGAATTGGAGGAATGGGGGAAGGAACATGGTTTAGAATAGAGGAGGGAGAAAAGAAATGAGAAGACAAGAAGAATAATACGTAAATTTTAAAAGATGTGTTTGTTTGTTTGAAAAGGAGAATAGAGGAGAGCATATAAGCCTAAATTAGGAAGTGAGACAAGTTAAAAATTTAGGGGAAGAAAAGAGCAAGAGCAGAGAGAAAAGAAATAAAAACTGAGTAGTGAAATAAGAGAAAAGAGAAGGGGAAATGGAATATGAATAGGGAAGAGGAAATTAGATATATGAATAAACCAAACGGGTCCTCAAACTTGTTATTTTTTTTAATAAATCTTTATTGTTCAGATTATTACAGGTGTTCCTCTTTTTTTCCCCCCATAGCTCCCCTCCACCTGATTCCCACCCCACCCCATGCCCTTACCCCCCGCCACTGTCTTCATCCATAGGTGTAAGATTTTTGTCCAATCTCTTCCTGAACCCCTAACACCCCCTTCCCCCTGAGAATTGTCAGTCCACTCCCTTTCTATGTCCCTGATTCTATTATATTCCCCAGTCCATTCTGTTCTTCAGATTTTTTATTCACTTGATTTTTAGATTCACTTGTTGGTAGGTATGTATTTGATGTCATTTTGTTGTTCATAATTTTTATCTTTACCTTTTTCTTCTTCTTCCTCTTCTTAAAGAATACCTTTCAGCATTTCATGTAATCCTGGTTTGGTGGTGATGAACTCCTTTAGCTTTTTCTTGTCTGTGAAGCTCTTTATCTGACCTTCAACTCTGAATGATAGCTTTGCTGGGTAGAGTAATCTTGGTTGTAGGTTCTTGCTGTTCATCACTTTGAATATTTCTTGCCACTCCCTTCTGGCCTGCATAGTTTCTGCCGAGAAATCAGCTGACAGTCGTATGGATGCTCCCTTGTAGGTAACTAACCATTTTTCTCTTGCTGCTTTCAAGATTCTCTCTTTGTCTTTTGCCCTTGGCATTTTAATTATGATGTGTCTTGGTGTGGTCCTCTTTGGATTCCTCTTGTATGGGGTTCTGTGCGCTTCCTGAACTTGTAAGTCTATTTCTTTCACCAGGTAGGGAAAGTTTTCTGTCATTATTTCTTCTAATAGGTTTTCAATATTTTGCTCTCTGTCTTCTTCTGGCACCCCAAAAATTCGGATGTTGGTACGCTTAAAGTTGTCCCAGAGGCTCCTTACACTATCTTCATATTTTTGGATTCTTTTTTCTTTTTGTTTTTCTGGTTGGGTGTTTTTTGTTTTCTCATATTTCAGATCTTTGGTTTGATTCTTGGGGTACGTTGATCTACAGTTGAGTTTCTGTATATTCTTTATTTCAGACAGTGTATGCTTAATTTCTGACTGGTCCTTTTCCATTTTTTTGGCATTCTCATTAAGGTCCTTGAAGGTCTCACTAAGCTCCTTGGAGGTCTCATCAAGTTTCTCGGTGGTTTTTAGAAGATTCTTGAGTAACCTTATAAATGTGGTTCTGAACTCTATGTCGTCCAGTAGTTTGCTTTCCTCCACTTCTTTCATTCGTGATATGTTTCTTTGTCTCTGCATTTTGCTCCTTCCCTGTGTTGATGGAGTGGCTTTGTGTGGTAGGTGACCTATAGGGACCAGTATCTCAGCCTTCTCAATCACCTGAGGTGGATGCTCTTGGTACACCCCTTTGTGGGCTGAGTGCAAAGTCTTGGTGTAGTTAAGCCTTGATTGCTGTTGGTACACTGGGAGGAATTTACCTCCAGGCCAATTGGCTGTGAGGACCCGCTGTGTCTATAATGGAAGAACTGCTGCGCTGGAGACACGCTTATGGTGCAGGACTTGTTTCAGTGGGGCTTTGGTGCTCACTGAGTCTGCCTCTTGAATGTGTCACTTATGGATGTGAGGAGTTGAAATCTGGTGTCTCACACTGACCGCTAGGTACACTAGCTTCTGGATCTCCAATGGGGTGCAGGTCAGCTACTGTCTGAGGCCACCCAGCAGGTGCTACAGCGAGAACTACAGGTTTTCTCCTCTTTGCTTGGGGTTTGGAGGTTTTGGAGCTGTCTTACCTGGGCTGCAAGTTTGCTAGGTTAAGCTGCGATAGGGCAGGCCATTCATATGCTAAAGCCGCTGCTTGGAGCTTGGGTGGGTTTGTAGATTGTGCAGGGCGTGGTCTCAGGGCGTCACTAGGCTAGGGCGTGGCAAACAGCGATGGCTGCCAGTTAGCCAGCTCTGCGTCTCCGCCCGCGTCCCACGCCCCAGCACAGTAAACAATTATTCCTGCACGCAGCCCTGCAAGCAAGCCTCACTCATTTTCCAACCCGATGGCAGACAGTCCAGCTTCTCCCCGTAGGAGTTTGGGTCCCCCGCGTCTCCCCAGAAACTGGAGTTCGGAGTAATCGGGAGCTTGTCTCCTTTCGGGTTGAAAAAAGCAGCGCTCCCAGTGGCCCGTCGCCAGCCCGATTCGCGCGCCTCCGTACCTCAGCTTTTCAGCGCTTGTGCACGTCTCAATGCTCTTTTCTCTTTCCTTCTAGTTGTAGAACTTCCACTCAGCCAGCTTTCCCGTGGTTCTGGGTGATAGACGTTTTGTCTTTTAGTTGTAGTTTTGAAATTGTTGTGCGAGGCAGCAGTTTAGGTGTTTACCTACGCCGCCATCTTGGATCCTCCGTCCTCAAACTTTTTAAACAGGGGGCCAGTTCACAGTCCCTCAGACCGTTGGAGGGCCGGACTATAATTTAAAAAAAAAATTATGAACAAATTCCTATGCGCACTGTGGGCCCAGGACGAGTCGGCTGCTAAGCAGGACAGGCAGCAGCACCTGGTGGGCTGGATAAATGTCCTCGGCAGGCCGCATGTGGCCCGCGGGCCATAGTTTGAGGACCCCTGGACTAGAATAATAACATATCAGTAAAGCAGATAAAGAAGATCATTTTTTTATAAGGGGGAAAAAAGAAAAACTAGAAAGGAGAAGGAAAATGGGAGGAATAAAAGAGAAGACGAAAAAGGTACAAACTAAAAAATAATTTTTTTTTTTTTTTAGTTTAAAAACTGTTGTTCACTTCAGCCAAGATTTATGCCCCCTGGGAGCTGGCTTAGGACCCCACTCTTCTGTTCTGTCTGCCAATTCTGGGCTTCCTGTTAGGTACTTAGGTGCTGACCACTGTCAGGCACTGTCGTTTGGCTTTTAGCCCCCTGCTTGAAGCTCCAAGCGATCCACCAGTCCCCTGCTTATGTCTGTCTCCACAGGCCTTGGCTGCCAGCAGGCGGGGCCAATCTTTCTCTTTGCCTGTCTGCCAACTGTCAGCTTTAATCACTCAAGCCTCTGTTTCCGACAGGGCTTTAGATGGGGTTGGTGCCGTTTTGCTTTCAGGGAATATGATGAGGGTTTTTTCCTGACCCAGAGCTACTCCTCCTCGAGTGGCCCCAAATATTACTCTGCCCTTGGTTGGACAGAGACCCTTGTATGGAGACCTTTGGGCTTGGCTGGCATCCTGGAGTTTTTTATCAGTCTACTCCCCAGAATGGGGGTGGGGGGGGGGGATGACCCCTCTTCCAACCCAGTCACTGAGGGCTCCTTGAAACTGCTCAGACCTGTAAGCTTGGCCTCTGCCTTCATTTCCTCTGTAAAGCTCAAAATGCAGAGTGTGACAGTCTGTCTCTCCCGCCCTGAGGCTACTGGGAGGGGTAGCTCCTCTGGGGAGAAATGGCTGCTTCAGTTTAGAAGCCTGAGAACATCCCAATGCAGGACCCCTGGCCACATCTCCCAGCCCTGCTTCCCTCCTCTGCCTCTCCTCAGGCACCCCAAGTCTGTGCCTCCCTCCCTGCACTGAAGTGATTGCAATTGAAAAGTCCTGTGTTCTGGGTTTAGAGAATGAAAACAAATACAAAACAAAAACAGTGAAACCCGCTGCTTTCTCTCCCCCCAGCACCACACTGCTTCTTCCTCATGGCGCAGCCTTTCGCGGCTGTGGTCTCGGGTCCAGACTCCAAGGCAGCCAGTAGCCCTACGACCCTTCCTTCTCACAGCTGGATGCTACAGGAGCAGCAGCATCGAGGTGGAAACCCCGAGGTGCAGGCCTCAAGGAGACGGGAGGTGGAGACAACTAGAAAAGGCCTCAGGCCATTTTTCAAAAATAACCCACAGGGACAGTAAGACTCAGGCAATGTATCAGGAAACTATTAACCCCATAGTACGCAGCCAGTGAGGAACCAGAGGAGGGACTCTTGCACCCAAGGGATAAACAGCCTGTGATCGCTACTCCCTGTGTGCCTGCCCGCCCACAGACACCCGCTCTCCAGAACATATTAAAGGTCTCATTCTCGCCACACTTCTGTCTCTGAACCTGTTGTTTTAATTTGGACAGGTGAGCGTTTCTCACACTGAGACACAACTGCCAACCAGGGAGGCAGGCTCCGGGAGCAGGGAGGGCAACGGGTGAAAAAGATACCCCGGCTTGGTCTCCATGGCTCAGTGATTGTGCCTGCAGGCCTTAAAAACTGTTAACTAAATCGGGTCCACTGGCTTTAGTTTGCCATCCCTTGTTTTAGACCGTTAATAATAGGGCAGCGATTTTCAACCTTTTGCATATCATGGCACACAAAAGCTAATTACTAAAATTCTGCAGTACACCGAAAACATTACATTTTTTTGCCAATCTGACAAAAAAAAAAGGTTAATTTTGATTTCTTCACGCTGGGTGGCTGTTGTCATTTTTTTAAAAAAATTGACAATCTGAGGAAAAGAGGTCTGTGTCCCTGACTAGTCAGGTATTGCATGATTTAAACATTCTGTGGCACACCGGTTGAAAATCGCTGACATAATGGATTACTAAACTGATTCATTTCCAAATATTGAGCCAGCTTTTCATTCATGAGATAAACCGTACTTGGTTATGGTATATTATTATTTTTACATATTGCTAGATTTCTCTTACTAATTTTGTTCATGAGGGATATTGACCTGTGATGTTTTGTATTTTATACTCTTTGGTTTTAGTATCAGGGTAATGCTAGCTTCATATAATGAGTTGGGAAGTGTCTCCTGTTTTCAAGAAGAGATTATGTAGATAACTGGTGTTATTTCTTATTTAAATGTTTATAGAATTTACTTGTACAGCCATCTGAGTGTGCATATTGTTTTGAAGTGTTTTTTAAACTATGGTTTCAATGCATTCATACTTAAGGACTATTTAGATTATCTGTTTTATTTTAGGGAAAGACTGGTTTTTGGTTTTGGAGGAATTGATCCCTTTCATCTAAGTTGTTGATTTATATGTACAGAGTTTTTCATATTATTGCCTTAATATCCTTTTAATGTCTGTAGTGTCTGTTGTGATAGCCTCTCTTTCATTCCTGATTTTTCTTTTTCTTTTCTTTTTTCTTTTTTCTTTTTTTTGCCATTCTTGGTAGAGGTTTATAAGTTCATTGATCTTTTTGAGAAAAACAACAACACAGTTTTCAGTTTGATTTTTCTCATTGATATTTGTTCTTTTGTCTTTCCCAGAATGCAAACTTAGATTATTGACTTGAGTCCTATCTTCATTTCTAATATAAGCATCTAATGCTATAAGCCACTGCTTAGCTGCACTGCACAGATTTTATTATCTTATATTTTCTTTTTAAAAGGTTTTTATTTGAGAAAAAGTGAGAGAGATCCATTTGTTGTTCCACCTATCCATGCACTCCCTGGTTGACTCCTGTGTATACCTCGACCATGTACTAACTAGACACACAACCTTGGAGTACGGGGACCACACTCAGACCAACTGAGCTATCCAGCAGGGCTATTTTCTTTTAATATTTTTCTAACTTCCCTTGAATCATCTTCTTTGATCCATGGGTTATTTACAAGTATTTTGTTTCATTTCCAATGTCTAGAGATGTTTCTGTTTCCTTTCTGTTATTGGTTTCTAGTTTAATTCTTTTGTGCTCTGAAAATATGTTATATGATGTTAACTATTTTAAATTCATGGAGGTTTGTTTATGACCCAGGAGTATGATCTATCTTGGTGACTGTTACATGTGTCCTTCAAAAGATTGTCTGTTCTGTTGTCATTTTCATTGTCGCCAGGTGGAAGATTCTACATAAATGTCCATTATATCCAATTGGTTGATGGCATAGTTCAGTTCTTCTGTATCTTTGCTGATATTTTGCCTAATAATTCTGTATATTACTGAAAGAAGAATATTGAGGTCTCCATATATAATTGTGGATTTGTCTATTTCTCCTTTCAGATTTACAGCTTTTTCTTTTAACTATTTTGAAATTCTATTGTTAGGTGTTTATTCATTTAGAATTATGTTCACTTAATGAATTGATCCTATATCATTATAAAAATGTACCCTTTTATCATTGGTAATTTTCTTTACTCTGAAGTTTACTATGTCTTATATTAATATAACCATTTTGACTTTTCTTAATACTTTAAGACACAAGGCATTGCAAAAAAACAATGTACGCACAAGTACCCTTCACACCACTGTACATTTCTGGTTTTAAAACCAGGAAATTGGCATTGACACAATGTTGTCAACTAAACTACAAATCTTTTTTTGTTTTCACCCATTTTTTAATTGAAATTTCTATTGAGATAATTTAAGTTGACATACAGTTGTAGGACATAATAAAGACATGTATCTTGTACACTTTGCCCGCTTTCCCCAAATGGTAATATTTTGCATATTATAAGCAAGGCATTAACATTTACACAATCCACTGATCTTAATCATGTTTCTTTCATTTTACTTGTACTCAGTTGTTAATTAAGTGCTATACAATTTTATCACCTGTGTAGATTCATGTACCCACCACAACAGTCAAGATATTGACAATTCTTGCCCATTTGTAACCACACTTAACTTCCTGCCACTCCCTCACCCCACCCCTAACCTGTTATGACCATTGATCTGTTGTCCATTTCTATGATTTTGTCATTTCTGGAATGTTACATAAATAGAATCTTACCACATTAAACCTTTTGGAATTGGCTCCTCCCCCCACCCCACCCCCCACCCCCAGCCTCAAAGTTCTCTGGATAGTCATCCAAATTGTCTTTAGTTTGCCCATTTTATTACTGAGTAGTATTTTATGGTATGTATGTGTCACGATTTGATTAGTCACTTACCTGTTGAAGGACATTCGTGCTGGTTATATTTTTGGCTGTCACAGATAAAGCTGCTGTGAGCATGTGTGTGTAGGTTTCTGTGTAGACATGGGTTTCATTTTCTCTGGGATGCATGCCCAGAAGTGCAAATGCTGAGTCAGAAGGTCAGATGGTAGTTGCATATTTTCATCAGTGTTTGCATGTACTGTGTGTGTGTGTGTGTGCTGGTATGTGACTGTGAAATTTTATCCCTTGTGTAGATTTATTTGTATAGATTTTGGTAACTGTGACTATAATCAGAATACAGAACTGGCCCACCTGTGTTCCTCCTTTGTACTAGTCAGATCCTTCCTCCAACCCTAACCACTGAGTATGTTCTCTCTTACTAGAATTTTGCCTATTATAAATAGAGCTGCTATGAACATTTGTCTATAGACTTTTGTGTGGATACATTTTCATTTCTACAGGATGAATTCCCAGGCGCACGATGTCCAGATCTATGGTATTGTATGTTTAGTTTTTAAAGACTCCCAAACTTTTTTCTAGAGTGACGGTACCATTTTCACTCCTACCAGTAACTTGTAAGAGATGCAGTTGCTCCCCATTCTGACTAGCACTTGATATTGCCAGCATTTTTTTCTTTTTTGAAATATATTTTTATTGATTTCAGAGAAGAGAGAGGGAGAGATAGAAACATCAATGGCTGAGAGAGAATCATTGATTGGCTGCCTCCTGCACACCCCACACTGGGGATTGAGCCCACAACCCAGGCATGTGCCCCCGACCAGAATCAAACCCGGGACCCTTCAGTCCGTAGGCTGACGCTCGATCCACTGAGCCAAACCGGCTGGGACACATTTTTGTTTCTTAATCCTCACCCAAAGATATGTTTCTATTGCTTTTTAGAGCGAGGATGGGGGAAAGAAAGAGAAACATCGATGTGAGAGAAACATCGGTCCTGACCAGGCATCGAACATGCCCTGACCCGGGATCGAAACCGCCACCGAGGCATGCGCCGCCCACTTTTCAGTGTATGGAATGACGCCCCACCCAGCTGGGCCACCGGCCAGGGCAATACAGTACTTTTAAATTTTATCTATTCTGCTGGTTGGATAGTGGTATCTTACAGCTTTAATGTGCATTTTTCTAACAGCTACAGCTTTCCTTGGATTAATGTTTGCCTGGTGTCTGATAGTGGGGCAAAGGTGTTATGGCCACTGTAATGAGTGAGTGCCTTCAGAATGGTAAACGAAGCAGGCAGCTCCACAGAATATGTCAATTTATCACAGGGTAATTTACTTACAGGACGACTGGGTTGGAGGGGAACAGAAGACCCAGCAATTTTGCACAGATTAATCTCTACTAACAGACCTGTTACTGCATTTTTTTATATTATAACTCAGGTACTAATGATTGACAAAGAGTGGACCAGTGGCCACACCTCCTGGTGGTCTTGTGATAGATGATGGTTTATAATCAATACTTCCACCAGTGTTGGTACTGCATGGGTCTGAGGCTGCCTGTCACTACTTGAGCCAAAGGAAGCACAGACAGGGTTGGATCGTAGCTGAGCATTGATTCCAGTAATGCCATCGGTATGGGGAGAGCAGCAGGTCATCCTGGAAATTGTTCTGATCCACCCTTGTCAACTGGATGAGGGAGAAGAGGCTGTGGGCTGAGTGTAACGGGAAGCGGGGGAGGGTCTGTAGCCTTGCCTACCTGTATCATCATTAAAGCTTCCCCTGTAAACAACATACAGTTGTTTCACTTAAAAATACAGATTCTAGCCCTGGCCAGGCAGCTCAGCTGGTTGGAGTGTTGTCCCGTTCACCAAAAGGTTGCAAGTTCGATCCCCGCTTAGGGCACATACAGGAGATAACCAATCCGTGTTTCTCTCATATCAATGTTTTTCTCTCTCAATCTTTCTAAAATCAATAAACATATACTCTGGTGAGGATTAACATATTATGTACGTATTCTGGAAATCTCTGTATTTTTTATTATTTGTAAACACCACTCGAGGATATGTTGATGTGACAGGGAGAGGGAGGGGGAGATAAATATTGCTTTGTTGTCCCACCGATTTATGCACTCACTGGTTGGTTCTCGTATGTATCCTGACCGGGAGTCCAACCTGCTGCCTTGGCGTATTGAGACAATGGTCTAACCCAGTGGTCGGCAAACTCATTAGTCAACAGAGCCAAATATCAACAGTACAACGATTGAAATTTCTTTTGAGAGCCAAATTTTTTAAACTTAAACTTCTTCTAACGCCACTTCTTCAAAATAGACTCGCCCAGGCCGTGGTATTTTGTGGAAGAGCCACACTCAAGGGGCCAAAGAGCCGCATGTGGCTCGCGAGCCGCGGTTTGCCAACCACTGGTCTAACCAACTGAGGTAGCCGGCCAGGGCAGAGGTACCATGTACTCACTGTGCCCGAATTATTTCTCTGCCTGGACATCTGTGGGAGTGGAGACTTTAAAGGGTTTTACACTTCAGTGTATAGGCTGATAGGAAGAAGTTTCTATTCCAGGAGGTGGTGCTGAAGCACAGCCTTTATTTTCTCTTACTTGCTCTGCTGGGGCTTCTGGGGGGCAGTGTTGGCTCTGCCCCAAGTTCCTGAGGAGGTGGGTGTCCTTTTCACAATCCAGTCACCTCAGTCAAGGTGACAGCCCACCACTCCTGTGGACTGAAGTGTTGGGCTGTGGGTCTCCTGTGTATCCCCAGCACTGCCCTCCTGTTAGCCAGAGCCACTGGCAGAGCCGCACTGAGTGGACCAGGCTGCCTCCCGAGTCTGCACCTTGACGGGTGGGGGAGGGGCTGGCAGGGGAAGAAGGATCACACATCTGCAGCTCTGTCCTTCCTAGGGGTTTAGCCACAGTGAGTACAGACCCCTTGGGTGGAAAGTTTTCAGCACTTTGTCTACCCAGCAGGCCACGGGGATGGGGTGGTGGGTTTTCATGTCTGTGAAATCCTGTCTGGTGGTGCTGGCAGGCTGTGGAACGCGGCAGCCCTCTGCACTGCTTCTCTGATCTTGACCCTGTGCCAGTCTCAATGTGTGCCAGGCCCCCAGGCCCCATCGTTGTCCCTGCCCCTCTGGTTTGCCCAGTGGGGGTTGACTCCCATCCTTGAACCCCATTGTGTCTGCTGGGGGCTTCAGCAAGTGCTAGACTGGGCACAGCTTCTGTCCCTAGCCTTCGCCCCGCCCTGCACCATCTCCACTGTTCACTCAGATGTGTCCACTCATTTCGATGTGCAACTCTCAGACATGAATACACTGAGCAGGAAATCCTTTGTGAATTATAGGGGTCCAGCGTATTATAACTTCAAGAGGAGACCACCATCACACCACATTTTCCGAGGCTGTATAATATTCAAACAAAATTTAAATATTTTACAGATACTTATTTCCTTTTATTGAATTCAATATAAATATCTTTGTGTACGATCTAACTTTTTCTATAGTCTCCTAAGCAAAACCTCCAGTGCTAGGGTTGCTGGGCCGAAGGGTATTTTGATACATATTGACCAAGAGAAAGCGTTGAACACAGAATGCTGCGAAAATGACAATTTACCTAAATTGTTACAGTTAGTGAAATTTCAGTAAAAACTTAAAAGCTTCCTTATCCTGCCTCCCCTCCCCATTTTAGCAGGAAGAATGAGGGTGGAATGGGACAAAACGATGCCCATGACATCTGCCAAGGCCCCTGCTGAAAGGTCGGGGTGGATGAGGAGCGATGCATAGGCACTTTGACCTGCGTTTGCATGAAAATGAGAAGAAACCAATTATTCACAATTCAAGTTTACTAAAACCTTTTGTCATGAGTGACTACTTTTAACATGTTCAGAGAGTTACAGTAAAACCGTACCCTAATGAATTAGGGTTCAAAATTTCTAACTGTGTAAATTCAGTATCATGTTATTAGATTAATAAAAAACAGTACTTTTTAGTCTATAAAATACTAATGATTAAGTATTATACTGTACACACAGATAATACACTGTACAAAAAACTGAGGCTGAATGGGGGATGGGAGCCATTCAGAAGTTTTGTTGAAATTAATTTTTATTATTGTGGATGGCAGCATTACATGATTCTTTTTGCATATGCTGTTATGAATTTAAGGTAGGGAACTGACTAGAATTTTCAAATACCTGTCCTAATTATAGTGGTTTTCTCTACTTTGTTCAGTAACTGATGGGCACCTAGTATAAGCCAAGCAGTTCTACAAGGCAGACATACTGGTAGTGGTGAAAAACACCTCTATTACATGAGGTTACATTGTAGTTGACTTAAATTTTATCTGTCCGTCAAATCTGCCAAATATACTTTTGTTCGAGTGCCACATATAATCTCCATCCATACGCCCCCTCTTCTGGGCGACTCCAATGAAATGGAAGCTCCTTCTGTTGTGTTCTTTGGAACTGGGACACTGAAAACTCTGGTGTAACCATGTACCATTTTATAAAACCAGTTTTCTCTCATGTGAAAGCTGATGTTTATAAAGACTTCATCCCCCAACTGAGCTATGGAAACACATTTTATAGAGCTGCTTTCCTGCGGTCATTCCTCGAAGCATCCGAGTGCTGAAGGAGCTTTCCACACTCACCAGCACAGACTCTCTAATGGGGCTCAAGATGTGAACTCGAACCAAAGGCCATGTCACACCTCGCATTCCTAGAGGTCCCCTCCAGTGTGGATTCTCCGATGATATACAAGATGTGATCTCTGGCTGAAGCCCTTACAACATACATCACATATGTAAGGTCTCTCTCCAGTGTGGACCCTCTGATGGGTGTGGAAATGTGAGGCCTGGCTGAAGCCCTTACCACACTGCTGACACGTATAGGGCTTCTCTCCTGTGTGGACCCTCTGATGAGCGCTGAGCCCAGCACTCCAACTGAATTCTTTCCCACACTGCTCACACTTAAATGGCTTCTCCCCAGTGTGAATTATCTGATGGACCTGAAGATTTGACCTCTGGCTGAAGGCCTTACCACAGGTATCGCATTTATATGGTTTCTCCCCAGTGTGGACTCTCTGATGGGCTTGAAGATGTGAAGACTGGCTGAATCGCTTCTGACATGCTTCACATTTGAATGGTTTTTCCCCAGTGTGGACACTCTGATGAGCTTGAAGATTTGAAGCCTGACTGAAGCCCTTCCCACACTCTTCACATTTATAGGGTTTCTCTCCTGTGTGGACTCTCTGATGATTGTGAAGATTCAAACTCCAATTGAAGCGCTTCCCACACACCTCACATTTGTAGGGTTTTTCTCCAGTGTGGACTCTCTGATGGGCTTGAAAATATGAACTCTGACTGAAGCCTTTCCCACACACATTGCATCGAAACGGTTTCTCTCCTGTGTGAACCCTCTGATGGCTCTGGAAACTTGAGGCTGAACTAAAACCTTTCCCACACTCTTCACATTTATATGGTTTCTCTCCCGTGTGGACTCGTTGGTGACTGTGAAGATTGAAGCTCAAACTAAAGCACTTCCCACACTCATCGCATCTGTACGGTTTCTCCTCAGTGTGGACTCTCTGATGGGTATGAAGATTTGAGCTACAACTAAAGCGTTTACCACAATCTGCACATTTATATGGTTTCTCTCCGGTGTGGATTCTTTCGTGGGCCTGAAGATGTGACCTCTGTGTGAAGCCCTTTCCACATATCTCGCATTTGTAAGGTTTCTCTCCAGTGTGGACTCTGCAATGAATATTAAGATCTGTGCTACGACTGAAGCCCTTCCCACAACTTTCACATCTATAGGGCTTCTCTCCGGTGTGAATAGGCAGGTGAGCATAAAGATGTGAGGTCTGATTAAAGCTCTTCCCACACTCTACGCACGAATAGGGTTTCTCCCCCGTGTGGACTCTCTGATGAGTTTGCAGATTTGAGCTCTGACTAAAACACTTTCCACACTCATGACACCAATAGCGTTTTTTTCTTGCGTGAACATATTGTTGAAGGGGAATGGCTGAGCTATAACTGGTACCCTCACGTGTACTACAGTTAAGGGACTTCTTTGCCAAGTGTGCCTGCTGATGAACTTCAAGTCTGGAGCTATCACTGAATACTTTTCCACATTCACTACACTGGTAGGTCTTCTGTCCCGTGTGGATTATGCTGAGCTGGGCAAGAGATGACACATTTGAGATGTCTTCACCACCATCTTTGTTGCTGTGAGCTTTCTCTCTTTTGTGTACTATATCATCATCATGGTGGTGTGAATTACAACTGAAGATGTTAGCACATGGAGCAAATATACATAACTTATTTTTCATTGGCATCTGCTTACAACTTCTCTGATAATTCTGTGTCTCATTCAGATATATGTTACTCCAAGAATTCTGATCTCTCCCTGTTATAAACGCTTGACTTTCATTAATGCTGGAATGATTCTCTATAAGATTCCTTATGCAGCTGTCTTCCTGGATGGAGAATCCTGCCCCCACCTGACCAGGGGAATTACGTTGTTTGGGGAACTGAGAACTCTTTTCCTGAATATGTAGCATGGAGACTTGACTTTTCGTTAATTTACTCACAACATGCCTCCTGATTTGCCAGCATGAAAGCTCTCCCAAAGAAAGGCACCTTACTCCTGCTTCATCAAGAGTCTCCACCTCATTTTCATTCCTGCCTCCTGAAAGAATCAAGGACAGAGAGTGACATCAGCAAGAAAGCGGGCTAGGAAGCACCTAGTCCTTGCTCCCCCATTGAAATATAAAAAAACAATGAGACCAGCAAAAATAACAGTGAGGTTTCTGAAAATGGTCAAAGCAAACAAGAGAGCATCAATTGACAAAAAGCCACACTTAAAATGGTATTAAATTTGGTACCACCTCAGGCTGAGCATTGATGAGATTCATTTAGAACTACAGGTCTAATAGGGTAGGAGGTAGATATCAGCCAGCTGCAGAGCAACATAAAAGCACACCTGGAATTGGTGTTCAAATTTACTTTCTCAATAACTAGCAAAATAAGTAGAAAACAAGTGAAAATATAGAAAACTTGAACAATACTATCAAAAAACATCAGAAAACACTCTTCAGGTGCACATGGAACCTATTCCAAAAGATACCATATTCTGGGTCATGAAACAAGTTGTAACAATCGCAAAAGGACTCAAGTCATACAAGTCATGTTCTAACCACAACTGAATTAAATCAGAATTAACACACTACTAAATAAACTGCACCACAAAACAAAGAGACATTATAAAGGGCATTTTGAACTAAATGATAATGAATTTGTGACTTGCTACTAAAAGAGTACTTAAAGGGACATTTATACACAACACAGGTCTCCAAGAAACTAGAAAAACTAGAGCATATTAAACCAAAGTAAACGGAACACACACACACACACACAGGGAGTCAGGCATCACTTACAGGGATATATTTTGAGATATGGGTATGTCATTATACAAACATCATACAGTGCACTTACAGAAATCTAGCTAGGCTGTATGGTATAGCCTATTGCTAGTAGGCAACTAACCTGCACAGCATGTTCTTATACTAAATAGTGTAGGTGATTATAATACAATGGTAAGTATATGTGTATCTAAACATTGACAAGGTACAGTAAAAATATTGTATAAAAGAAAGTGCGTGTGACTTCCGGTCAAGCTAGTGGCTTAGATAAATGCTGTACTCACCCGCTCCCACTACGACATCAAAATTTAAACTACAAAACAACCATCATTCAGAACCACCTGAAATCTGGCTGAATGGAAGTACTACAACAAGGGAATTAAAGAAGAACCCACATCGAGACTGGTAGGAAGGGCATGCGTCCCCACTCAACCACCTCCACAAGCAACTAACTCGGGGGGCTGATGCGAAGAAACCAAGATGGCGGATAGGTAAACACCTAAACTGCTGCCTCGCACAACAATTTCAAAACTACAACTAAATCAAACTGACAGGGTGGGCAACTGAGTGTGCGGCTGGCTTTCTCAAGTGGGAAGAAGACAAAAGCTCCAGACTGCGCTGAACTCCAGTTCCGGGTGAGACTCTGGGGACCCAGACTCATTTGGGGAGAAACTGACTGTCTGACAGCGGGTGAAACTCGAGGGTGGCTTTCTCTCAGAGGTGCTTGCAGCAATTACTGCGGGACACTAAGACCCAGGGACCTCTTAGGGCAGGGCTGACGGGGAAACCAATGCTGTCTGCTCCGCCCTGAGACTCCGCCTCATCCAAGCTGAGCACAGAGGCTTTTGCAAGTCTTGCCTAATAAGGGTGTCTCCAGCACAGAAGTTATCCCAGTGTAGACACAGCTGATCCTCACAGTCAATTGGCCTGGAGGTCAATTCCTCCCAGTGATACCAACAACAATCAAGGCTTAACTACAACACGACTCTGCACACAGCCCACAAAGGGATGCACCAAGAGTGTCCACCTCAGGTAACTGGGGAGGCTGAGCCACTGGGCCCTATAGGACACCTAGCACACAAAGCCACTCTATCAACTCAGAGAAGCAGCCAAAATGCAGAGACAAAGACACAGATCACAAATGAAAGAAATGGAGGAAAGCAAACGACTGGATATAGAGTTCAAAACCACGGTTATAAGGTTTTTCAAGAATTTTCTAGAAAAGGCTGATAAATTTAGTGAGACCCTCAAGGATATGAAAAAGGACCAACTAGAAATTAAGCATACACTGACTGAAGTAAAAAATATTATACAGAGATCTAACAGCAGACTAGAGGATCGCAAGAATCAAGTCAAAGATCTGAAATACAAAGAAGCAAAAAACACTCAACTGGAAAAGCAAAAAGAATCCAAAAATATGAAGATAGTGTAAGGAGCCTCTGGGACAACTTCAAGCATACCAACATCAGAATTATGGGGGTGCCAGAAGAAGAGAGAGAGCAAGATACTGAAAACCTGCCAAAACCGGTTTGGCTCAGTGGATAGAGCATCGGCCTGTGGACTGGGGGGTCCCAGGTTCGATTCCGGTCAAGGGCACGTGACTTGGTTGCGGGCACATCCCCAGTGGGAGGTATGCAGGGGGCAGCTGATCGATGTTTCTCTCTCATCGATGTTTCTGGCTCTCTATCTCTCTCCCTTCCTCTCTGTAAAAAAATCAATAAAATATATTAAAAAAAAAAAAAAAGATACTGAAAACCTATTTGAAGAAATAATGACTGAAAACTTCCCCCACCTGGTGAAAGAAATAGACTTACAAGTCCAGGAAGCACAGAGAACCCCAAACAAAAGGAATCCAAAGAGGACCACACCAAGACACATCATAATAAAAATGCCAAGAGCAAATGACAAAGAGAGAATATTAAAAGCAGCAAGACAAAAACAGTTAGTTACCTACAAGGGAGCACCCATATGATTGTCAGCTGATTTCTCAACAGAAACTATGCAGGCCAGAAGGGAGTGGCAAGAAATATTCAAAGTGATGAATAGCAAGAACCTACAACCAAGATTACTCTACCCAGCAAAGCTATCATTCAGAATTAAAGGTCAGATAAAGAGCTTCATAGATAAGAAAAAGCTAAAGGAGATCATCACCACCAAACCAGTATTATATGAAATGCTGAAAGGTATTCTTTAAGAAGAGGAAGAAGAAGAAAAAAGTAAATATAAAAATTATGAACAACAAATACATATCTATCAACAAGTGAATCTAAAAATCAAGTGAATTAAAACTCTGAGGAACAGAATAATCTGGTGAATATAATAGAATCAGGGGCATAGAAAGGGAGTGGACTGACAATTCTCGGGGGAAAGGGGTGTGGGGGGTTCAGGAAGAGACTGGACAGAAATCGTACACCTATGGATGAGGACAGTGAGGGGGAGGTAAGGGCAGAGGGTGGGGTGGGAACCGGGTGGAGGGGAGCTATGGGGGAAAAAAGAGGAACAACTGTAATAATCTGAACAATAAAGATTTATTAAATTTTTTTTAAAAAGGGGCTGATGCAGCGTGGCGGGCACAAGATCCCTGCTGAGGTAAGTCCTGCTCTATGGGTGGGACCCTGCATAGCTGACACTCCTTGGAGATCTGAGGTCGGAGGTCGAGATCAGTGTTTGCAGCCAGTCTTTGCAGCTGGTCAGCCTGGGGGTAAACCCCTTCCACTGATGTGCCAATAGTAATCAAGACTCAACTATGCCCTAAGCGGCTTGGCTCACTGGATAGAGGGTCAGCCTGCGGACTCAAGGGTCCCAGGTTCGATTTCGGTCAAGGGCATGTACCTTGGTTGCGGACACATCCCCAGTAGGGAGTGTGCAGGAGGCAGCTGATTGATGTTTCTCTCTCATCGATGTTTCTAACTCTCTATCCCTCTCCCTTCCTCTCTGTAAAAAATCAATAAAATATATTTAAAAAAAAAAAAAGACTCAACTACAAGAGGAAGGTGTACACAGCCCACATGGTGGGCACACCTCAAGGGCCTACCTTGGGCGATTGAGGCAGCTGTTCCACTGGACCCTACAGAATACCTAATACATAGGCCACTCAACCAAGTGAGGTAAACATAGCAGCTCTATCTAATACATAGAAACAAAGACAGGAAGGCTGCTAAAATGAGGAGACAAACATGTCCCAAATGAAAGAACAGAATAGAACTCCAGAAAGAGAATGAAAAAAAATGGAGACAAGCAATCTACTAGATGCAGAATTCAAAACCCTAGTGAGAACCTCAACAGCATAAAAAAGCACCGGTCAGAAACGAAGGGTACACTAATTTAAATGAAGAATAATTTATAGGGCCCAGCCTGCATGGCTCAGTGGTTGAGCGGTGACCTATGAACCAAGAGGTCACGGTTCAATTCCTGGTGAGGGCATATGCCAGGTTGCACACTTGATCCCCAGCAGGGGGTGTGGAGGAGATAGCCAATCAAGGATTCTCCCTCATCATTGTTGTCTCTCTCACTCTCTGAAATAAAAATATATTAAAAAAAAATAAAAGGATGAAGTTGGACCCTTCCTTACACTACATACAGCTCAGCCCTTGCTGGTTTGGCTCAGTGGATAGAGTGGCAGCCTGCAGACTGAAGGGTTCTGGGTTCAATTCCAGTCAAGGGCACATGCCCAGGTTGTAAGTTTGGTCCCCAGTGGGGGCCGTGCAGGAGGCAGCCAATCAGTGATTCTCATCATTGATGTTTCTATCTCTCCCTCTCCCTTCCTCTCTGAGATCAATAAAAATATATATTTTTTAAAAAGCAAATATTAGCACAAAATGCATCAAAGACCTAAACATAAGAGCTAAAACTATAAAACTTACCTGGCAGGCATAGCTCAGTGGTTGAGTGTGAACCTTTGAACCAGGAGATCATGGTTCAATTCCTGGTCAGGGCACATGCCCAGGTTGTGGGCTGGGTCCCAAATGGGGGGCGTGCAGGCAGCTGAGCAATGATTCTCACTTATCATTGATGTTTCTATCTCTCTCTCCCTCTCCCTTTCTCTCTGAAGTCAATAAAAGATATATATTGAAAGAAATAACAAACAAACAAACCAAAAAAAAACTATAAAACTCTTAGAAGAAAACAGCAAAAACCTCACAACAATGCATTTGGCAATGCATTCTTAGATATGTCACCAAAGGCACAGGCCACAAAAGAAAAACATAAATTAGCCCTCATGAAAATGAAGAACTTTTATGCATACAAAGAGTAACAAGGCCTATAAACAGAGTAAAAAGGCCACAAACAGAATGAGAGAAAATACTTGCAAATCATATATCTGCTATGGGATTAATATTCAGAATACACGGAGAACACCTGAAACTCAACCACAACAACAAAAATACATCCTGCCTGGCCAGCATGGCTTAGGATTGAGCATCAACCTATGAACCAGGAGGTCACGGTTCGATTTCCGGTCAGGGCACATGCCCAGGTTGCAGGCTTGATTCCCAATGGGGGGCATGCAGGAGGCAACTGATCAATGATTCTCTGTCATCACTGATGTTTCTCTCTCTCCCTCTCCCTTCCTCCCTGAAATCAATCAAGATATATTTTAAAAATAATAATAATAATAAAGTGAAAAAATTAAAAAAAAAATCCTGATTCAAAAATGAGCAAAATATATGGGGGAATTCTTTGTGAAATGTATGATTGTCTGACCACCATGCCATACACCTGAAACTAATACAAAATAATATTGCATGTAAATTGTAATTGGAAAAAAAATGAGCAGCAGACTTGAATAGACATTTCCCTAAAGATATACAAATGACCAACAGGCACATGAAAAGATGCTCAACATCACTAATCATTAAAGAAATGAAGAACAAAACAACGAGTTACCACTTCATACCCATTAAGATGGCTACTATATACAAAAAGGCGAGCGGGGGAGGAAGAGACCAGTATTGGTGAGGATGCGGCAAATAGGAACCCATGTGCATTGCCGGTGGAAGGTAAGTCCTACACCTACTGTGGAAAACAGTATGGAGGTTCCTCAACAATTAAAAATAGAATTACCCTATGACCCAGCAATACTACTCTGGGTATATACACAAAAGAAAGGAAAGCAGGAATTTGAGCAGATATCTGTACACCCTTATTTACAGCAGCATTATTCATAATAACCAGAAGGAAATGAAGAAAACAATTCCATTTACAACAGCATCAAAAAGAGTAAAATACTTGGGAACTGAGTATTAGACAAACAACCCAAATGTCCATCAATGGATGAAAAAAAATGTGGAATATGCATACAATGCAATATTAGCCTTAAAAAAGAAATTCAGACACATGCTACAATATGGTATTACAATACTGAAGATGTTACACTAAATGAAATAAACTAGACCCAAAAGTAGTACAAATACTAGCCCTGGCCAGGTAGCTCAGTTGGTTAGAGCGCCATCTGATACACCAAGGTTCAGGTTCAATCCCTGGTCCGGGCACATACAAGAAGCAGCCAATGAATGCATGGAAGGGTGGAACAAAAAAATAAGTACAAATACTATATGATTCCACTTATAATGAGGTACATGGAATAGTCAAATATATAAAGACAGACAGAAAGTAGACCAGTGGTTACTGGGACTGGGGAGAAGGGAGAATGGGAAGTCATTGTTTAATGAATACAGAGATTCAATTTGGGAAAAAGTTCTAGAGATGAATAGCACTGATGGTTGCATAACAATATCAATGTACTTAATACTATTGAACTGTACACTTAAAAAGGTTAAAACGATAAATTTTATTTTATGTATATTTTACCACAATACATACACACACACACACACGTCTAGTAGTGTTTTAATGCTTAAACTCAAATTAATGCAAGTTAAAGATGTGGAGAATAAAGGGAAGACAGTATTTCATTTTATTTTTAAAATATATTTTTACTGATTTGAGAGACAGGAAGGCAGAGGGAGAGAGAGAAACATCGGTGTGAGAGACATCAATAGGTTGCTTCCCAGTCTGGGGATCGAGCCAACAACTGGGGTATGTGCCCTGACTGGGAATCGAACTGTCAGGACGACACTCAACCAACTGAGTCACACCGGCCAGGGTGGGACACGGCCAGTAGAGCAGTCACAGAAGGACTTGGATGACTTCTGAGCAGAGACGTGAATGAGTAAGAGAGTGGCTGGGGGTTTTATGGGAAAGAGCATTCCAGCCAGAGAAAAGGAAGTAAAAGATCCTGATGCAGAAGCATAACTGCCAAATATTAGAAACAAGTAAAGTTGGCAGCATCAAGGGAGGGAAATGAAAGGAGAAAAATGTCCAGTGGTACAGCCAGGTGAATGGGCTGACACTTCAGGGCCTTCCTGCCCCTTAAATACTTGGGGTATTGTTCCGAGGGAAATGGAAAGCCAGTGGAGGTTGTGAAGCAGAGGAGAGACATAATGTGACTGATGTTTGTTTGTTTTTTATTGATTGATTTGAGAGACACAGAGACAGAGAGAGAGAGATCAATTTGTTATTCCATTCATTTAGGCATTCATTGGTTGATTCTTATATATGCCCGGACCTGGGATTGAACCCACAACCTTGGTGTTTCCAGACGATGCTCTAACCCAGTGGTCGGCAAACTCATTAGTCAACAGAGCCAAATAGCAACAGTACAACGATTGAAATTTCTTTTGAGAGCCAAATTTTTTAAACTTAAACTTCTTCTAACGCCACTTCTTCAAAATAGACTCGCCCAGGCCGTGGTATTTTGTGGAAGAGCCACACTCAAGGGGCTAAAGAGCCGCATGTGGCTCGCGAGCCGCAGTTTGCCGACCACGGATCTAACCAACTGAGCTACCTGGGCAGGGTCTGTGGCTAGTGTTTTCAAAGGGTCTCTCAGGTCGCTGTGTGGAGAATGGATCACCCAGAAGAGAGACAGAATAATGGGCTCTTACCTTCAAGGACTCTGGCTGCACAGTTCTCCGCTGAATGCTCACTTCTTTGAGTTTGTATCTCCGTCATCCAAAGCTTCTCCTCTCTCTCCAACTGGGATATCACATCTGGTTTAGAGGACAGATGCCCTGTGAAAAGACAAGATTTAAGTGGGATATTAAAGGTAAAAAAATAATTGGGGTTCCAATCCTACAATGGAAGGCTCTATCCCTCCTCCAAAACAGTGTTTATCAAACATTCTGATGCGACTTACCAAGTTAATTTCATGACTCACCAATGGGTCATGACTCACAGGTTTAATAAAAGATATATGAGCTCTGACCGGTGGAGCGTCGTCCTGTATGGGTTGGATTCTCGGTCAGGGCATTACCAAGATCGTGCATACAGGGGTGGGGAGGGTGCAACCGATGTTTCTCTCCTCTCTCTCCCTCTTGCTTCTTCTCTCTCTAAAATCAGTAAAAACGTGTCCCCTGGTAAGGATTTAAAAAAAAAAAGATGTGAAATAAGGAGCCAGGTGCAGACAAGCTCAACTGTTCATTTATAGTTAATTTACAAAAGACAAGTGTTTGCCTTGGAACAAAGACTAGAAACCTCTTGTCCCCACGTTCCAAATAGACTGGAAAACTCTGGTCTCTACGGGGTCCTGAAGCCTTGAAGTAGTGGGCAGAGGCCAGGGATGCTAGCAAACATCCTAAAATGCACAGGACAGTCCCCACAATAATTATCTGGCCCACAATGTCAACAGTGTCAATTGAGAAACCCAGCTCAATGGACGAAGCCACGTTACAGAGGGCACCTGTCTCACCCACTGAGACCAGGTTCCGGAAGTTCTCCAGGGTCACGTCTCGGTACAGCTTCCTCTGGACAGAGTCCAGCAGCCCCAGCTCCTCCTCGGTGAAGACCACAGCCACGTCCTTGAACGTCACCGGCTCCTACAACACCGAACACATGTAACCTCTGTTTCACATCTGGGAGGAGGGCAGCACTGAGAAGGTGGAGGAGATATGCAGGACGTTGTTCCAGACTCTAAGGGACCCAAATACCTCATTTTAGTAGAGTTTCTCCTCCTCCCCTTCCACAATCACACCATAAAGGGAGGGAGAGGAAGAAACTAAGAGAAACATGAAAAAATCTTGTGCATTTAATATGGTGCCCTTGTGTAGTTAAAGGAAGCCTCTAGAGCCGGGCTGGGTAGCTCAGTTAGTTAGAGCATCGTCCCAAAAAGCCAAGGTTGCAGGTTCAATCCCTGGTCAACGCACATACAAGAATCAACCAATGAATGCATAAAGAAGTGAACAGCAAGTTGATGTCTCTCTCTCTCTCTCAAATCAATAATAAATAAATAAATAAATAAATAAATAAAGCCTCTAGAACATCACTGTTAAACCATGGCACACACAGGTTTTACAACCAGACTGACAGTGCCAGCTACTGTACGAAACTGAGTTAATGTAGATCCCACAGTACGTAATCGTGCCTATCTCGTTCTCTCCCTGGGCAGTACCACTGTTTCGTCAATGTCTGCCAGTCGCACAGGCTCCCAGGACCCCTAGGAGCAGGTATGTGATCCATTCTCTGTTCTCGGGGACATGCTGTGTCTGCCAACTGCAGCAGCTTGCTTGGCAAGGTCAAGGGCACAGGCTCTGGAGACGAACTGCCTCGGTTCACACGCCCAGGCTCCGCCCACTACCAGCTCTGTCACCTTGGGCAAGTCACCTAACTTCTCCATACCTCAGTTTCCTCACGTGCCTAACAGGACATCACAGGGCCCTGGAAAGGAGTCAGTGAGACTATGGACGGGATTTAGGACGGTACCTGGCACATATGAAGTACACAATGAACGCCAGCCATCACTATTATTACTATCAGTAGTCAGGGCTGCCAGGCGTTTCATCAAAGTGATGATCTAGAATATATTTAACCATACCAAATAACCAAATAATGCAATAATTTGAACTTTTAAATGATTGATAATGCTGCACACAACGTATTTTTACATAGATCTCAGCCAGCTGGTCTGGTCTTCCCAAGTTCCAAGAAGTGGCCATTGTGTTGCCAAAAAATATGCACCTTTGTTTTGCTAGTATAATGGCAATTATCCCAATTAGCTTTTCCTTTGAGAGATGAAAAGTGCTCTGATTCTCCATACTCCAGCCAAAACTCAATCTTATCTTATTTTTTAAATCTTGGGTAATTTAGTACATGATAAAGTTATTTTTAAAAATTTGCATTTATTTAACTTTTTAAAAAGATTATCTTTGGTCTTAGCTGGTTTGGCTCAGTGGATAAAACATCAGCCTGGGGACTGAAGGGTCCTGGGTTCAATTCCAGCCAAGGGCACATGCCCGGGTTGTGGGCTTGATCCCCAGTGGGGGGCGTGCAGGAGGCAGCCAGTCAATGATTCTCTCTCATCATTGATGTTTCTATCTCTCCCTTCCTCTCTGAAATCAATTAAAAAAAAAAAAAAAAAAAAAAAAGCTCATCTTTGGATATGTTTTTTACACATTGCCTGTTCATTTCATTTGCTCATATCCTCATGCATCAGGAAGATTCCTATTGCGAATATTAAGACTTTTTTCTTGCATTTATAAATCCTCAGCTTCACCCCCACTCCTACTTCCTATTTCTCTCATAACTTTGTGTATGTCGTTTTTCTTTTTATTCCTATTTTCAAAAATTGATTTCAGAGGGAGGAAGGGAGAGGAAGAGATAGATAGAAACATTGATGAGAGAGAAAATCGATCAGCTGCCTCCTGCACGGCCCCTATTGGGGATGGATCCCACAACCCAGGCATGTGCTCTGACAAGGAATCGAACTGTGACCTCCTGGTTCATGGGGTGACCTCCTCATTCATGGGTCAATGCTCAACCACTGAGCCACACTGGCCGGGCTTTTATTCTTTTTTAATCCTCACCTAAGAACACGCTTAGAGAGGAGAAACCAAGATGGCGGCATAGGTAAGCACCTAAACTGCTGCCTCGCACAACAATTTCAAAACTACAACTAAAAGACAGAACGGACACCATCCAGAACCACAGGAAAGCTGGCTGAGTGAAAATTCTACAACTAGAAGGAAAGAGGAAAGCTCACAGAGAATTGGAGGTACAGCAAAGGGTCTTTGTGCGCGCAGAGAGGAAGGGCGGCTGAGAGCCTGGCTGACTTTCTCTGGCGGAAGGGGGAAGGAAGCCCCCGACCGCACTGAAATCCAGTTCTGACTGCACTGAACCCCAGTTCCAGGCAAGCCCCTGGGGACCCACGCTCTTACGGGGGGAGTCTGGACTCTCGGGCGGAGACTCTGGAGCCAGGGAAGGCGGAGGACTGAAAGCACGCGCGCCAGTGCGCACAAAGGCTGCGGAGGTTGCCACAGGCTTTCCCTAGTGGAAGGGAGTCAGAGGCTCCTGAATGCACTGGGCCCCAGTTCTGACTGCACTGAACCCCGGTTCCAGGCGAGCCCCTGGGGACCCACGCTCTTGTGGGGGGAGTCTGGACTCTCGGGCGGAGACTCGGGAGCCGGGGAAGGCGGAGGACTGAAGGCGCGCACGTGCGCGCAGGGTAAGGCTGACAGGAAGCCAAGACTGAGACTCCACCCCATCCAAGCTGAGCACAGAGGCTATTGCAATTTGGCAAGTCTAATCCTATAAGGCTGTCTCCAGCACCGAACTTCTCCCAGCATAGACACAGCTGATCCTTACAGCCAACTGGCCCATAGGTCAATTCTTCCCAGTGATACCAACAACAATCAAGACTTAACTACAACAAGGCTGTACACACAGTCCACAAAGGGGTGCACCAAGAGTGTCCACCTCAGGTTAACTGGGGAGGCAGACCCACTGGGCCATATTGGAAACCTAGCACACAAATCTACCTTACCAACTCAGGGAAGCAGTGAAAATGCGGCGTCCAAGAATCAGATCACAAACAAAAGAAATGGAGGAAAACAAACGACTGGATATAGAATTCAAAACCATGGTTATAAGGCTTTTTAAGAATATCCTAGAAAAGGCCAATAAATATAACGAGACCCTCGAAGATATGAAAAAGGACCAACTAGAAATTAAACATACACTGACTGAAATAAAAAATATTATACAGAGACCCAAAAACAGACAAGAGGAACACAAAAATCAAGTCAAAGAATTGAAACACAAAGAAGCAAAAAACACTCAACCGAAAAAGCAAAAAGCAAAAAAAAAAAATCCAAAAAGTTGAAGATAGTGTAAGAAGACTCTGGGACAACTTCAAGCGTACCAACATCAGAATTATGGGGGTGCCAGAAGAAGAGAGAGAGCAAGATACTGAAAACCTATTTGAAGAAATAATGACCGAAAACTTCCCCCACCTGGTGAAAGAAATAGACTTACAAGTCCAGGAAGCGCACAGAACCCCAAACAAAAGGAATCCAAAGAGGACCACACCAAGACACATCATCATTAAAATGCCAAGAGCAAAAGACAAAGAGAGAATATTAAAAGCAGCAAGAGAAAAACAGTTAATTACCTACAAGGGAGCACCCATACGACTGTCAGCTGACTTCTCAACAGAAACTATGCAGGCCAGACGGGAGTGGCAAGAAATGTTCAATGTGATGAATAGCAAGAACCTACAACCAAGATTACTCTACCCAGCAAAGCTATCATTCAGAATTGAAGGGCAGATAAAGAGCTTCACAGATAAGAAAAAGCTAAAGGAGCCAAAACCGGTTTGGCTCAGTGGATAGAGCGTCGGCCTGCGGACTGAAGGGTCCCGGGTTCGATTCCGGTCAAGGGCATGTGCCTTGGTTGCGGGCACATCCCCAGTGGGAGGTGTGCAGGAGGCAACTGATCGATGTTTCTCTCTCATCGATGTTTCTAGCTCTCTATCCCCCTCCCTTCCTCTCTGTAAAATATCAATAAAATATATTTAAAAAAAAAAAAAAGAAAAAGAAAAAGCTAAAGGAGTTCATCACCACCAAACCAGTATTATATGAAATGCTGAAAGGTATTCTTAAAGAAGAGGAAGAAGAAAAAAGTAAAGAGAAAAATTATGAACAACAAATACATATCTATCAACAAGTGAACCTAAAAATCAAGTGAATTAAAAACCCGAGGAACAGAATAATCTGGTGAATATAATAGAATCAGGGGCATAGAAAGGGAGTGGACTGATAATTCTCAGGGGGAAAAGGGTATGGGGGGGTTCATGAAGTGACTGGACAAAAATCATACACCTATGGATGAGGACAGTGCGGGGGAGGTAAGGGCAGAAGGTGGGGTGGGAACTGGGTGGAGGGGAGCTATGGGGGGAAAAACGAGAAATAATTGTAATCTGAATAAAGATTTATTAAAAAAAAAAAAGAACACGCTTAGAGAAAGGAATGGAGAGAGGGAGAGGGAGAAGAGGAATGGGGATGGAGAGATGGAGAGAGAGAGAGAGAGATAAAGAGAGAGAGAGAGAGAGAGAGAGAGAGAGAGAGAGAGAGAGAGACATCAATGTGAGAAACATCTACTGGTTGCCTTCCGTACATGCCCCGACCAGGGATCGAACCTGTAAACTGGGTATGTGCCCTGACCTGGAATCAAACCGGTGACTGGACGATGCTCAACCAACTGAGATACTCCAGCTGGCCTATGGCATTTTTCTTTGTGGAAATTAAAATTATTTATCTAAAGACTTTGCTCATCTCTGTGTTTCATTTGACTGTAGTTCTGAGCATCTATGTACTGAAGAACCCGTTGACACATGTGGGGAAGAGACAGGTGCTAAGAAAGCTGCCCCAAGGGAGGGGCAATGTTATTTTTGGAGTCCTTCCTCCACCAGGCCTGCCAGGTATACACGCAGCGTGGCCTCGGGCCCCTCAATAAAGCAGTCTCATTTCGTCTGCGTCTCTCCATTCACCTTACTTGGATTCCTGAAACTCCTGGCTCAGGTAACTGAACCTTTAGTGTGTAAAAAGAATTTAAACAGATCCACTTCAGAATGGAATCGGAGCAGCCATCCAGAGGAACTGCTCTGTGAGTTTTACTTCTCAAGCCTTTGGAATGTTACAGCTAGGCAAAGTAACCTTTGCACTGGGCCAAACGCAGCACAGTATCTCAAACAACTGTTTGCAAAGCTAGCAGGAAAGCAGGCATTCTTTATTTTTATTGATTTGAGAGAAACATCAATTTGTTGTTCCACTTATTTATACATTCATTAGTTGCTTCTTATATGTGCCGTGACTGGGGACTGAACTCGAAACCTCCGTGTATCGGGACCACACTCTAACCACCTGAACTAACTGGCCAGCCCAGACATTCCTTAGAATTAGTATCACTGCGTTATCCTATCTGCACCTATAGAAATCTATCATTAGCTTATTAACACCCATAGAAATTCCTTCCTTCTATCCATGTAGTTATTCCCCTTCCTTTCTCATAAATACCCCCTCCCTTGGTTCCCTAGTGGGAGCAATATTTGGGATTCTGCCTGAATCTCTGCTTCCCCAATACCTGTTTCTTTTGGATCTCAAATGAAAGTTTTTTGCCTCTCACTTTGGCCTTTTATCTTTAGGTTAACAGGCGTCAGCGGGGGTCTGAGTGGACTTCAGGAGGCATGGGAATGTTCACAAATCTGTTTATGTTAAAATGCGAACAAGCCCTGGCCAGGTAGCTCAGTTGGTTCGAGCGCTCCCTCCCCTCCCCGCCCCCAATACACTACAGTTGCAGGTTCAATCCCCAATCCGGGCAGATACAAGAATCAACCAATGAATGCATAAACAAGTGGAACAACAAATTGATGTTTTCTCTCTCTCCTCCTCCCTCTAAAATCAATTAATAAAAATAAAATGCGAACAAGACCATCTATATCCTCACACAGCTATTCCACAGAATAAAGGCCTGGCAAGTCCCTGGTGGTGCTAGACCAAGGATGTACTTCTTTAAAATATGCTAACATGTCAATGAAAAAAAAACAACAACAACAGAAATTTAACTATAATGCATACATGGCTTAACTTAGAATTAAAGGAAGAATGTAGCTCTTGTTGTTTGAAAACAACTAAAATTCTTTTCTCTGAGTTCAGTATCATCTGGACTTGGTTTCATCAAGCCATACTTTAGACATTTTTTTCCACAAAATGTGAGGCACCATGTATCAGAAAACAGTCCCTACAACTTTAAGGAGAGAAAAAAATATTGAATTCGCAGACTTTCTGTTTGGGAAGAAAGGTTTTATGTTGGAAAACTGTCATTGCAAACGACTTTAAAATGGTAAAATTTATAAACCACAAAAATAGGGGGAAAATATTGGTGCAGACGAAAAGAGGCCACATACTAAACCTGACAAGCTCAGGGGAGGCCTGCATGGCAGCCTTAAAAACTCAGAGACTGAAAGTAACCACAAAGGATCGTCTCCCTAAAATTAAAACCTTTTAACTAAAAGCAGTCTATGGCAGGTAGCCATGTCCTAGGCTAGAATCTTCCCTGACAAAATCTTTACCTTAACTGAGCCTGTCTACTGTCTTTTTGCATCTGCAATAACACACCTTTGCAATGACAAAGTGAATTCCTTTGCTTTCTCCTGCCTCCCTAAACTGTCACCAGTGGCTTTTATGTAACCCACTTATGTCTTATCTTTTTCTTGTAATGTATAAAATAAGGTGCAAAACTGCCATTCTCTAGAGTACTTTCTCAGTCTGTTGAGATTTTACTTCCCAGCAATTGTCAACAGGTTTGGCTCAAACACAAAAATTCTTTATAGGCTTGAATGTTTCTTACATTGACTTAGGTATACTGTGGAAAATGATGTGGCCATTTAAGTCACAGGTGATATAAAATTAAACTTTAAAAAAATCCAAAATGGTAAGCTGAGATTACAAATATATATGTGTAATGAAAAAGGGATGTGGAAAAATAAACAGCAAATTAGTAAACATGTTTATAGAGTGGGAGTTGGTTTCTTTATTTAAAAAAAAAAAAAAAAACCTATTGGAAGATTCCAAAATGGTGGCGGAGTAAGTGGATGCTACACTGACACGCTCCCAGGACCAAACTGGAATTACAACTAAAACACAGAAAAACCATCCTGAATAATCAACTAAAGATTAGCTGGAGAGATCCCTGATAACCATGGACAGAAAGTGGAGACCACATGGAGACTGGAAGGAAGTGCAGAGGAGCGAAAGGCTGACTGGGTTCCCACAGATAGCAGCTGAAGTTCCGGAGAGAGATCTCAGCTCTGGAGGTTCCCACTGAGAACTCTGGGGTCTAAACCCCAAGCGAGGCTCCCCAGTCCAGAGCACCAGAACAGAGAAAGGTGCTCACAGAACATCTGGCTGTGAAAAGCAGAAGGGTTGCTGTTTGCCAGGGAGAGATGGCTGGAAATACAGGCACCTCATAAGGACCGATGCACAAAATGTTGTGTACAGCCACTCACCTTGGGCTCCAGCAGAGGAAGGGCAGAGTGGACTGGAGCCATATGAGCATAAGCCAGGGTTAGAGGTTCTGGGGTTAGACCTTGGAAAGCAGACACCCTAGGTTCCTATTCTGAGTCATTCCCTCACACTGCAGAGGAAATCTTTCTCTGAGGGACCTTGGCTATCCAGGCAGTTTTTGCCTGGGGGGGGAGGCAATTGCCCCACCCTACTGGAAAACCCCCTCCCCCACCCTGGGGAGTTTCTGAGGCCCATTAAGAGACTGAGAATAACAATCAGCCTGTAGCCGAAACCGGTTTGGCTCAGTGGATAGAGCGTCGGCCTGAGGACTGAAGGGTCCCGGGTTCGATTCCGGTCAAGGGCATGTACCTTGGTTGCGGGCACATCCCCAGTGGGAAGTGTGCAGGAGGCAGCTGATCGATGTTTCTCTCTCATCGATGTTTCTAGCTCTCTATCCCTCTCCCTTCCTCTCTGTAAAATATCAATAAAATATATTAAAAAAAAACAAAAACAAAAAAACAATCAGCCTGTAGGCAGAAGCAATTGCCCCACTGTGTTGGAAAACTTTTTGCCCCAAACGGTGGTCGACAGCCTGAGGCTAATCAAGACCGAATACAATCAGACTGCAGGCAGAGGCAGGTCTCTAGAGGTTTTGAGTCTTTGCCTGATCTAATTCAGGGCCTGGGGCTAGGAAAAGCAGACTTTGGTGCACATCTTGGTCCTTTCCAAAGGCACCCAGCCCCAACAGAGGGAGCCACAAGCTGTGGATTGCTGATAGCTCCAAACAGGGTACACTGGGCCAAGCAGAAACAGTGTCTGACACTGTCCTGCACTAGAGATTGGGAGGCATAGCAGATCTACCTAATACACAGTCACAAACCCAACAGGCAGTCAAAATGGAGAGAAAAGAAAACAAGCCTCAAATAACAAAAGAATTCTTCAGAAGAAGAGCTAAATGAAATGGAGATAAGAAATTTATCAAAATGGACAAAGGACCTACACAGGCACGTCTCCAAAGTGGACATAGAGATGACCAAGAAACATATGAAAAAATGTTCAAAGTCACTTATCATCAAAGAGATGCAAATTTAAATGACAATGAGGTATCACCTCACACCTATCAGACTGGCTACCTAAAACAAATCAACAAATGACAAATGTTGGCGAGGATGTGAAGAAAAGGGAACCCTAGTACACTGCTGGTGGGAATGTAGACTGGTGCAGCCAGTATAGAGTTTCCTCAAAAAATTCAATATGGAACTGCCATTTGACCCAGTGATCCCACTTCTAAGAAACCCAAAACACTAATCAGAAAGAATGTATGCAACTCTATATTCAAAGCAACACAATTTACAATAGCTAAGATCTGGAAACAGCCCAAGTGCCCATCAGCAGATGAATGGATAAAAAAGCTGTGGTACATTTATACCATGGAATACTATGCAGCAATAAAAAAGAAGGCTCTCTTACACTTTGAGACAGCATGGAGGGGCCTGGAGAGTATTATGCTAAGCGAAATAAGCCAGTCAGAGAAAGAGAAATATCATATGATCTCACTTATATATGAAATCTAATGAATAGAATAAACTGATGAACAAAATAGTTCCACACACACAGAAGCATAGAACAGACTGTGGAATCTCAGAGGGAAGGCAAGGGAGGGTGGGTGGGTGGGAAGTGATCAACTAAAGAACTTACATGCATATATGCATAACCCATGGACACAGACAATAGGGTGGTGAAGGCCTGGGGCGGGGGGCAGGGATGGACTAAAAGGTGTCAATGGGGGATACAGAGGGACTTTCAACATTAAAGATTAGAAAAGAAATTTATCACAGAGTTCAGAATAATGATGGCAAAGATGCTCAACAGCATGAGAAGAGGTAGTAACTGTGAAGAATGTCATAGCACTAACAGGAACACAGTGGAAGGAAAACACAGAAGATTAGGGGAAGCCGAGGATCAGATCAGTGAATTAGAAGACAGGATAGAAAAAAATCACTCCATCAGAGAACCAAAAAGAAAAAAACAATTAAAAAACAGGACAGCTTAAGGGAGCTGTGGAATACCATGAAACATAACAATCTATAATAATAAAAGCGTAATATTCTAATGAGACTGGATGTCCTTCCGGACAACCTTTTGGAAGAAGCCAGGGCTGCAAAGGCCGAGGTAAGCCGCCGAGGCTGTGAGGGAAGGCCAGGTCCCGGGTGCCGGAGGGAAGCTGGTGCCAGAAGCTGGGGGAAGAAAGGCCTACTCTTGCACAAATTTCATGCATTGGGCCTCTGGTGTTCACATAGTAGGAGTGCCAGAAGGAGAAGGAGGTGAGCAAGGGATAGAGAATGAGTTTGAAGAAATAACAGCAGAAAACTTTCCTCACCTGGTGAAGGAAAAAGTCACACAAGTTCAAGAGACACAGAGAGTCCCAAGCAAGAAGAACCCAAACAGGCCCATGCCCAGGCAACCATAATTAAAATGCCAAAAATTAAAGACAAAGAGAGAATCTTAAAGGCAGCAAGAGAAAAGCAATTTGTTATCTATAAAGAAGCTCCCATAAAGCTGTCAGATGATTTTTCATCAGAAGTTCTACAGGCCAGAAGGGAATGGCATGAAGTATTCAAGGTAATGAAAAGCAAAGATCTGAAATCAAGATTACTATATCCAGCAAGGCTATCATTCAAAATAGACGGTGAAATAAAGAGCTTCCCAGACAAAAAAGGCTAAAGGAGTTTGTCACTACCAAATCAGCACTGCAAGAAATGCTAAAGGGACTGTTGTAATGAGAATAGAGAATCATTGGCATAGAGAATTAAAATGGCAATAGCCCTAGCCAGTTTGGCTCAGTGGTTAGAGTGTCAGCCTGCAGACTGAAAGGTCCCAGGTTCGATTCCAGTCAAGGGCACATGCTGGGTTTGTGGGCTCGATCCCCAGTAGGGGGCATGCAGAAGGCAGCCAATAAATGATTCTCTCTCATCATTGATGTTCCTATCTTTCTCTCCCTTCCTCTCTGAAATCAATAAAAATATATTTTAAAGTAAATAAATAAAATGGCGATAAATAATTACCTATCAATAATAACCTTAAATGTAAATGGATTAAATGCTCCCATCAAAAGACACAGGGTAGCTAAAGGGATATGAAAACATGTCTCAAATAAATCCTGCCTACGAGAGACCCACCTCAGAATAAGACAAACAGGATGAGAATGAAGGGATGGAAAAAAATTTTCCATGCAAATAGAAACAAGAAAAAAGCTGGGATGGCAACACTCATATCTGACAAAATAGACTTCAAAATGAAGGCCATCAAAGAGACAATAAAGGTCACTACATAATACTAAAGGGATCGATCCAACAAGAGGATATAACCCTGGTAAACATATATGCACCCAATAAAGGAGCACCTAAATATATATAAAAAAAAATCTGGATCTAAAGAACAAAATAAACTGTTGAACAAAATAGATTCAGAGACATAGAAGCCTGGAACAGACTGTCAAATCTCAGAGGGAAGGTAAGGGTGGTGGGTGAGGGGAAGAGATCAACCAAAGAACTTGTATGCATAGATGCATAGCCCATGGACACAGACAATAGGGTGGTGGAGGCCTGGGGCAGGGGTTGGGGCAGGCTATAAGGAATCAATGGGAGAAAAAAGGGGCCATATGTAATACTTTCAACAATAAAGATTTAACTTCAAAAATGTAAAAAAAAAAAACACCAACCTATTAATTTTCACACTATTATTTGGAAATAAGCAAAAAGCAAGAGCCTAGCATACAACTATTTGTCAAGTGCCTTTGGTTCCCTTTTACCCTCCCCAAGCAGAAATGTGTGTCCAACCTTGTGAAACGAGATGTCATTTTAAGAAACAGAAAGGCAGATAAAACCAGTGGGGAATGAAGCATCCATCTTATATAAAAACTGCTGTTTGAAATTTAAAAAAAGAAAAGAAAGAAAGAAACAGAAAGGCAGACCCAACTCACCTGGAACTTGATCATTTTTCTCCTCTTCCTTTGGAGGAAAGGCAGAGTTCTGGGAAGGGAAAGACACCATGAGAGAGATGCTAGGGATGCTGCCAGCCCCCAGGGCACTCCCTAGGAGCACCAAGTGGTGCCCCCTTCTCTAGGCAGAGGCAGTGACCACAAAGCTTAGTGAGAAAAGGGGCTGGACTCCAGCTCCCCCTGGACCCCCGCCAGCTGCCATTGTTCATCAACATTACTCAAAACAGTCCTACCCCAAGTGTGTCTTGACGCTTCCAGAGTATTCCTGAACCTGGGTATCAGAGGAAATGAAAGGCAAGCAGGCAGGCAGTATAACTTAATGGGGCCAAAATGCCTGGGTTCAAATTCTGGCATGTCTATGTGTTACTTTCTACTCATGAGCAGTGTAAATCTTGAGCAAGTCATTTGTCTCTCTGTGCCTCCTTCCAGTCACCTGTAAGTGGGGATAATAATAACGCCAGTATTCCCTGTTTCTTGCAGCTAAAGACAAGCAGTAGTTTGGGATTCAAAAAACTGTCCTTGAGAATGTGATTTAAAAAAAAAAAAAAAAAAAAAGAAGCCAAAACCGGTTTGGCTCAGTGGATAGAGCGCCGGCCTGTGGACTCAAGGGTCCCGGGTTCGATTCCGGTCAAGGGCATGTACCTTGGTTGTGGGCACATCCCCAGTGCGGGGTGTGCAGGAGGCAGCTGATCGATGTTTCTAACTCTCTATCCCTCTCCCTTCCTCTCTGTAAAAAATCAATAAAATATATTTTAAAAAAAAAAAGAAAAAAAAAAAGAGAGAGAGAATGTGACTTTCCAGAAAATAATTCTTTTAAGAAACTCAGAATTCAAAGATGATGGTTCTGTCCCATGAGTTATCATTACCCTTGGAAAAATATAATTCTGACTGGTTGTCTCACAGATAATTCCTTCTGTTAGTAAAATTGCCACGGATTTTCTTCTCCTGACAGGTATAATTACTTGCAAATGTTAAGAAGCTGGAAGAGTCTAGACAAAGTTTCTTCTCCCATATGCAAGAAGGTAAATAATGACTAATAAAAACCTAAGCCTAATAAATCCTGTTGCATTTAAATCAACAACACGGGCTTATTACACAACATTGCACACTTATTAAGGCCCCGACACACGTGTGGTGAGGCACTCTGCAAAGCCGAGGTCACGACTGTTTCCTTGCAATTCAGATACATGTTGTTAGTACTATTTTTCTCTCTAATTGCACGACTGTTTCCACAGAGGACTTGCTCCAGGATCGGCTGAAGCTCTCTCTCCTTCCTAAACAAGAGGCTAGAAAGGGTCCAGGTGCAGAAACAACAGCCCACATCCAGGCATCATCAGTGAGCTCCGCTCCATCCCGGGCTCACAGAATCTTCCGAATAACAGGGCGCCTGAGTGTTACAATAAAATTTATGGTTAGCGGCCAACATTTTACTATGCACGAGGCACTATTTTTGAGCTTCTTACATACAACCTCACTTAATTCCCACAAGAACACCATTGGGAAGAAGTAACCCTTTTTTTGCCATGAGGAAACTGAGGCAAGGAGAGATCAAGGAACTCGCCCAATATTTTACCGAGAGAAGGAGGCAGAGCTGGCTGGCGGGCCCTACAGGGAGGACCTGGGGGAGCAGAGAGAGCGGGAGACCCTCAAACTCCAATTACCACGCAAGCCCGCCCCCGACTCGGAGGCTCAGCTGAGCGGATGCTCACCGCCGCCGCCTCCACGTCCGCCCTCTGCCGCTGGCCGCGGCTTCCCCTACTCAGGAGGGAAGACCAAGTCACTGCTCTCCCCACGCCAAAGCAAAGAAGGTGCCGAGAGAGCGCCCGGACGCGGAGTTAACTCACCTAACTGCGAGAATCTCCGCCCCAACCTCGCCTTCCGAGAGCGGAAGTGCCTCAGTCTACACACCGTTCATGAACTACACTTCCCAGAATCCCCAAGAGGAAGCGCCTAGTTTTCACGCACTCCCGAACTACGTTTCCCAGAATGCAGCTCGCAGGACCTCTCTTCCCACCCATTGGCTTATTTTGAGTAGAGAGGATTCCCATTGAGTCACCTATCTGGCGCTTAACTGTTAGATTCCTTTTTGCTTTGTTCATTTCTTAAAACTTATGAAAAAATAATTGCGGATTTTAAAAAATGCGGCCACATAAAAGAAAAAAGCGAAGACATGGTAATGACGACTGTGTGGGAGAGTAGCTAAGTATGTAGGAAGTCTCAATCTTCAGTGTCCAAACTGTGCAAGCCAGGAGTGGAGGGAGGGAGGGAGGGGGAGTGTAGAATAGTGTTTAATTCCTTTATCTCCTCTAATCCAAAGGCACCTAAGATTTCTTGACATGTTTTGCTGAATGAAATTCTTCATTCAAATATGCTAAGAATTTACAAAATGGCAATACAAACATTGATTAGGCTGTAATAGAGAAAAATCTTGAACTTAAAAAAAAATTAGTTGTTATGGCAAACAAAAGCAGCTCCATTGCAGGTAATTTAAGAAAATATTGTGATGTGTGCATATATAATATGCTGAATTGTTTTCTAATTTGGGTTCGGCTTCAGACATTTCATTACATACTTCTGATATCCTATATAATAAAGAAATGATATGCAAATTGACCATCATGCCCTTGCACAAGATGGCCACCCCCATGTGGTCACAAGATGGCCAGCAGGGGAGGGCAGAGTGTGGGCGATCAGACCAGCAGGGGAGGGCAGTTGGGGGTGACCGGGCCAGCAGGGGAGGGCAGTTGGGGGCAACCAGGCGGGCAGGGGAGGGCAGTTAAGGGTGACCAGGCTGGCAGGGAAGGGCAGTTAGGGGCGACCAGGCCTGCAGGAGAGGGCAGTTGGGGGGGACCAGGCCTGAAGGGGAGGGCAGTTGGGGGCGACCAGGCCAGCAGGGGAGAGCAGTTGGGGGCAACCAGGCCAGCAGGGGAGGGCAGTTAGGGGTGACCAGGCTGGCAGGGGAAGGCAGTTAGGGGCAACCCAGTCTGCAGGGGAGGGCATTTGGGGGGGACCAGGCCTGCAGGGGAGGGCAGTTAGGGGCGACCAGGCCAGCAGGGGAGGGCAGTTGGGGGCAATTGGGCTGGCAGGTGAGCGGTTAGGCATCGATCAGGCTGGCATGGGAGTGGTTTGGGGGTGATCAGGCTGGCAGGCAGAAGGGGTTAGGGGCAATCAGGCAGGCAGGCGGGTGGTTTGGAGCCAGCAGTCCCAGATTGTGAGACGGATGTCCGACTGCCCTTGGGATCGGGCCTAAACTGGCAGTCGGACATCCCCTGAGGGATCCCAGATTGGAGAGGGTGTAGGCTGGACTGAGGGAACCCCCCCTCCCCCGCAGTGCACAAATTTTGTGTACTGGGCCTCTAGTCCTATATAATCCTATATAATAAAAGGGTAATATGCAAATATACCAAATGGCAGAACAACCAAACAACCAATCAAAGTGTAATATGCTAATGATATGCTAAGACTGCTCAACCGCTTGCTATGATGTGCACTGACCATGAGGGGGCAGATGCTCTGACTGGTAGGTTAGCTTGCTGCTGGGGTCAGGCTGATCAGGACTGAGAGAGATGGGCTGGACACACCCTGGAGCCCTCCTGCAGACTCTCCCTGACCCGATCGTGCACTGGTGAGTTCCCTCAGCCTGGCCTGTGCCCTCTCACAATCTGGGACCCCTCAGGGGATGTCGGAGAGCCGGTTTCAGCCCAATCCCGCAGGTCACTCCCCTTGGAAGGGCACCAGATGCAGGGCTCAGGGCTCAGCGCTTGCCTCTCACAATTGGGACTGATTGGGTGTGAGACCGCGGCAGGCACAGTGGGGCCAGGATGAGCGGGAGCGGCAGGTAAGAACTGCAGGCAGCGTTGGACTACGGGTTTCAGCCCGATTCCTGCAGGCCACCTAAAGGGACCCCACCAGTGCATGAATTCATGCACTGGGCCTCTAGTCTATATATATATGCAAAGTGTCCCCTCTGGAGTTCAACTGGGAGACCGGGAGTTTGATCGCTCACTATGACATGTGCTGACCACTAGGGGGCGTCGCAGAATAAAGGGAAGCCCGGTAGCCAGCAGCCGGCGAAGGGAGGCCCTGGCCAACAGCCGGAAGGCCCCAATAGACCCTGATTGCTGGCCAGGCCTAGGGACCCTACTATGCACGAATTTTGTGCACCGGGCCTCTAGTATATTAAATAAAGTGTCTTGTGGTTAAATAAGCCAAGTGAAACCAGGAAGCCATGATTTTTCTCCTAGGAAGAAAATATATTTTGTAGCTTTTTATTATAAAAGTTCAGAAATAGACAAAAGTAGAAGAATAGTAAAATGGACCCAATATACTCCTATCCCAAATTCAAGTTAACATGGTTTTTACCATTAATCTATCACTATTTTATTTTACTTACAGTACAATTTTAAAACAAACCTGACATCTTTTCAGCCCCAAATACTTTGCTAAATATATAACATTTCCTCTCAGAGTAGCTATGGTGGGCAGACTAAGCCCATTTTCCACAAAAAGACTAAAACTACAAAGAAGATTGTCCTGAGGTTTGAATGAGTTGAGTCCATCTGCAGATCTTGGAGAACGCTGGCTATTAGAGATGCAAGCGTTTTGAACTGGGAGGAGATAAGAGAAAGTGCGAAGTGATCTAGTTCTAAGCCAAGTGAAAGGAAACAAGCAATTATTTGAGATCATGGGAAGCACTGATTCAGGCAGAAACCCAAAGAGATGCAGACTAATTTCCAGAGTGCACTGCATGGCACTGCTTCCAGGTGGCTCTTTGTTGTTTTGAATAATTGAGTCCTGTTAGTATGAATTCTTTGGTATCACTAGTCTGTCCAAATTGCCTATTGCAAATAAATTTGACATTTATATACATACTAGAGGCCTGGTGCATGAATTTGTGCACTGGTGGGGTCGCTTGGGGTAGCCTGCGGGGATTGGGCACGAGCTCACGCCTCAGCTTGGGCCCCCAGCTTCGCAGTCCCGCAGCCCTGCCTGGCACCCCGTCGTGGCCTGGCGCTGGCCCCTCACCTGCTCCACCATCCCACCTGCAGGGCGAATGATCAGGATCAGGCCCCCCCGCAGCTCCCTCAGCGCCTGGGAGCTGGGTGGTGGACCCGCCCCATGCCACTGCCACTGGTCACTATCTATGGGGCAGTAGGGCCCCCACTCACACCTGCCTTGGCCTGGCACCACCCAATCACCTCCTCCACCACCCCACTGCCATCCTGCTCTCGTCAGGGCCTACTGGGGCTGGCAGCGCCTCCACTGCCGCCCGCTTCCAGCGCCATGTCACCGACACTCACCATGTTCCACGCCGACCCCTGGCTATCAGCGCACGTCATAGCAAGCAGTTGAACTCCTGGTCCAACTCTTGGTCGAATGACTGCCCGAGGGGACAATTTGCATATTAGGCTTTTATTATATAGGACTAGAGGCCTGGTGCACAAAAATGCGTGCACGGGTAGGGTCCCTAGGCCTGGCTGGTGATCAGAGCCGATCAGGGCCTTCCAGTTGCTGGCCGGGGTCTTCCTTCCCGGCTGCCGGCCACCAGCTGCCAGCCAGGGCCTTTCTTCCCTGGCTGCCAGCTGCTGGCTGGGGCCTTCCTTTGTTCTGTGCCACCCCCTGGTGGTCAGTGACATCATAGTGAGTGATCAAACCCTCAGTCTCCCGGTCGAACTCCCAAGGGGACACTTTGCATATTAGCCTTTTATATATATAGATGAAATGTGGTTTGCTGGAGAAATAAAGTAGTCATGCAGTCTCTTTATCCTTATGTGAAGGACTAACCTATATATATAAAAGCCTAACATGCTAAGTGTCCGACTGTTTGACCAGTCGCTAAAGACGTGCACTGACCACCAGGGGGCAGATGCTCTGACCTGTAGGTTAGCTTGCTGCTAGGGGCCAGCCGATCAGGATGGGCGAGATGGGCCGGACATGCCCTGGAGCCCTCCCACGGTCCCTCCCTGGCCCTGATCGTGCACTGGTGAGGTCCCTCAGCCTGGCTTGTGCCCTCTCACAATCCAAGACCCCTTGGGGGATGTTGGAAAGCCAGTTTTGGCCTGATCTCTACAGGCCAGGCCAAGGGACCCCACTGGTGAACGATTAGGTCCTCTAGTCAAATATAAAGTCTAAGAGTTCCCAAACCAGTTTCTTACCTGACATGCATCACACACATTGTTAATGTTCACTGTTACCCTGAAGCCAAAATGTTTCCCAGTGCATAATTATAAAGTTGTGCTTCCTCATTTCCACCTCTCAAAAGAGATATGTTACATGTAGGCCTAACTTTATGTTGATAACGATGCACGAAATTCGTGCAAGGGGCTCAGCCCTCACAGCCCCGGCTTAGTCTGGAAGGTCGTCCACAAGGATGTCTGGAAGGTAGTTCGGTTGCCCGGTCTAATTAGCATATTATGCTTTTATTATCATAGATGTTATTCTCAAAAATGCATTCCAGTACAGGAAATGGGACAGTGAGGAAGGTATGTTTGTAGTGGTTTTGAGACCCTTCCTAAAAGGAAAGCTACATCTGTCTATGATTTTTGCTTATTTATATACTTTGAACCATTAAAAACTGTTGTCTAAGAACTATGATTCATGTGAGTCTGCTATGACAATTGATTACTTTGTGTTACTACAGGAGTTGATAGAATTGAAATAGTGTAAATTTTGGTGTTCTCAACTTTTCATTGACATTTTAGGAGAATGAAAAATATTCATCAGTATGAAATAAGTTTAGTAAAAATTAATACATAAACAGTAGAATACTGTGCATCCATTAAAAGGATGTAGTAGCCCTGACTGGTTTGGCTCAGTGGATAGAGCATCGGCCTGCAAACTGAGAGGTCCCAGGTTCAATTCCGGTCAAGGGCATGTACCTTGGTTGTGGGCACATCTCCAGTAGGAGGTGTGCAGGAGGCAGCTGATTGATGTTTCTCTCTCATCTATGTTTCTAGATCTCTATCCCTCTCCCTTCCTCTCTGTAAAAAATCAGTAAAATATATTTAAAAAAAAAATGTAGTAGCCCAGCTGGTGTGGCTCAGGTTGAGTGTCGACCTATGAACCTGGAGGTCATGGTTCAATTCCTGGTTAGGGCACAAGCCTGGGTTGCAGGCTTGATCCCCAGTAAAGGGCATGCAGGAGGCACCTGATAAGTAATTCTCTCTCATCATTGATGTTTTTATCTCTCTCTCCCTCTCCCTTCCTTGCTGAAATCAATAAAAATATATTAAACATAAATAAATAGCCCTAACTGGTTTGGCTCAGTGGATAGAGCGTCGGCCTGTGGACTCAAGGGTCCCAGGTTCGATTCTGGTCAAGGGCATGTACCTTGGTTGCGGGCACATCCCCAGTATGGGGTGTGCAGGAGGCAGCTGATCGATGTTTCTCTCTCATCGATGTTTCTAACTCTCTATCCCTCTCTCTTCCTCTCTGTAAAAAATCAATAAAATATTTTTTAAAATAATAAATAGGCTATCCTAATAAAAGAGTAATATGCAAATTGACCATACATCTGCTACACCCACAAGCCACGCCCACCAGCCAATCAGGAGCGAGTATGCAAATTAACCCAACCAAGATGGCTGCGGCCACGGAGCGAACAGGAGGCTTGGGTTTCCCCAGAAGGGGTTATTGATATCATGGGATTTGAAGCTATCATCATGCCAATTGCTTCCCATTTGTACCATGTGTCATTTGTTCAGTTTTCTTGTCTGCTTTGGGATTGAGTATTTTATTATTCCATTTTATCTCTACTACTGGGTTATTACTTACATACCACTTTAAAAAATTTTAAGTGGTTGTTCTAGGGATTGTAATATATATTTATATTTTTAGATCTAGCTCCTTAAAATATTATGCCATTTTGTATATTGTACAACAGCATATTTCCAATTTCTCTCTGTTTTGTGCTAGTGTTACACTTTACTAATATTTCTTGTACTGCAGATATCCTGGTAGTGAATTCTCTTAGTTTTCGTTTGTATGAAAATGTTTTCATACTGCTTTTTGAAAATTTTTTTTTCATTTGACTTGGAATTTTTCATTAGCAGTACTTTGTTTCAGGATATTAAAGATGCCACTCCATTGTCTTCTGACTTGTATAGTTTTGGATGAGAAGTCTGATCTTTTTCTCACCTGTTTCATGTATGCAATGTGTCCATTTTCTGTCTGCCTTCAGTATTTCCTCTGTGTTGTTCATTTTCAGCTGTTTGGCAGTAACATGTCTAGTTTTTTTGGTTTTTCATTTTTCAATCCTTCTTGGGTACTCTGAGGTTCTAGATTTGGGTGAGGTCTTTTATTATTTTTTAAAAACTTCAGTCATTATCTCTTCAGCTAGTGTTCTCATTCTCTCTTCTCTCCCCTCCCCTCTGGGGTTTCCAATTATACATATATTAGAGGCCCGATACACGGAATTCGTGCAAGAGTAGGCCTTCCTTCTCTGGCTCCCGGCACTGGCTTCCCTCCAGCACCCAGGACCCGGGCTTCACTCACAGCCCCGGCTTCATCCAGAAGGTCATCCGGACAGTCGTCGGGACGGTTGTTCTGCTATTTGGTCTAATTAGCATATTAGCTCTTTATTATATAGGGTTAGATTATAAACAGTTTTCCCACATACTATTTTCTTCACATATTTGTGTTTTAATTAGGATGATTTCCATTGACCTATATTCAAGTTCTCTGACACTTTTCTTTTTTAAAAAATATGTTTTACTGATTTTTTTTTTTTTTTTTACAGAGAGGAAGGGAGAGGGATGGAGAGTTAGAAACATCAATAGGAGAGAATCATCGATCAGCTGCCTCCTGCACACCTCCCACTGGGGATGTGTCCGCAACCAAGGTACATGCCCTTGACTGGAATGGAACCTGGGACCTTTCAGTCCACAGGCTGACGCTCTACCCACTGAGCCAAACCGGTTAGGGCTCTCTGACACTTTTCACAGTTATGTTGAGCCTTCACAAGGCCTTCAATCCTTTGAGATAAAATTTTCTTTTTTAGCACTTCCCATTTGATTAATTTCCACTGAAATCCCCCATCTGTTCATGAATATTTTTCACCCTTTTCAGGACAACATTTATCACATCAACCAGGAACATAAAATTCTCTGACCTTTCAAAAGTATGGTTATTTCTAAAGTGTGTTTTATTGATTAATCTAATGTCTCTTAGCAGATGGTTGTTTCTTTATCTTATAATTTTTTATTGAATGCCAGATAACATGTATCAAAAAGCAGAGTGAAGTAAATAGTATATTTCCCTGGAAATAGGCATAGGATGTTAGGGGGAGGTGTTGAATAAACCTAGACAGGAATAAGGTTGGAATTGGATTCTGCTGTTGCAATAGTTACCTTCAGTACATCACCTCATGTTATTTTTCTAATGTTACCTTGTGCTTAGCATGGTGACTGAAGTGCTGGAAAGTTTTTCTCAATGTTTCTGCTCCTCTCTCAGTTTTTGGATGTCCCTGTGCACTTGTGCCACAAAATTCTCTGCCCATATTCTTGCTGTTTTCCCAATGTAACCTGCTGTTGCTTGTCACTGGGAGCAAAATAGCCTATTTAAGGGGGCCAGGTATATTCCTTATTGTCTTGTTTTAGTATGTCTTGAATGGGTATTAGAGGTCAGAAATCTTATGCATTTTGGGAAGCTAGGACTACATAACACTAAAAATGAGGCAGAAGCTTTCTTCCCTTAGCTGTGAGCAAAAAAGCAGGTGATACTATCACCTGTGACCAATCTGAAGAAAGGTTTACACAAAGAACAGAGCTGAGAAAATTAAAGTAATATAAAGCCCTGATGCCTGACCCAGAACAAGTCTTAACCAACCTGTATCTTTTTCACTAGTATATGAACTGAGATTTTTGGTTTAAACAACTCTGAGTTACATTTTCTGTTACTTACAACTAAAAGTACCCTAACTGATAAAAAAACACCATGAGCTCTTGTGATATTCTCTTGGAAATTATAACAGTAAAGAAACGAATTAGAAGCCCTGGATTTCTGATTCCATGCAACTTGAACTTAGCACCTTAGAAGCTACGTTAAACCAGGGCCTTGGTCACCCCATTCATCCAACATGGCTTAATCTGAGAGAAAAACTATGATGCACCAATTTATAATACTTGTGAATTGCACGAGGACTATCTAGCCTGCATAGGCTTGGAGACCTAACATTTTTTCACAGTAAGATAAAGTTGCTGACACCTAATTTAACTGTATCAAAAATCTAGAGAATTTAGCCGAAACCGGTTTGGTTCAGTGGATAGAGCGTCGGCCTGTGGACTGAAGGGTCCCGGGTTCGATTCTGGTCAAGGGCATGTACCTTGGTTGCGGGCACATCCCCAGTGGGAGGTGTGCAGGAGGCAGCTGATCGATGTTTCTCTCTCATCGATGTTTCTAGCTCTCTATTCCTCTCCCTTCCTCTCTGTAAAATATCAATAAAATATATATTTTTAAAAAATCTAGAGAATTTAGAAAATTAACTTTAGAGGTTTTCTTCCTTTATTTTGGTCATAATGGTATCTAAGAAACAGAGAAATCACAGTATGAGTTCTTAATTATAAGGGTACTATCGCAGTAGTTTACTACCTTGGTAAAATTGGTCAATGTTGCCAATTTTTAAATAAAGTACAAAAAAGAAAAGACTAAGGCAAAATTTTGCTTGCCAGAGAAAACCACTGTATACATGATGGTGAGTAATCTTTCACACATTATCTATTAAGCATGTATATGAACATATATGTGTACAGACTTAAATGAACTGGTTATTATGATCCACATTTTCACTAAACAACATACATGATTCTTTCCCATCATTTTAGGTCACTTACATACCATCTGGAGCTCCAAATTAATAGATAAAGGAAATTTATCCAAACTCCTATGTATTTCCAGTTTTAAAAAATTACCCTCACTGTACACATCCTTTCTATATTATCATAAACGAGAGGCCCATTGCACGAAGATTCGTGCAAGAATGGGCCTTCCTTCTCCTGGCTGCCGGCACTGCCTTCAGTCTGGCCCAGAGCCGTCTTTCCACCTTCCCATGCTGCCCAGAGGCCCGGAGCTGCTGGTGCGGTGTGGAATGCAAGTGTCCCGCCCTACCCCCGGCCACTCGGCACCTATGTATGCAAATTAACCTTCCGTCTTTGTTGGGCTAATTTGCACACTCACTCCTGATTGGCTGGTGGGTGTCACAAAGGTACAGTCAATTTGCATCTTTCTCTTTTATTAGTGTAGATTACTTTATGATTTCCAGATGGGTATGTATATTTGACATTTTTAAGTTTTTTTAATTTTAATTGATTTTAGAGATTGAGGAAGGGAAATATCGATTTGTTGTCCCAGTTATTTATACCTTCATTGGTTGCTTTTTAAAAAATCCTCACCCAAGGATTTTTCCCATTGATTTTTGAATAAAGTGGGAGGGAGTGAGGGGAGGGAAAAAGGGAAGAGAGAAACATGATGTGAAAAACATTGTTTGCCTCCTGCACATACCCAAATGGGGTTGGGGATCAAACCTGCAACCAAGGTACATGCCTTGACTGGGAATCAAACCCAGGACATTACAGGGCACAGGATGACACTCTAACCCACTGAGCCATACTGGCCAGACAGCTGGCTTTCTCGTATTTGTCCTGAAAGGGGATTGAGCCCACAACCTTGGCTTATGGGGACGACACTCTAACCAACTGAGCTACCTGGCCAGAGTACATATATGACACGTATTGTGTGACTAACTCTTCTCTAACAAGCTTATACTTTTCATTCCCACCAACAATATACATTGTTCTTGAAGAAAGAGACCACCAAGTAAAAGGCAATCATATCCTCATAATCAGTATGTTTGATTAAATGTTTCTAAAATTCAATATTTTTCCTTTCTTTGTGTGAGTGGGAGAAGTATGGGGATGGAAAACTTGACAAAATTAATGTCCTCCAAACTCATTACAGATCCTGCCTAAGGAGGTTAAATTGAGTAAAGGCTATAACTCAGAAACCAATCAGATCAAAGGGCTTTGATGGAAAGATGGAGATTAAAAACAAACATTGTGCTGAAACCGGTTTGGCTCAGTGGATAGAGCGTCGGCCTGTGGACTGAAAGGTTCTGAGTTTGATTCCGGTCAAGGGCACGTACCTTGGTTGCGGGCACATCCCCAGTAGGAGGTGTGCAGGAGGCAGCTGATCCATGTTTCTCTCTCATCGATGTTTCTAACTCTCTATCCCTCTCCCTTCCTCTCTGTAAAAAATCAATAAAATATATATTTTTAAAAACAATGTAATTTTGACATTTATTAAGAAAGTATTTTTTGTTAGTAACCATTTCTGACACTTTCCAAATATTACAGTAAAATTCTGCCTTAACACACAGGCAGGAGTAAAAATTCAATTATGTAAAATGCAGTGTTCCATTTTTGCAAAGTTAATCAGAAACATTATCAGTTTGCACTGTCACTTAAAGTGCACATATGTACATACTGGCACACACACACATACACACAGCTAAAATTTAAACTGATAGTATATAAAAGTGACCAGATGGTAAGAAATTCAGCTCATCCCTACTTAAGATAGCATATAGGACAGAAATAAATCCTAACAGGGTTACAACCAAATTCGTCATTTCAGATTGAAATACTACTTGATGTTCCACATTTCAAATACTTGATTATATTAAGGTTACTTGCAGTCTTCCAAATACATGTCTTTTTTTGGGGGGGGGGGGATGAGCTTAATAAAAATTTCAATACACACTTTGTCATTTAGCAAAAAGTACTGAGCACCAACAGTGAGTTAGGCAATGATATAGTCTTAGCAGTGAATGAAGCTCCTCCCCTTAAGCTTACATTCTAGTGGATATGGATTTAGGCATGCTCATCATTGTACTTTTGTTAAATTCCTGACCGTACTTTATAAGCCCTAGTGCAACTAGTTAAAGTCATGTGCAATGACTGATGCTATACAACCCTTATGAAACCTCTCTCATTAGATATCTGCTGTGTGGTCTCCTATTGTGAGGTTGGGTTAAAACATCACATTTTCATTAAAGATAATCTTTTTCTACTATAAGAACTCTGATAAATGGGCCAAAACCGGTTTGGCTCAGTGGATAGAGCGTCGGCCTGCGGACTGAAGGGTCCCAGGTTCCATTCTGGTCAAGGGCATGTACCTTGGTTGCGGGCACATCCCCAGTGGGAGGTGTGCAGGAGGCAGCTGATCGATGTTTCTCTCTCATCGATGTTTCTAGCTCTCTATCCCTCTCCCTTCCTCTCTGTAAAATATCAATTAAAAAAAATTTGTTAAAAAAAAAAACAACTCTGACAAATGGGAAAATTCAGCTTCCATTTGAGGACTTCAAAACAAAATACCATTTTACAGGATTTCATTTGTGTATGGATTATCTGATGGATAATGCTTACCGTACTCCTCATTTTTATAAAATGTATCACTATGGACTCTTTGATGAATTAGGAGACCTGAGCTCCAACGAAAACCCTTACCACATGCATCACATTTGTATGGTTTCTCTCCTGTGTGGACTCTCTGGTGAGCCTGAAGATTTGATCTCTGACTGAAGCCCTTTCCACACACCTCACATTTATATGGCTTTTCTCCAGTGTGGACTCTGTGATGGGCTTGAAGACTTGAAAATCCACTGAAACCCTTGCCACACTGTTCACATTTATAGGCCCTCCCTTCTATGTGGATCCTCTGATGTGCTTGAAGACGTGAGCTCTCACTGAAGCGCTTTGTACAAACCTCACATTTGTATGGTTTCCCTCCTGTGTGAACCCTCTGATGTGCTTCAAGGCGTGAACTCTGACTAAAGCCCTTCCCACACATCTCACATTTATATGGCTTCACTCTAGTGTGGACCCTCTGATGACCTTGAAGATATGCTCTCTGACTGAAGCCCTTCCCACACACCTCACATATGTATGGTCTCTCTCCAGTGTGGACACTCTGGTGGCTTTGAAGGTATGATCTCTGACTGAAGCTCTTACCACACTCATCACATTGGTATGGCTTCTCTCCTGTGTGAACTCTCTGATGGGCCAAAAGAGTTGAGGCCTTACTGAAGCCCTTATCACATTCCCCACATTTATAGGGTTTCTCTCCTGTGTGAACCCTCTGATGAATTTGAAGGTTAAAGCTCCAACTGAATCCCTTCCCACACTCCTCACATTTGTAGGGTTTTTCTCCAGTGTGGACTCTCTGATGGCCTTGAAGGTGTGAACTCCGACTGAAGCCCTTCCCACACTCCTCACACTTATATGGTTTTTCACCAGTGTGAACTCTCTGGTGGCCTTGAAGGTATGAATTGCGACTGAAGCCCCTCCCACACTCTTCACATTTGTATGGTTTTTCTCCAGTGTGGACTCGCTGATGGGCTTGAAGGTATGAACTGCGACTGAATCCCTTATCACACTCCTCACATTTATAAGGTTTCTCTCCTGTGTGGACTCTCTGATGGACATTAAAAACTGATCTATGACTGAAGTCTTTACCACAAGCACTGCATTTGTATGGCTTCTCTCCAGTGGGGACTCTCTGGTGACCTTTAACTTTTAAATTCCAATTGAAGCCATTTCCACACTCCTTATATGGTTTCTCTCCAATGTGAGTTTTCTGATGGCCTTGAAGATACGAATTTTGGCTGACGCTGTTACCACATGAATGTTTATATGGTTGTTCCCTAGGGTGGACTATCTGAAGGTCCTGAAAATGTAAGGGCAGACTGAAGCCATTAGCACACTCCTCCGAATTATAGGGAATCTCTTCCATGTGAACTCTATGCTGAATATTAAGATTTGAGCTACAAATGAAACCTTCCTCATACTCTACATCAGTGCATAGTTTCTCTTCAGTGTGTATTTTCTGATGGACTTGCAGATGAGAACTATGATTAAGGACATTCCCATTCTCCTTATATTCATGGGGTTCCTGCCCAGTGCTAACCCTAAAAATACCACTGAGGTCTAAGCTGTGACTGAAGGCTTTCTCATAATTATAGGATGTCTTTCCTGTGTGAATAAGTCCATACATGTTAAGAGAGGAGCACCGATTCAAGTTCTCACCATATTCACATATACATGGCTTCTCTTCTGTATGTTCTCTCTGATGGGACTGCAGATGTGAACTCTCAAAAATACAATCATCTTTTCTATGAACACATTGATGAATATGAAGAACTGAATTAAAACTACAGCCCTTTCCACATGGACTGTATGTATGGGATTCCCCTTCTAAGTCTAACTGTTGATGAACCTCAGAGCTGAAGTCATCCCTGATGACTTTTCTGTAATCATTACAGGGGCAGGACTTTTGCCTTGTTTGAATTAAATCTTGATTATGCAGTGACACCTTCATAATGTCTTCTCCACCATCATGGCAGTTGTTTTTTTCTGTTCTGTGTACTCTCAGATTGTCATTGTGATGTGAGATCCAATTGACACCATCACACTCACAGAAATTATTTCTCATGGAAACTTGTTGACATCTACACTGATAATTATGTGGCTCTGCCAGATACATTTTCCTCCAAGAATGCTGGGTTCTCCAAGATGGAAATTCTTGATTTTTTATGTAATCGGATTCATCCTCTCCATGAGTCAATATATAGTTCCCATCTTCAGAAATCTGCATTGGTATTCCTGCCAAAACCCGCCAGGGGGAATCACCTTGTTTTTGCAACTTAGAAATATTCCTTTGAAAATTTTTCATGGAATCTTGACACCTGGTTAACCCACTTGCACCCTGTTGCCAGGTCTGCCAGGAGGAAAGCTCTTTGGGAGAAAGGTAGCTTAATCCCACTTCTTGAAAACTCTTCATGTTATGTTGGTTCTTGATTCCTATAAGGATAAAGAGAATTTAGACATGTACATAGTGAATGCTTTTTTTCATATTTCAAGGTTGTAACATGAAATTTCAATGAACTGGAGGAATAGTCTTGTGAACATCTCTAAGAATACTTAAAAAATGGCTCTTCTGCCTGGAGGTGGGGCTCAGGGGTTGAGCATTGACCTATGAACTAGGAGGTCATGGTTCGATTCTTGGTCAGGGCACATGCCCCAGTTGTGGGCAATCCCTAGTAGGGGGCATGCAGGAGGCAGCTGATCAATGTCTCTCATCATTAATGTTTCTATTTCTCTCCCTCTCCCTTACTCTCTGAAATCCATAAAAATATATTTTTTGCCCTAGCTGGTTTGGCTCAGTGGATAGAGTGTCAGCCTGAGGACTGAAGGGTCCCAGGTTCGATTCTGGTCAAGGGTGCATGCCTGGGTTTCAGGTTCGATCCCTAGTAGGGGGCATGCAGGAGGCAGCCAATCAATGATCTTCTCTCATCATTGATGTTTCTATCTCTCTTCCCTCTCCCTTATTCTCTGAAATCAATTATATTTAAAAACATACACACAGAAAGAAACCAAGATGGTGGCATAGGTAAGCACCTAAACTGCTGCCTCACACAATTTCAAAACTACAACTAAAAGACAGAACGGACACCATCCAGAACCACAGGAAAGCTGGCTGAGTGAAAATTCTACAACTAGAAGGAAAGAGAAAAGCTCACAGAGAATTGGAGGTACGGCAAAGGGTCCTTGTGTGCGCAGAGAGGAAGGGTGGCTGAGAGCCTGGCTGACTTTCTCTGGCGGAAGGGGGAAGGAAGCCCCCGACCGCACTGAACCCCAGTTCTGACTGCACTGAACCCCAGTCCCGGGCGAAACCCCGTGGACCCAGGCTCATACAGGGGGAGTCTGGTAGAGAGAAAGGCACCCGGAGACTCAGAGACCCGGAGGGGACCCGGTGGAGCCCCGGCAGGCAGGGTTCTGAAGGCGTGCGCGCCAGTGTGCACAAAGACTACAGAGGTTGCCACAGGCTTTCCCTAGCACAAGGGAGTCCGAAGCTCCTGACTGCACTGAACCCCAATTCTGACTGCACTGAATCCCAGTTCCAGGCGAACCCCTGGGGACCCGCGCTCTTACGGGGGGGAATCTGGACTCTCGGGCGGAGACTCGGGAGCCGGGGAGGGCAGAGGTCTGCAGGTGCGCGCATGCCAGTGCGCACAAAGGCTGCAAAGGTTGCCACAGGCTTTCCCTAGTGGAAGGGAGTCAGAAGCCCCTGACTGCACTGAGCCCCAGTTCTGACTGCACTGAACCCCAGTTCCAGGCGAGCCCCTGGGTACCCACACTCTTTTTTTTTTTTTTAAATATATTTTATTGATTTTTTACAGAGAGGAAGGGAGAGGGATAGAGAGTTAGAAACATCGATGAGAGAGAAACATGGATCAGCTGCCTCCTGCACACCTCCTACTGGGGATGTGCCCGCAACCAAGGTACATGCCCTTGACCGGAATCGAACCTGGGGCCTTTCAGTCCGCAGGCCGACGCTCTATCCACTGAGCCAAACCAGTTAGGGCGGTACCCACACTCTTGTGGGGGGAATCTGGACTCTCGGGCGGAGACTCGGGAGCCGGGGAAGGCAGAGATCTGCAGGCGCGCTTGCGCGCAAGGGCAAGGCTGACTGGAAGCCAAGACTGTCTGCTCCACCCTGAGGCTCCACCCTGAGACTCCACCCCATCCAAGCTGAGCACAGAGGCTATTGCAATTTGGCAAGTCTAATCCTATAAGGCTGTCTCCAGCACCGAACTTCTCCCAGCGTAGACACAGCTGATCCTTACAGCCAACTGGCCTGGAGGTCAATTCCTCCCAGTGATACCAACAACAATCAAGACTTAACTACAACAAGGCTGTACACACAGTCCACAAAGGGGTGCACCAAGAGTGTCCACCTCAGGTTAACTGGGGAGGCCGACCCACTGGGCCATATAGGAAACCTAGCACACAAATCTACCCTACCAACTCAGGGACGCAGTGAAAATGCGGCATCAAAGAAACAGATCACAAACAAAAGAAATGGAGGAAAACAAACGACTGGATATAGAATTCAAAACCATGGGTATAAGGCTTTTCAAAAATATCCTAGAAAAGGCCAATAAATATAACGAGACCCTCGAAGATATGAAAAAGGACCAACTAGAAATTAAACATACACTGACTGAAATAAAAAATATTATACAGAGACCCAACAACAGACTAGAGGAACACAAGAATCAAGTCAAAGATTTGAAATACAAAGAAGCAAAAAACACTCAACCGAAAAAGCAAAAAGAAAAAAAAAATCCAAAAAGTTGAAGATAGTGTAAGAAGGCTCTGGGACAACTTCAAGCGTACCAACATCCAAATTATGGGGGTGCCAGAAGAAGAGAGAGAGCAAGATACTGAAAACCTATTTGAAGAAATAATCACCGAAAACTTCCCACACCTGGTGAAAGAAATAGACTTACAAGTCCAAGAAGCGCACCGTACCCCAAACAAAAGGAATCCAAAGAGGACCACACCAAGACACATCATAATTAAAATGCCAAGAGCAAAAGACAAAGAGAGAATATTAAAAGCAGCAAGAGAAAAACAGTTCATTACCTACAAGGGAGCACCCATACGATTGTCAGCTGATTTCTCAATAGAAACTATGCAGGCCAGACAGGAGTGGCAAGAAATATTCAAAGTGATGAATAGCCAGAACCTACAACCAAGACTACTCTACCCAGCAAAGCTATTATTCAGAATTGAAGGTCAGATAAAGAGCTTCACAGATAAGAAAAAGCTAAAGGAGTTCATCACCACCAAACCAGTATTATATGAAATGCTGAAAGGTATTCTTTAAGAAGAGGAAGAAGAAAAAAGTAAAGAGAAAAATTATGAACAACAAATACATATCTATCAACAAGTGAACCTAAAAATCAAGTGAATTAAAAACCTGAGGAACAGAATAATCTGGTGAATATAATACAATCAGGGGCATAGAAAGGGAGTAGACTGATAATTCTCAGGGGGAAAGGGGTATGGGGGGGTTCAGGAAGAGACTGGACAAAAATCATACACCCATGGATGAGGACAGTGGGGGGGAGGTAAGGGCAGAAGGTGGGGTGGGAACTGGGTGGAGGGGAGCTATGGGGAGAAAAAGGAGAAACAATTGTAATAATCTGAATAAAGGTTTATCTAAAAAAAATAAAAATAAAAATAAAAAAAATAAACACACACACACACACACACTAGGGGCCCAGTGCACAAACTCATGCACCTTGAAAGGAACTGTGGGCCATGAGGTTGCGATAGGTACAGGGGCAGATCTCAGCCCATCCTCCACGACCCCGCCTGGCCCCTCCCACCATGGCCCCCCAGTCTCCTGTCTACAGGCAGACCTGCTCCCGCCACTGCCACTCCCACCTGCTGATGGCACCGGCCTGCTCACACCTGCTGAAGACACGGAGCAATTGGGGCCGGTGCCAGCAGTGGGTGCAAGCGGGGCCGGCACTGTCAGCAGGTGCAAGTGGCAACTGCTGCCTCGATCGCCCCTCAGGAGCAGGGGGAGGTGGAGAAGCCATCAGGGGTGATCAGAGCCAGCAGCCACTGCTAACACCCACTGATGGCACCGAGCGATGGGGACTGGCGCCGGGCACCGGCAGCGGGTGTGAGCAGCGGCTCTGGTGCCAGCAGCGGGTGCAAGCGCTGGGCGGGACCGCATGTGGGAGCGAAGAATTTTCAGTAACCACCAGAGGCTCGCCCTGATGACAGCAACTGGCACCCTGCCTTGGTCTGGCACCCCCGCTCACCTGCTCCACCATCCCACTGCAGCCGATGCCCACCATGTTTCACGCATGCCCCCTGGTGGTCAGCGCGTGTCATAGTGACTGCTGTTCGGTTGTTCTGCTGTTCAGTCTATTTGCATATTAGCCTTTTATTATATAGAATGGATATATATATATATTTTTTTTTTTTTTTATTTATTTTATTTTTTTTTAAGAAAATGGCTCTTCTTTGGCTACATCAGGAATATAAGTAGAATTCATATAATTGGGGATACATGTTTCAAAGTCAGGACTTGCAACACAGCTGGATATTGAACGTGGTGGCCCTATTCAAAGGTTTAGTAAAACCATACGCATTATCATGGATTGCCTGGAGATGCCAAGGAAAAAACAGAAGGGGATAGTCTCAAATTAGAATATTTTTCAAGTGGACAAATCCTTTTTGTCCTGATAATAACTTCTTCTTTTATCTCTAGCACATGGGCATGATAATGTTTGAGTTTGTCTGTTAAATTCTGTGCAGAAGATGGCAAATATAGATCTTTAATCAATGTTTGAGGCATCATGTGGACTATCTCTCATAAGGTATTTATCATCATGAGAATAATAAGTTCTTTTAAGTCACTGTAAGCCTTTATCAGCTTTAACTCCTTTCAAAGGATATCTCACAATTACCAAGGGCCATGGTGCAGATCAGAATGTGAAACAGAGACAGAATTTCAAAGACATCAGAAAAAATGGAGACTGAGGGAGGTAAGCAGAGCCAAATTTCATGGCACCTGTAGGTGTCCTTTAAGGCAACTTATCAAACAAACAAAACTCAGTAAACACTGAGTTTTGTTGGCTTGCACCATTTTATTGTAAAGTTAATGTTTAGGGACTCTTATACTAGAGGCCCAATGCATGAAATTTGTGCAAGGGGCTCAGCCCTCGCAGCCGCAGTGGCTGCCTTGGCCCTCACAGCACCCTGGCTTCATCCAGAAGGTAGTTCAGCTGTCTGGTCTAATTAGCATATTATGCTTTTATTCTTATAGGTATTTTAAATCTTGAGGATAAATTTTTTATTTCTGAGAGATTAATGTGAGAAACATCAATCAGTTGCCTTCTGTACCTGCCCCGACCAGGGATCTAACCTTCATGTTAGGTATGTGCCATGACTTGGAATCAAACCTGCAACCTTTATTGGTGTACTAGATGACATTCTAATTAATTGAGCCACATGGCCAGGAGAATCTTTTTCCTTTCTAAAATAACGTTTAGCCAGCCAGTGTGGTTCAGTGGTTGAACATGACCCATGAACTAGGAGGTCATGGTTCAATTCCTGGTCAGGGCACATGTCCAGCTTTTGGGCTAGATTCCCAGTAGGGGGCGTGCAGGAGGCAGCCAATCAATTATTCTCACTGATTTTTCTATCTCTCTCCCTGTCTCCCTTAGCCTCTCAAAAAAAACAACCACCAAAAAACATATTTAAAATAACCTTTATGTTACTATATATTTTCTCACACAAAATCTTACCTGTAGCCCCTCCTTATCTTTGAATTAGTAAAAGGACAAAGGAAAAGGCCATACTGATGAGTGTGTGACTTTCTACTTGGAAACTACCCTGCATTGATCCCAGGGTAACACTTATGGCACATTTTTAAGATTTCAGTCCTTAAAAAAATTCTTAGTGATGTTTCTGGCTTCTCAAAAGAAAATCTTCCATTATTAATATTATATCACCTGAAGGTGAAATGAGGCATATTATAGAAGGCATGTCAGATAAAGTAAATAGCTTATATGTAAAAAGTTGGGCCTTTAGCTAGAGTTAATCATAATGCTTATAGTTTTGTTTTGGTATCATCAAAAACATTCAATATTCATCCAAAAAGATACAGTTTAACATGTCGTGTCTTTTGGAACTGTCATGGTGGCTTCAGGACCTGAAAGCAGCTTGTTAGTGAAAGCCCAATTTCTTACAAATTTCAATAGAAATTTATACAAAATTTATGACATAAGAATCTCTCAAATATACAAAAGAGATTTAAGTTTTTTCTGACCAGTGTTTTTAATGTTAAAGGCATAGAGAGGAAAAATGTAATTTCATTTAGTTTCAGGCTCTCATGGAAAAGATCACATATTAACTTAAAATAAATCAACTTTTTTTGATGGAGAAAATACGCACTACAAAAGAGCACTGAAAGACATCACTTGAAGGAGAATTTATATCTTCTTAGTAATCCTTTAGAGTTTGAGAAAGTCAGCCATTCCAGTCCTGTATTAATTCATTCAATAATGAAGATGTCATACCAGGTGTACCGGTTAATAATGCGGATTTTGTAATCAAAACACCATAATTTCAAGAGAAACATCAAAAGTTCTTTATTCAAAGTAATGTCCATTGCTAGCTACACATTTCCCCCATCTTTCAGGTAATTTGTGGATACCGTCCCAATAGAACTTTACTTGTTTTGAGGCAAACCATTCAGAGACCCAACTTTCCACTTCTTCATATGTTTCGAAGTGCTGCCGAGAAAGTGCGCGTGCCATCGATCGGAACAAGTGGTAATCTGAAGGAGCAAGGTCTGGTGAATATGGCGGGTGGGTTAATACTTCCCAGGCAAGATCTTTTAACGTGTCTTTAACTGGTTTTGAAGTATGAGGTGGTGCGTCGTCATGAAGCAAAATTACTTTGCCATGTCTTCTGGCCCATTCTGGTCGTTTCATGATCAAAGCGTGGTTCAAATTGATTATCTGTTGTTGGTAGCGATCAGTATTAACAGTTTCACCTGGTTTTAGAAGCTCATAATACACCACACCTTCCTGATCCCACCAAACGCAAAGCATTGTCTTCTTTTCGAAGCGATTTGGCCTTGCAGTCGATGTTGATGGTTGACCTGGATCAACCCCTGATTTTGTGCATTTGGGATTCTCAAAATAAATCCACTTTTCATCGCCAGTCACAATTCGATGCAAAAAAGACTTTCTTTCGTGCCGTTGAAGCAACATTTTACTAATGACTTTTCGGTTTTCCATTTGTCTTTCATTCAGTTGATGTGGCACCCATTTTCCTTCTTTTAAAATCTTTCCCATTGCTTGTAAACGATCAGAAATTGTTTGCTGAGCAACGTTTAATCTTTCTGCAAGTTGTTTTTGAGTTTGACCCGCATCTTCATCCAATAATGCTTGTAATTGTTGGTCTTCAAACTTTTTCGGTTGACCTGGACGTTCTCTGTCTTTCACATTGAAATCATCACTTTTAAAGCGTTTAAACCAGCGTTCACAAGTATCTTGAGATGGAGCATGTTCACCATAAACTTCCCGAAGTATACGATAACTTTCAGCAGCACTTTTCTTCAAAATAAAGTAATGAATTAAAACTTCCCGCAAATGCTCTTTTTTTGGCACGAATTCGACATTTTTAAGTGTAAAAATATCTATGATGTTAACACCTTCAGCAAATTTGACATATGAAGTTTTGAAGCTTGCTGTCAATACAACAAAACAGCATACATATCAAATCACATATATATCAACATATGTGTAACTCCATCTATTGAAAAAAATCCGCATTTTTAACTGGTACACCTAGTAAAACCCAATGTATTGGGTCTCTGAATGGTTTGCCTCAAAACAAGTAAAGTTCTATTGGGACGGTATCCACAAATTACCTGAAAGATGGGGGAAATGTGTAGCTAGCAATGGACATTACTTTGAGCATGCCAAAAAATATATTTTTTGCTTATCTGACAAAAAAAAAGGTACAATTTTTATTTTATTTTATTGATATTTTACAGAGAGGAAGGGAGAGGGATAGAGAGTCAGAAACATTGATGAGAGAGAAACATCGATCAACTGCCTCCTGCACACTTCCTACTGGGTATGTGCCCGCAACCAAGGCACATGCCCCTGACTGGAATCGAACCTGGGACCCTTGATTCCACAGGCCGACACTCTATCCACTGAGCTAAACCAGTTAGGGCAAAACAGGTATAATTTTGATCATTCACACCAAACAGCTATGGTTGTGTTGGCTGTTGTCATTTTTTTATTTGATAATTTAAGGAAAAAGAGGTCAGTGCTCTTAACTAAATAGTCAGGTGTTGCTTGTTTTAAAAACTCTTGTGGCACACCGGTTAAAAATAGCTGTTTTAAACAGTTTTAGATAGTAAGAGAAATTAAGGCATTTTCTCGACAGAGGATACAGTAACAATAATGTTTTCATTATAGACTCATACTTAAGCTGCTGTGTGGGTTACACTCTTAACCACATCTGAGGCTTACCTTGCTTTAACAGAACATATTTACCTTATTGGACCTTTTGTCTGTTTCTACTTCTTTTTCTCACAACTGAATTAATTCTAAATTTGTTTTAGAAGGCTATTAATTATTGATTCAATTTCTTTAATAGATACAGGCCTATTCATATTGATTCTTTTTTATTGTGTAAATTTTGGCAAATTGTCTTTCAAGGAATTAGTCCATTTCATCTAGGTCAGTGGTCGGCAAACTCATTAGTCAACAGAGCCAAATATCAACAGTACGATTGGCCCTAGCTGGTTTGGCTCAGTGGATAGAGCATCGGCCTGCAGACTGAAGGGTCCCAGGTTCGATTCCGGTCAAGGGCATGTACCTTGGTTGCGGGCACATCCCCAGTGGGGAGTGTGCAGGAGGCAGCTGATCAGTGATTCTCTCTCATCGATGTTTCTAACTCTCTGTCCCTTTCCCTTCCTCTCTGTAAAAAATCAATAAAATATATTTAAAAAAACAAAACAAAACAGTACAACGATTGAAATTTCTTTTGAGAGCCAAATTTTTTAAACTTAAACTTCTTCTAACGCCACTTCTTCAAAATAGACTTGCCCAGGCCGTGATATTTTGTGGAAGAGCCATACTCAAGGGGCCAAAGAACTGCATGTGGCTCACGAGTTGCAGTTTGCCGACCACAGATCTAGGTTATTATTTGTGGTCAGAGAGTTTGTTCAGAAATATTATTTTATTTTTATTTATTTTTTAAAATCTACTTTATTTTTATTATTTTTAAAAATCCTTACCCAATGCTATTTTTCTATTGATTTTTAGAGAGTGGGAGAGAGGGAAAGACAGAGAGAAATGTCGACGTAAGAAAAACATATCGATTGGTTGCCTCTTGCACAAACCCTGACCAAGGCCCGGGCCGAGAAGAAGCTTGGAACCAAGGCACGTGCCCTTGACTGGAATTGAACCCGGGACCCTTCAGTCCACAGGCTAATGCTGTAGCTACTGAGCCTAACCGGCGAGGGCCATGGTATTCTATTAATATCCTTTTAAAGCTCATGGGTTCTAAAGTCATGTCTCCTCTTTCATTTCTAATATTAGTAATTTGTGTCCTCTCTTTCTCCTTAATTAGCCTGGCTACATTTGCATGTCAATTTTATGCATCTTTTTTCCAAGAACCACTTTTTGGTTTCACTGGTTTTCTCTACTGATTTCCTATTTTCAATTTTATTGCTTTCTGCCCCAATTCTCATCCTTTTCATCTGCTTACTCTGGATTCAATTTGCTCTTCTTTTTCTAGTTTCCTAAGGTGGATGCTTAGATGTTTGAATACTTCCTTCTTTTCTAATGCATGGAATCAATCTTCTTCTAAGTACTGCTTTTGCTGCATGCCAAAATTTTGATAAGTTGTTTTCCTTTTCTTTTCTTTTCTTTTTTCTTTTTTTTTTTTTTTATAGCAAAGGTGGAGATTTATTGAAGAACAAGTACAGACTCCCACATGGGGAGAGGGAAGAGCCCCACAGAATGGACTCCCACGTAGGGAGGGGGAAAAGGATCCCGAGTTGTTTTCCTTTTCATTTTGTCCAAAATATTTTTTAATTTCTCGAGAGTTTTTTCTTTTACCCATGTGTTATTTAGAAAAGTGTTGTTTAATCTCCATGTATTTGGGGATTTTCCAGTAATTTAATTTACTAATACCTACTACTTAATTCCATTGTGGTCTGAGAGCCAACGTTTATAATTTTTATTCTTTCAAATTTGTTAAAGTATGTTTTATGGTCCATGTTTCATGTGAGCTTGAGAAGAAGAGTTCTATTTTTCATATTTTTAAAAATATATTTTTATTGATTTCAGAGAGAAAGGGAGAGGGAGAGATAAAAACACCAATGTTGAGAGAATCATTGATCAGCTGACTCCTGCATAGCCCCTACTGGGGATTGAGCCCACAACCTAGGCATGTGCCCTTGACTGGAATCAAACCTGGGACCCTTCAGTCCGCAGGCTGACGCTCTATCTGCTGAGCCAAACCGGCTGTGGTAAGAGTTTTATTTTTCAAATTATCCACATTAACAATGGCTCCAACATCCAATTTCATGCCACAAAGCTATCATTTTAGAATTAGTTTTAATTCAGTCCACAGGGAAAAATATATAATGTTATGAAAACAAAAACAAGGTTATGTGGGTCAGGGGCAGAGAAACTCGGCTATTTCTCTTTTTCACTGTAGGGAATGACATTCAACTTGGGACAGAAAAGGAGATCAGAGTAGAAGAAACATTACCAGGATGTTTGTGCTCACATAAATGTCAAACTTGAAAGGTCTACTTCAAAATGTTAGTTAAATACAGAGACTATATAGGGGTTAGAGAATGGGAGGGGGAGCAGGATAGAAGGGGAAGATAAAGAGCTGGGCATATGAATAAGGAAGTTATCGCCAATGCAAAACTGTCTCATGTGAAATTGTTGCACGGGAAGCGCAATTATAATGTTGGCATTGATCATGTTTGATATTTATTCTAGTTAATTAGTGATTCTTAATCTTTTAGGAATAATGGCTACCCATCTATGAATATTCAAGGACACCTAAACAGAATTAGGACAAGCATTCATCAGATGACAAAATAACATTCTGGAGTACCCTTTGATTACACTGATTTATTCTATACCTACCAGCTAGCTATCTCAGGGAGGACTGGTGACAGTGAAGACAATGCGTCTATTAACCAATTCATTCACTGAAGGCAGAGAGAAAACCAAGACAAGGAACCTGAAGCAGAAGCGTAAATGATAGGTCTGGGGGGCAGCAGTGGGACAGTGTAGCTGGAACAGAATGAATAGCAAACAAGAGACCGTGGGAAGATAGGAAAGCTAGAGGGTGCGAGGGCACAGAAATCTGAAGGCCTAACAGCCACGGTAAGTACTTTAGATTCTACCACGTGTGAATGGAAAGCCTTCAGAGGTGAAACAGAGACGTGATATGCTCTGACTTGTTCGAGGAGGGGCCCTTTGGCTGCTGGGTTATTGCTGGACAGTTCTCACCTGAACACCCATCTTTCTGGGCTTCTGTCTCCACCATCAAACGCGTTTCTTCTCTCTCCAGCTGGAATATAAGGTCTGGTTTGAAGAGCTGAGTCCCTATAAAAAGGCAAGGAGAGCAAAATTTTTAAAATTTGAAGTCCAGTTTATCATTTTCTTTTCTGAATCATGCTTTTGGTGTCCCATCTAAGAACTCTTTGAAGGTCATGAAGATTTTTTTCCTGTTTCCTTCTAGAAGTTTCATAGTTTTAGATTTACATTAGATCTCTTATCTATTTTGAGGTAATTTTTTGTGTGAGGTGTAAGACATGCAAACAGATGCATATAGGCGTCCAAGGTTTCTGCTCCACCTGCTGAAAAGATTGCACCTCTCCCCTGAATTGCCTCGGCACCTATACTACATCTACAATAGTTTCAGCTCAGTTGATTAGTGTCATCCCCATAGGCCAAGGTTGTAGGGTTCCTTTCCCGGGTCAGGACACATATAAGAATCAACTAATGAATGCATAAATAAGTAGGATGACAAATATCTCGTCCCCCCTCGCTTCCTGCCTCTAAATAAATAAATAAATACATGTAAAACAGTTTCAGAACTGCTTCTTCCATATGTCACTATAAAAGCAGACCCATTGGGAAATGTTCAGGATTGTAATTCATTCTCTGCTCCCCCTCTCACTGTACCTAAAACTAAGGGTATATTGTTATATACTGTGTTCCCTTAGCTACTTATATGAGTTCTTTCTTTTCTCTTCAATCTGGTTATGGTATTAATTGCAATTTATTAATTGCAAACTGAATTCATTTGTTTCATTTTTATTTTAGTTTTAGATTATCATCCCTTTGCATTCTAATTTAATTTTTATAATGTGTTGAACTAACATATTTTCTAAAGTCCAAACTAGATAAGAAGCTATACTCTAAGAGGTGTGATTCTCTTCCACATTCCTTCCACACTGTTACTCCCCACCCCCCATAAAAACTTGGTTATTTTTCGATTAATCCTTTTGCGTTTCTTCTTATAAAGATAGAGATACGTGCTCAAAAACCTAAAAATGGAACTCCCATTTGACCCAGTGATCCCACTTCTAGGAATATATCCCAAGAAACTAGAAACACGAATCAGAAAGGATATATGCACCCCTATGTTCATAGCAGCACAATTCACCATAGCCAAGATTTGGAAACAGCCTAAGTGCCCATCAGCAGATGAGTGGATTAAAAAACTGTGGTACATCTACACAATGGAATACTACACTGTGGTAAAAAAGGAGTTCTTACCATTTGCAACAACATGGATGGAGATGGAGAGCATTATGCTAATTGAAATATGCCAGGCAGAGAAAGATAAATATCACATGATCTCACTCAGTTGTGGAATATAATGAACAACATAAACTGATGAACAAAAATAGATCCAGAGACAGAGAAACATCAATGAGAATGTCAAACCTCAGGGGAGGTAGGGGACAGTGGGGGTAAGGGGGAGAGATAAACCAAAGGACTTATATGCATGCATATGAGCCTAATCAATGGACACAGACAACAGGGGGGTGGGGCATGAATGGGAGGTGGGGGGTAATGGGAGAATAAGGACACATATGTAATACCTTATCAATAAAGAAATTTTTTTAAAAAAGATAGAGATACGTATATTTACTTATTTCTTCTTCTTTACAGAAATTACAGTATGTGCCCGGCCAGAGTGGCTCAGTGGTTGAATGTCCACCTATGAACCAGGAGGTCAAGGTTCAATTCCCAGACAGGGCACGTGCCCGGGTTGTAGGCTTGATCCTCAGTGGGGTGTGCGGGAGACAGCTAATCATTGATTCTCTCTCATCATTGATGTTTCTTTCTCTTTCTCCCTCTCCCAAATAAATAAAAAATATATTTAAAAAAAAAAGAAATTATAGTATGCTATTAATGGTCCTTTGTACTTTGCTCTCTTCAGGAAAAATTTCTAGAAGTGAATTGCTAGAAAAGGGTTAATACATAGTTTTTTTGTTATTTTCTTGTTGGTTTTGTTAATACCTGAGGATATTTTTTCCATTGATTTTGTTTTAGAGTGGCAGGGAGGGAGGGGGAGAGAGAGAGAAAGAGAGACAAAGAAAGAAAGAGAGAGAGAAACATCGATGTGAGAGAGGCACATCGATTGGTTGTCTCCCACATTCATTGTGCTGGGGAGTGAACCTGCAACCCAGGCACGTGCCCTTTGACAGGAAATGGAACCCGCAACCTTTCTGAGCACAGGTTCTAACCACTGCTAGGGTTCTAACCACTAACACTGGCCAGGGCAGGTTAACACATAGTTTTGTTATATACTGTCAAATTCCCCTCCTTTGTGGCTGTATCATTTTGTACTACTACTTTCAATGCATGAAAGTTGTTTTATTTCCCACAGCTTTGCCCAAAAAATGTTTTAATTTTTGCCAATCTCATGGGTCAGAAATGGTATTTCAAGTACATTTTAATCAATGTCTCTCTTATTTTAAATAAAACTGAACATCTATTCACATGTACATATTCACATGTAGTTTATATGTTATGTATATGAACATGTGCGTGCATGCACATACACACACACCCCTACCTCCTGGCTCTATCCCATGAGACCAAGAAACAAAATGACAATGATAATTCTTAACACCCAGACCTTGGTGTTAAATACCATTCTCTAATAAAGTAAGTGGTTGATTCCAGAGCTGGGGCAAAGGAAAACATGAGCATTAACATAAGGAAGCGTTAAAAGAAAACGGGCATATTACAAGGGCACAAGAGTCAACTTAAAAGGCTGGCCAGGTTGGGGACAATTTTAGTACCAAGCTATTATAGCAGTAAATTGTAAGTCATATTTAAAAAATTTCACAAGCCCCTATAAATAACAAATAAATGAATTTGCTTATTGTAGAACGTCAAGTGCTGACTGCTAAATATGAGGGAAGTACTAAGTCAGAACATCATTTTGTAACTATCGTGGTAAAGACTGAATAAGGCAAGAATCATCATTGGATGCTAAATATTAGTGTGGTCTTAAAAAGTGTTGCCTATGATTGCAAAAGGAAACAGCAGTAATTTTATTGTGGAGAAACTGGACAGTGTCTTGACGATGATCAAATTAAAATCGCCCACAAGGGACAGGTGGTGTGTCTCTAAGATGTGATGCCTCAAAAGGACACACCGCTCCCAATGCAGAGTGCCAGCCAGAAAGGATCACCTGGATCTCATTAGGAGGAAAGACTAGGAATGTTCTATCAGAATTGGGGAACAGGTAACAATAAATGTCACTGCCATAAAAAATAAAGAAATGCTGTGGAAAGGTTCTTAATTAAAGGTGGTCAAAGAGACATGACAACTTGACTAGATCCTAGACTAGATCTTGCTCTGGAGGGAGAAAAAATGCTATGAGAATGGACTCTGTTCATAAAATTAGAGCATAAATGATAGAATGGATAAAAGTATTATATCTGCACTGGGGATATGTAGGAAAATATTCTTACTTCTACAAAATATACTCTTCAGCAAAGAATTAACCTTGCCCAAAGCGAAGTATGGTCTTTGCCCTCAGCTCTCGGGAGGCGGTCTCGGAGCCCTCGGAATGTCCTACTCAATGAGAGTGTCTTTCTTACCCCGAGGCCGTGGGCCAGACCAGATAGCTTAACAATGTGACTATGGTGGGCGTTTGGGCCACGTGCTATCAGCTTGATTTCCAGAGGGGCTGGAAACTAAGGTTAGCCACACAGGTGTCCAACCACATCTCCCTGACCAACCCCCACAAAACTCTGGGCACCAAGGCCCGGATGCAATACACCATATGTACTGTCCAACACTTTGCTGGAAGAGTTAGTGCTGCCCACGACTCCACTGGGAGAAGACGACTGGAAGCCTGTGCTGGAGACTCTCCTGGACTCTGCCCCATGCATCGCCTCCCTTGGTGGACTATTTCATTTCCAGGTAATAAACTGTAACCATGAGTATAACAGCTTTCAGTGAGTTCTGAGAGGCTTTCCAGCTAATTATCAAGCCTCAGGGTATTACTGGAGACCCCGGAACTTGCAATTGGTGTCTGAGAGAGTGTACTCTTGGGGACTCCCAAACTCTGCATATACACTGAAGTATTTGGAGATAAAGGGAGATGGAGTATGTAAGTTACCCACAAAAGGTTCAGGAAAAAAAATGTTATGAACATACATACATTTACATGAATATACATAAACTATAAAAGAGAAAGAATCCTGCCCTGACCGGTTTGGCTAAGTGGACAGAGCATCGGCCTGTGGACTGAAGGGTCCTGGGTTCGGTTCCGGCCAAGGGCACATGCCAGGGTTGTGGGCTCGATCCCCAGTAGGGGGTGTGCAGGAGGCAGCCTATCAATGATTCTCTCTCATCACGGATGTTTCTATCTCCATATCCCTCTCCCTTCCTCTCTAAAATCAATAAAAATGTATTTTTAAAAAAGAGAGAAAGAATCTGAGCATAAATGATAAAGCAAAGGTGTAAAATGTTATTTCAGGGGGATCTGGGTAAAAGCTAAATGGGTGTTCTTGTTCCCTATATTTACTTTTGTAAATGTTCTGTAACTTTAAAGTCAAAGTTACTTACAAATACACTGTTAAAGCAAGAAACAGAGTACGTCTGAAAAGTCCAGTTAGCAAACAGTTACTGACACCCTGAGAAACAAAGAAGCTGGAGCAGCTCACTACGCTGATCTCATGACAAGCCAATGGGGCAGGGCCAAACGTGCTCATTCACAGTTCAAAGGACAGAAACGTCTTGCCTTGGTCACACGGGGATTACGAGGACTCCTAGATGCCCAAGCCCAGAGGATGAAGGCAGGGGTCCCAGAGCTTTAAACAGCTGAGCACATAAAGACACCCAAGAGGCTGACACTGACTTTACAGAGGGCACCGTCCTCACCCACTGAGACCAGGTTCCGGAAGTTCTCCAGAGTCACGTCTCGGTACAGTTTCCTCTGGGACGGGTCCAGCAGCCCCAGCTCCTCCTCCGTGAAGACCACAGCCACGTCCTTGAACGTCACCGGCTCCTACAACACCAAACACACACAGACTATGTTTATGGAAGAAGAGCAGCAATGAGAAAATCTAAGTATGGGAAAGTGTTCTGGCCTCTGAGGCACCTGAGTCACATTTAAGGAGCTGCTTTCTATTTGCCTTCCACACGGCTAATTCCATCCATCAAAAGGGCTGCAAGAAAAGAAATCCTAATACTTAAAATTGCTACCTTTTGGCAGCACAGCTATAGGGAAGTTCGTAGAACTCTGCTGCATCACTAGCTAATATTTTTTTTATTTATTCATTTATTTTTAATTATTTTTTAATCCTCACCTGAGAATACATTTTCCATTGATTTTTAGAGGGAAAGGGAGAGGGAGAGACAGAGAAACACCGATGTGAGAGAGACATATCAACTGGTTGCCTCCCCCATGCCCCAACCAGGGCTGGGAGCCTGCAATCGAGGCACATACCCTTGACTGGAATCTAACCCAGGACCCTTCAGTTACAGGCCAACGCTCTATCCACTGAGCCAAACCGGCTAGGGCCATGAGCTAATATTTGAAATTTTATCAATAATGTCATCTATCCGAAACCGGTTTGGCTCAGTGGATAGAGCGTCGGCCTGTGGACTGAAGGGTCCCAGTTTCGATTCCGGTCAAGGGCATGTACCTTGGCTGCGGGCACATCCCCAGTAGGAGATGTGCAGGAGGCAGCTGATCGATGTTTCTCTCTCATCGATGTTTCTTTCTAACTCTCTATCCCTCTCCCTTCCTCTCTGTAAAAAATCAATAAAATATATTAAAAATAAATAAATAAATAATGTCATCTAATAATTGTGACATTATTGCAGCTAAAAGTCCTAATAATCCCTGTGTGACAAAGGCAAAATGTTTCTGTCCTTTGAACTATAAATGAGCACATTGTGGCCCTGCCCCATTGGTTTGTCATGAGATCTGTTTAGTGAGCTGCTAATATTTTAAATTTTATCAATAATGCTCCAGAGAAGATTTAGTTCTCCCCTGTGTGATGAGTCTGTTTTCCCTTTTACACACACACTCCACTTATTTGTTAACTTCCAAGGCACCAGTCACCCTGATGGTTTAAGTACGTAGACCAAACTCTGTAGCCATCTGGAGCGTGCAGCATTTATGGTGCTGTGGCTCGGGCCCAGCTCTGCCTGTGTTCACACTGGAATGTGATGCTGGCTGTGTGGCCTCAGACAAGTTCCTCATGCGTTCTCATGCCTATACCTTAGGGCACTGTTAATAAAATGAGTGACTATAGGCAAAGTACTTAGGAACAGTGTTTGGCACATAGTAAAACCCAGTAAGTGTTAGCTATTATTGTGATTATTGTCATCCCATTTCAGGGCTGCATAGTCATTCAAGGAACTGATGGTCTAGAATATATTGATATATACAAATAATGCATGCTTACTTAGTTTCAGATTATCTATTATAGACAGTTTGCAAAAATCCCCTTTCACAGAGAACTCAGTTCCTGGAAATCTATTGATTATCTCCTTAAAATAAATTCCAAAAAGTAGAAATTGGTAATTTTGAAGAATCATCTTTAAAGTTTTAAAATCTTAACAGCAGGTTTTTCCTTCAAAAAGGTTTTTCCAGCCCTGGCCGGTTTGGCTCAGTGGATAGAGTGTCAGCCTGCAGACTAAAGGGTCCTGGGTTCGATTCCGGTTGGGGGCACATGCCCGGGTTGTGGGCTCGATCCCCACTGGGGGGCATGCAGGAGGAAGCCGATCGATGACTCTCTCTCATCGTTGATGTTTCTATCTCTCTCTCTCTCTCCCTTCCTCTCTGAAATCAATAAAAACAATTTTTTTTTTAAATAAAAGGTTTTTCCAACTTATTCTTCTTCCAAAAAGTGTAAATTCCTAAACCTCTATACCCTGGACAACACTGGACATGAATACTTTAAAAAAAAATTCTTTGATAATATCAGAAGTAAATTTGGGAAGTAAAAAGCAGTCATTTCATAACATTTTCACAAAATTTATTAGTAATGAAGATCATTCTCTTTTTATTTATTTGCTGGTTATCTCTGGTTCTTGTTTTGTAATAATGCTAATTTGGGGGCCAATTTTTGTCCATGTTTGCTATAAATATTTTTCATTTTACTTTGCTATTTGTCTTGTAACTTTTTGCTATAGGGAAAGTTAAAGATTTGTTTTCTTTAATTTTTACTCAAGGGTGTTTTTATTGATTTTTAGAGAGTGGCATGGAGAAACAGGGAGAAAGAAACATCAACAAGAGAAACAGCAACCGGTTGCCTTCCTATGTGCCCTGACAGGGGACTGAACCCACAACCTAGGTATGTGCCCTGACCAGGAATCAAACCCGCAACCTTTTGGTGTGTAGGATGATGCTCCAAACAAATGAGCCACCTGGCCGGGCAGGAAAGTTAAATTTTTTCAATAGAGACCTGTTTAATTCTGCATTTCTGGCTGGAACTCCAAACATCACAAATTCAGGTCTTGGTCTCTGAATGAGAACGGTGGATGGTTTTAAAAGCTTCTGCTTCTCTTTATACCAATTAGTATGTCTGATATTCTTAATCCAGATGCGAAAGGCTTTGGAGTGGGCCGCATGCTTATCTTCTGTAAGAACCTGAGGAGGACCTGAACATACATGAACCTCTATGTTCATGATAATAGTACAGACGATTCTAAGTCCCCGTCAAAGCAGTGAATAAAGTGCAGGTACTTTATTTATGACTAAATTAAGTACCTATATTACTCTAATAAAATAAATATATGAATGATGAAACACATAAAGGCATGCAAGCAGACATACACATAGAGAGCCTCAGGTCCTTCCTGGGCGAAAGGATGTAACTAGCTCTTTTTGTATGAAAACATCTAACACTATTTTTTTCTGAGTTCATCTTCATTCAGTATGATCCTGTGAGACAAAACCATTTTTAGGTAATCTTTTTACAAACTACCTTAGGGACAAAAAAACACACACATGCTTTTTAGTTTTAAGTCCCTGGAACAAGGACAAATTATATTAGAATTCTCTCAGAATTACTTTTTTAGTAAAGATTATATGTAGAAAACTGATACTGCTGTGCAAAACTGCAAGAATCCTCGAGAACTTAAAAATTTGTGAATGGGAAACAGTTAAAGAGCGGGGGCTAGAACATTCATTGAAGTAATAGTAGATGACAAAAATTACGTGCTATAATTTTAACTGAAAATAAAAACCAATTCAAAATTGCATCTATTACTTCAAGTACAGTTATGAATGCACATGAAAAATGACCACTGGTGGGGAGGGGAGGAAAAAGATGATTTGTAAGCAGAGTAATAGCTTGTGGGTTTTTCTTTTCTTTTTTTTTTAAATTTCTAGCCTCTTTTATGCTATTATTTGTGAAATAAAATGATTAAAAAAAGCTAAAAGAAAAAAATTTTCAAATGAAACAAAAAGCATGCCTTATAAATGGTATTAAATGTCTAGTGTCATTCTTTATACTGGTTGAGGGAGAGAAAAAAGGTATCCACATACTGAGAAATGAAATAACATGTTAAGTGACAGAAATAAAAATGCCACTCACCTGGAACTTGGTCATTTTCTCCTTCTTTTCCTAGGGAAAGGCAGAACAAGATAAGAAAGAAGCCATGGGAGAAAGGGAAATAGATCTTTGTGCAAATTGGAAAAGGCTGTCCCTTCCCCCAGGCAGATGCTGCCACATACACCTTAGCAGGCAGAGTGTGTGCTGGATTCCAGCTACCATTAGGCTATTCGGAAGGATGCCTGAGTGCATGAGACAGCCTCCAGGCTGTACCCAGAAGTCCTCACACAACTTGTGGCTCCTGAGGTATTCTTTCTGATCCTGAGAAATGTGGGAAAGGAGAAGTGGAGGAATGTACTGGTTAAAAGTGGACTCTGGCCTGGCTGGTGTGGCTCAGGGGTAGAACATCAACCTGCAGACCAGGAAGTAACGATTCTATTCCGGTCAGGGCACATGCCCAGGTTGCCGGCTTGATCCCTAGTGGCCGGCATGCAGGAGGCAGCCGATCAAAGATTCTCTCTCATCATTGATGTTTCTCTTTCGCTCTCCCTATCCCTTCCTCTCTGAAGTCATTAAAAATATATTAATAAAAAAATAAAAAGTAGACTCTATTGTCCTAGCCAGCATTTCCCAATGGCTAGAGCATCAGCCCAAGAACTTAAGGGTCTCGGGTTCAATTCTGATCAAGGACACGTACCTGGGTTGCTGGTTCCCCACCCCGGTTGGACAGGTGCAGGAGACAACCAATTGATGTGGCTCTCTCACATGGATGTTTCTCTATCCCCTCTCCCCAGCCCTCTTCCTTTCACTCTCTCTAAAATTAATGGGGAAAATATCCTCCAATGAGGGTCAACAACAACAAAAAAAGTGGACTCTGTTGACAATTCCTTTTAAGATCTGACATAGCTATATTTTGGCTGTACATTTACTATATATTGACACTGCTATAGATATTTAAATACATGGTTAAATGAATAAACCTCTCTATGCTTCATGTCTGTGATCCACAACATTAGGATAATAGCACCAACATTATGATTGTTGTTAGGAACATATGCGTGAGTAGTGGAAAACATGCCAACATTTCCTATTATCTTGTAGCTGCAGAAAAGCAGATACTACTCTCCATTATAAAACTGTCCCTGCAATTGTGTCTTGTAAGACATCTAGGTGGCAGGGATTATGGCTTCTTACTTAATAATTTGGTTTGTGGCCTGAGTAATAACATATGTTTAAACACTGAGACCATCCTTTAAAAGGTTTAATGGCTGGTAAATATATTTCCTAAAGTGGGAGAAGCCTCAAATAGCACACCCTCTTCCCACAAGGATAGCACGAAAGATTTAAAAAGCCCATGATGCTACTCCATTTTTCAACTCTGAAAAGTGTTGGCTCAGCGCTCAACCCCTGGAAGGACTTGGGTTCTTCCTCAAAATAATTCAATGTTCTTAACAGATATTTAATATTGTTTACCTTATTTACTGTTCCCAGGCAACGACAAGATCATCTGTGAAAAACAAAGAACTAAAAAAATGGGCCACGAATAAGGCAGAGCCTTTTATTTATTTTTATTATTTTTATTTTTTATTGATTTCAGAGAAGAAGGGAGAGGAAGAGAGAATCATTGATTGGCTGCCTCCTGCGTGCCCCACACTGGGGATCAAACCCGCAACCTGGGCATGTGCCCTGACTGGGAATCGAACCATGACCTCCCAGTTCGTAGGTCGTCACTCAACTACTGAGCCATGCTGGCCGGGCAAGGCAGAGCCTTTTAGCCCCACTGTGGGAGGTTTGCTTCCCTAGTAGAGTACCCACCCCTCCCAGTTCCTGCCCACAGGCCACTGCTATAGAAGCCACAAAATGTATGCATAACTACTAAGAACAAGTATTAACTTGGCCACATAATTAGCAATGAAAAGAGTTGTTTCCTTTCACTTACCCAACATTTATGGATCACCTTCTAAAAGGGCTATAAATTTCAGATCTTTATTTGCTCAGAGCCTAGGGTGAGAGAACAATTAGATAATTAGCAATTATACCACACACTGATAGATGACAGAGGAGAGTTTAAGTAGGGTCCTTTGGGAGAACATGGAAGGGGCCCTCAAACCCAGACTGGATAAGGGAGGGGGCTGGAATGGGCTCAGTGGAGAAAATGTGGCTTGATCTTAGCCTTGGAGGATGATAGAGCTGTACTAGCTACTAAGAGCTAATCAGAGTACTCCAAGAGATTTCAGGTCAGAGGGCACCTGGGGCAAATGAGGAAGCAGAAAGGTGGTAAGAAGAACCAAATCCTGTGCTTTAGAGGAATTGCCTCATTTAATCTTCATAATAACCTGAGAGATTGGGACAGTTTTTACAGCTAGGAATACTGGCAAAAAAGCTGAAGAGAAAATATATCTGATGGTCATCATTAATCATTAGGGAAATGGACATTATAATGAGATACCAATACAGACCTATTAGAATGTCTAAAATAAAATTAAAAAAAAAGAATAATTGCTGACAAGGATGTGGAGCAACTGGAAGTCTCAAAAGTCATTACACGATTTGGCTGTTTCTTATAAAGTTAAACACACACTTTCCATGTTACCCAGCAATCCCATTCCTGATTATGTATTTTGGGGAAATAAGCACAAAAACTTGTACACATATGTTTACAGCAGCCTATTCATAACTGCCAAAATGTGGATACAACACAAATAGCCTTCAATGGGTGAATGGATAAACTATTGTATGTCCATCCTATATAATAAAAGGCTAATATGCAAATCAACCAAACAGCAGAACGACCAGTCGCTATGACACGCACTGACCATCAGGGGGCAGGCGCTCAACTCAGGAGTTGCTCCCTGGTGGTCAGTGCGCTCCCACAGGGGGAGTGCTGCTCAGCCAGAAGCCGGGCTCACAGCTGGCGAGCGCAGCAGAGGTGGGGGGAGCCTCTGCGGCAGCACTAAGGAAGTCTGACTGCCGGCTTAGGCCTGCTCCCTGTCAGTCAGACATCCCCCGAGGGCTCCCGGACTGCGAGAGGGCTCAGGCCGGGCTGAGGACCCCCCCACTCCAGTGCACGAATTTTGTGCACCGGGGCCTCTAGTAATTACTATACTAACCAGTAATAAAAACAAATGAAGTACTAATACATACAACTTGGATGAATTTCAAAGACATTCTACTGAAAGAATGCAGCCTCAAATGTGGAGAAAAGGGAACCCTAGTACACTGCTGGTGGGAATGCAGACTGGTGCAGCCATTATGGAAAACAGAATGGCGTTTCCTCAAAAAATCCGATATGGAACTGCCATGTGACCCAGTGATCCCACTTCTAGAAATATATCCTAAGAAACCCAAAACACCAATCAGAAAAAATGTATGCACCCTTATGTTCATAGCAACACAATTTACAACAGCTAAGATCTGGAAACACCCCAAGTGCCCATCAGTAGATGAGTGGATAAAAAAAGCTGTGGCACATTTACACCTGGGAATGCTATACAGCAGTAAAAAAGAAGGATCTCTTATCCCTTGAGACAGCATGGAGGGACCTGGAGAGTATTATCCTAAGAGAAATAAGCCAGTCAGAGAAAGACAAGTATCACATGATCTCACTCATATGTGGAATCTAATGAACCAAATAAACTGATGATCAAAAACAGACCCAGAGTCACAGAAGCATGAACAGACTATTGAACCTCAGAGGGAAGGCAGGGGAGGGTGGGTGGGAAGAGAGCAACCAAAGAACTTGTATGCATATATGCATAACCTGTGGACACAGACAATAGGGTGGGACAGGGGGTGGGGCAGGCTATAAGGGGTCAATGGGGGGAAAAAGGGGACATATGTAATACTTTCAACAAAAAAAGATTTAATTAAAAAAAAATAAAACTCACCAGAAAAAAAAAAAAAGAAGAATGCAGCCTCAAAAGGTCCTATCTGGCCTGGCCAGTGTGGCTCAGGTGGTTGAGCATCATCCCATGAACCAGGTCACCAGTTCCATTCCAGATCAGGGCCCATACCCAGGTCACCAGTTCCATTCCAGATCAGGGCCCATACCCAGGTTGTGGGTTCGATCCCCAGTAGGGGGTGTGCAGGTTCTCTCTCCTCCTCCCTCTGAAATCAATAAAAAAACATTAAAAAAAAAGGTTCTGCCCAGCCGGTGTGACTCAGTGACTGAGTGGCGACCCATGAACCAAGAGGTTACTAGATTGATTGCTGGTCAGGGCCCATGCCCAGGTTGTGGGTTTGAGCCCCAGGGGAGGTATGCAGGAGGCAGCCGATCAATGTTTCTATCTCTCTATCCCTCTCCCTTCCCTTCTCTCTAAAAAAATTAATAAATAATATATTTTAAAAAATTTTTTAAAGAGTGTGATTGACAAAAACTGGGTGCTGTTTCCTTTAAAAAAAAGGTTCAGTCTGACATGAGTCCGTTTACAAGACATTCTCAAAAATACAAACTGTAGTGTTATAGTGGTTGTTCGTGGTTGGTACCAGGATAGCAAGGGGTGATTATAAAGGGAAAATAGGAGGGGAGTTTTGAGGGGTTATGGAACTGTTATGTATCCAATGATGGTGGTAACTACATTAATCTGCAATGTGTTAAAATTAATAGAATTTTTAGATAAAAGAAAAAAGAGTCAATTTTACTATACGATACCTGTTTAAAAAAACACCCCTTTTTTCTCCTGTAGAATGAAGATCAGGTTTTTATGAGAAGTAAGTTAATATCTGTAAACCATTGGAAACACTGCCTCGCTCAAAAAACACAGTATTAATGTCAGCTGTTCTCATTTCTACCAATGTGGTTCTGAGGAAATTGGTTTTAAATCATCAAAATAATTGCTCATGAACTTTTTAATTCTCTGAAATAGAATGAAATAAAACAAATTCCATAGCTCATTAATACTATGGGAGATTAAGGAACATCTCCAAGGGTCATTTCTTTTTTTTTTTTTAAATATATTTTATTGATATTTTACAGAGAGGAAGGGAGAGGGATAGAGAGTTAGAAACATCAATGAGAGAGAAACATCGATCAGCTGCCTCCTGCATACTCCCCACTGGGGATGTGCCCGCAACCAAGGTACATGCCCTTGACCGGAATCGAACCTGGGACCCCTCAGTCCGCAGGCTGACGCTCTATCCACTGAGCCAAACCGGTTTCGGCTCCAAGGGTCATTTCTATTCTGCTTTGCTACTTAATTTCAATTTCAGAAACTGAACTGCGGACCCCTCATGCCAGCTATCTTTTGAGTACCTACTCTAACCGCAAACCCTTGCCAACCGTGTACTTCAAGCTGGCACACACAGGACGATATGGCTGTTCCCAGCAACAGAAGAACTGTCAAGTGTGTGGAAGGAGAGAAATAAGAAGCAAAGAGCCACAAGACACAGGTAAGTCCAACTGGGTATGAGAAGACAAGATTCATCACCATCCCTCGCCAAAGTGCCCCCTCGCCTTCTCAAGCACCATTCCCCAAGGGGCAAAGCCTGAACACCTTAGAGTAGCTGCCAGCATATCCTTTTCTTGGTCTTGGATATAAACGAAGTATGATAATCCATTTTTAACAATTATGGCAATAAATCAATCACTATCATACTGACTCAACGTTGGGGATTTGCTTTAAAATACCGAAACATTGCCCTGACCGGTTTGGCTCAGTGGATAGAGCGTCAGCCTGCGGACTCAAGGGTCCCAGGTTCGATTCCAGGCGGGGGCATGTACCTTGGTTGCAGGCACATCCTCAGGAGGGGATGTGCAAGAGGCAGCTGATCGATCTTTCTCTCTCATCGATGTTTCTAACTCTATCCCTCTTCCTTCCTCTCTGTAAGAAAATCAATAAAATATATTTTTTAAAAAAAATACCGAAACATGAAAATTTGGAGGGGAGGGGTTGATGCAAGATTGGCATGTTAACAAGGGTTGAATTTGGGTGATGGCTCCAAAGGGGTTCATTATTTTATTATTACATTTGGCTATGATTATAAATTTCCATAGTATACACTTCAAGGGAAATGAAAACCTATGATACCTATTTTGTAAAACTTAAGTAAAAATCCAAAAATCTATGGAGCAGGAAAACATTAAAGTATTACTGTTATCTCTGTATCCTGTGGTCCTGAATAATTAAATCTTTTTCTTTATACTTTGTCTATTTTAATTTTTAAAAATGTGCAATCACTTCTATAATCAGAATTTGAACTATAAATATAATTTCAAATAAAGTACAATTAAATTGCAGATAATTAAAAAAAAAATCTTATCAAAAACTCAAAGCTCACCGACACAGCTTTCATGGCCCTCTACAAAAAATCAAAACATGCCTTCTCAAGCAGATACTAAACACGTTAAGAACTAAGACAATAGATGGAAACTGCCTCAATTCAAATCCCAGCTCAGCATCTTACTAAGTGATTTAGGACAATTTATGCTCCAGTGTCTCCGTTTCCTCATCTTTAACAGAAGAACAGTAGTACCCCTGACCTCCATTGGGCTCTTATGAGGATTAAATATTAATGTATATAAAACTCCTAGAATAATATTAGCACCTAATGCTTAAACATTATCGATATTACTCATGCCAAGTACACCCCATCCCTTCCTGCATTATTCAACAAATATCCTGGCATCTTGGAAGCAAAAGAATTTGCGGATGAGTGAAGGAAATTCTCCTCCCCTAAGAGATCGAAGAGGAAGAAAATACGCTAAATCCTACTCGGTTGAGGCTCTGCCGCCAGGAGCCAAAGGGTCCTCGCCTCCTCCCTGCAGCCCTTTTTAAGGAGTCCAGGCTAGGATGGAAAAGGGGCGGAGAGAAATGAGAACTTAATCATCAACTCCCGTATTCATTAGCAGTGGACATCCCAGGCAACAGCCAGGCGTGACTGCTCTCCAAAAATTAAAGTGAAAAGCATTATTAGAAATCCGGGTACTGCCCCGCTTCCTTCAGAGATCAGAGCAGGACCAGGGAGCGCCGACCCCATCCCGGGTTCACACAAGCTTTCAGGGAACTCGGCGCTTCTCCGGAAATGACAAAGTGCTGGTAACAAGAGACGTATTTGTCCCAAAAGACAGGCTTTCGGTCTTTCACTTCGCCACTCTCATTTAACTCTCAAAATACCTTTAATAATAAGGTAGACACACTAACACCAACTTGAAGAGGAAACGCAGTCAGAGACACTAAGATGCTCTCCGAATAGCATTTCGCTAGGAACGGAAGCGCCGGCCGGTGGTCGGGAAACTGTGTGGGAAAGTACTGAACCCGGGAGGCCCTGCATCCCAGCGCGGTACGACCCAGGCTGGGCCCTAAGCGGGGATGCGCGAACCGCCCCGCAGTCCCGCAGGCTCATTCAAAGGGAACACAAGCCCGCCCTTCGCCGCAGGTGGGCTCTCTTCCTCGCGGTGGACGGCCTGTTCACCACTGGCCCACAGCAAAGCGAAGGAAGGTCAGTGTGGGCGCGGGGAGAGGCACACGGGGAGGTGAGCGCTCACCTTTCCGAGAGGAATGAAGGCCGCGGCCTCGAGTACCTGGGGCGGAAGTGACTCGGCCTACAGAGACCTCCTGGACTACGCTTCCCAGAATTCCCGACGGGAGCTGGAACACAGCCTCAGCCTCCTGGAGCGGAAATTATCCAACTACAGTGTTCCCAGACTACACTTCCCAGAATTCCCAGGCCATTTCGTCGCCTTCCTAGGGCGGAAGTGCCGGCTGTTATACCAAGAGTCTGGATTGTATTTCACAGTTTACGGATCCGGAACGAATTCCATAACCCCGCTTTCCTGGAGCCGAAATACTTCCAATCATAGAATGCTGAATTGTATACTTGTGTGTGCATGCTTTAAAGGCAATCTCTCACCCTGTGGACTACACTTCCCAATCTCCTGCGGGCAGCCCTTTCCGCCAAGCTGCCTTTTTGCTTTTGGGTAGTCGGTATTTGGATAGTCAGTCTTTAGGAGAGTCAGTCTGAATTCTATACTATTAGGTGAGCGTGGGCACCTTCTTCCTTTTTTCTGCAAACTTGATGGGGGTGAGGAGTAGGCAGAAGGTTTTTAGATGCAACAAGATTAGCAAATATTGACGAGGGTTAAAGCTTGGTGATGGTTCTATGGAATGTTATCCTATTCTTAGAGCATTTGACTATACTGGTAAATTTCCAAAGTAAAAAGCAAAGGAGTGGGGGAAAAGACCTATGACACCTTTTAAAATGTAAATACTTTTATTGATTTCAGAGAGGAAAGGAGAGAGAGAAATAGAAACATCAGTGAGAGAGTATCATTGATCGGTTGCCTCCTGCACGCCCCCTACTGGGGATTGAGCCCGCACATGTGACCTCTTGGTTCATAGGTCCATGCTCTACCACTGAGTAATGCCAGCTGGGCATGACACCTGTTTTGTAAAATGTAGGTAAATAAACATAAACCCTGGAGGAAAAAAACACATTAAAGTGTTAGCAGTTATCTATATCCTGGGAATATGAATAATTCGAAATTTCTTCAAATTTCATATAGTCTCAATAATCAAAATATCAACTAAGTATTACTTGAAATAAAATACAATTAAGTAATGAAAGATGCCTTAAAAAGCTTATTCACACCTTGCTGACCAGCTATTTCGAGCCAGATGTCGCCCATGCAGCCGGCTACTTTTCTTTTCGTAGTTTGGCAAATCACAGTTCTCCCTTATTGTTCCACAGACCAGTGTTTTGTTCTTTAGTAATAGTTCAGCTGTAGAAACGCTAGTAATTATCTTGGTAACTAGGATGCCAAGAACCAAGGAAAGGCCCTAAGACAGATAATGTAGTCTGTTGTAACTTTTTGCCTTCACCCCTATGTATATCTTGAAGTTGCGAACATAGCCACACTCACTTTCACAAAGCATCTTTACTAAAATTCCTTATTTTATTATTTTTGCCAGATTATACATCTTGAATCTGATGCATCCTCTCCATGGAATCATTGCTTCGAGTGATAGCTGCTGCTTTGGTATATGTAAAGATTTAAATTTCGAGATAAAGTAATCCAAAAGAGGTCCGATGATCTATGTTACATGTTGTTCGTGAATTATCTTTCAGGTGAAAGAATGTAAGTATTTGCTCGAACCTCTTTTCAGTCAAAGTTTTTGGAAATATGGGTAATTCAAGTAAAGGATTGGTAGTCTTTCCATTCTGGCTTCTTCGTTAGTTCCATCAATATAGTTAAACCAAGAAACTTATTTATAACCATGTAAGTAACATCCATCCATGGTGAAGTTTTAGCAGAGGTTTCGTGGTATTTTTCTATTTGGTGATGATATAAATTGGTTTGAAAAGTAATGAGATCAAAAAAATCTTTATCAAAAAATAAATTGGTTACTTCACTTATACTTTGGGTCTTCAAACTGAAGATATGCTTGAAATATTTGTATAATCTTCCAAGGCTGGTAAAATGTCTTTTTCTGCCCAATCTTCTTCAGAATCACTTTCACTGATGGATACTATCACATTTCTCTTTTGCCTTCATGATGGTGTAATGTCAGACTCATTACTATCTTCCAACAAAGTGCACATAATTTGCTCAAATGTTCTTCTCTGCCAGGACAGGTCTTTTTAAAAAAGTTTTGTCAGAATAAAAGATGGATGGAAAGAATTAGATATACTGCTCGTCACATCTCTGGAAATACTGACTGACAAGTTGAAGAAAAGACATGCACAACAAAAAGAAAAAGTAGGGATGGCCGAAATAAGTGGTGAGCAGTGAAGTGGCTTGTATCTCGCACTTCTAATCTGAGCCTAAACAAAGAAAACAGTCCAGAGCGCTCTTTTAAAACTCTACATTGCTTTCAGACTTTAAAATTACTTACATTAATGTTGTAAGTAATGTTAGTGGAAACAAGAGTTAACTCATGACCGGTCAGCAAGGTGTTAACAGCCCAACTGGTGTGGCTCACTGGTTGAGCATCGACCTATGAACCAGGAGTTTATGATTCGATTCCCCATCAGGGCACATGCCCGGGTTGCAGGCTCTATCCCCAGTAGGGGGCGTGCAGAAGGCAGCCGGTCAGTGATTCTCTTTCATCATTGATGTTTCTATCTCTCTCTCCCTCTCTGTTCCTCTCTGAAATCAATAAAAAAATATATTTTTAAAAGCTTATTAGTATAGCTTTCATAGTCCTTAACAAACTATTCCTTCCAAACCTGACAACAAACAGATTAAGGAATAAGGGTGGAGACTGAGAATAACTTGGTTCAGTTCTCAACTCAGCTTCTTAGTAGTTGGATGACCTCGGGTAGGGAACTTTGGCTCTGTGTCTCAATTTATTCCTCTTTAAATGAGTAAATAACTTCATTAGGCTATTATGAGGATTAAATGATTTATGGAAAGCCCTTAAAATAGTACTACTTAGCACTATGTATTAACTATCACTATTATGTCCAAGTATTCCTCCCACCCACTCCCACATCTATTCAACAAACTTTTGAACATGTAGCACTGGGGTGGGCAATATCTGCTCGCAGGCCGAATAAGGTCCACGAAATCACTTGGTCTGGCCCTGCCAAGGCATTAGGGATGCCTTAATTAAATGTTTGACCAAATATAGTAGGCTAATTTTTAAGTTGATAATTTTGTATGGCCCTTGAATAATATTATAAACTAGAGACCCAGTGCATGAAATTTGTGCACTGGAGGGGGGGGGGGTCCCTCAGCCAGGCCTGCACCCTCTCGCAGTCCAGGACCCATTGGGGGATGTCCACCTGCTGGCTTAGGCCTGGGGAGTGGGCCTAAGCTGGCAGTCAGACATCCCTCTCGCAGACCAGAACCCCTCACTCCTTACCACCCACCTGCTCACTGCTCCTTTTATTTATTTATTTACTTACTTACTTATTTATTTATTTATTATTTTTATTGATTTCAGAGAGGAAGGGAGAGGGAGAGAGAGTTAGAAACATCAGTGATGAGAGAGAGTCATTGATTGGCTGCTTCCTGCACACGCCCTACTGGGGATCAAGCCCGCAACCCGAGCATGTGCCCTTGACCAGAATCGAACCAGGGACCCTTTGGTCTGCAGGCTGATGCTCTATCCACTGAGCCACACCAGCTAGGCTGCTCGCTGCTCCTTACTGCTCAGCTTGCTGCTCCTTAGTGCTGCCATGGAGGCGGGAGAGGCTCCCACCACTGCTGCTGCACTCGCCAGCCGTGGCCCGGCTTCTGGCTGAGCGATGCTCCCCCTGTGGGAGCGCACTGACCACCAGGGGGCAGCTCCTGTGTTGAGCATCTGCCCCGAGATGGTTAGTGCACATCATAGCGACTGGTCGTTCTGGTCGTTTCGCCTTAACAGTTGCTTAGGTTTTTATTATATAAATATCCAAATGGCCCTTGGCAGAAAAAAGGTTCCCCACCCCTGATGTAACAGAAAAAAGGTTTCCACCCCTGCTGTAGCAGAAGAAAGGTTCCTCACCCCTGCTGTAGCAGAAGAAAGGTTCCTCACCCCTGCTGTAGCAGAAGAAAGGTTCCCCACCCCTGATGTAGCAGAATGTGCTGGTTATAATTATTAAAGGCAATCCCTTCTCCCCTGAAAAGAGAGATTACATTGCAGGAAAGAAGGTAAATCCTACCCAGGCGAGGTCTTGATGCTAGCAGCCAAAGACTCATTCCTTCCTCCTTACTGTAGCCCTCTGTGAGAAGTCAGAGCTGGGGAGCAAAGGAGGCTGGGAGAGGGAGAAACCAAGATGGCAGCATAGGTAAGCACCTAAACTGCTGCCCCACATAACAATTTCAAAACTACAACTAAAAGATAGAACGACACCATCCAGAACCACAGGAAAGCTGGCTGAGTGGAAATTCTACAACTAGAAAGAAAGAGGAAATCTCACGGAGAAGGAGCGGCAAAGAGCTGAGGTACGGAGACACGCGTGCGCAGAGAGGAAGGGCGGCAGAGTGCCTGGCTGGCTTTCTCTGGCGGGAGGGGGAAAGAAGCCCTCGACTGCACTGAACCCCAGTTCCCACTGCACTGAACCTCAGTTCCGGGCGAAACCCTGTGGACCCAGGCTCATACAGGGGGAGTTTGGACTGTCAGGTAGAGAGAAAGGCACACGGAGACTCAGAGACCCGGGGGAGCCATGGCAGGCAGGGGTCTGGAGGCGCGAGTGCACACAAAGACTGACTGCGGAAGTTGCCACAGGCTTTCCCTAGCGGAAGGGAGTCGGGAGCTCCTGACGGCACTGAACCCCAGTACCGACTGCACTGAACCGCAGTTCTGGGTGAGCCCCTGGGGACCCACGCTCTTACGGGGGAAATCTGGACTGTAAGGCGGAAACTCGGGAACCGCGGAAGGCAGAGGTCTGGAGGCGCATGCAAGGGCAGGGCTGATGGGAAGCCAAGACTGTCTGCTCTGCCCTCAGACTCCACCCCTTCCAAGCCGAGCACAGAGGCTTTTGCAATCTGGCAAGGCTAATCCTATAAGGCTGTCTCCAACACCAAAAATCTCCCAGTGTAGACACAGCTGATCCTCACAGCCAACTGGCCTGCAGGTCAGTTCCTCCCAGTGATACCAACAACAATCAAGACTTAACTACAACAAGGCTGTACACACAGTCCACAAAGGGGTGCACCAAGAGTGTCCACCTCAGGTTAACTGGGGAGGCCGACCCACTGGGCCATATAGGAAACCTAGCACACAAAGCTACTCTACAAACTCAGGGAAGCAGTGAAAAATGGGGAGACGAAGAAACAGATCACAAATGAAAGAAATGGAGGAAAACAAATGACTGGATATAGAATTCAAAACCACGGTTAAAAGGCTCTTCAAGAATATCCTAGAAAAGGTCAATAAATATAACGAGACCCTCGAAGATATGAAAAAGGACCAACTAGAAATTAAACATACACTGAAGTAAAAAATATTATACAGAGACCCAACAGCAGACTAGAGGAACGCAAGAATCAAGTCAAAGATTTGAAATACAAAGAAGCAAAAAACACCCAACTGGAAAAGCAAAAAAAAGAAAAAAGAATCCAAAAAGTTGAAGATAGTGTAAGAAGCCTCTGGGACAACTTCAAGCGTACCAACATCCAAATTATGGGGGTGCCAGAAGAAGAGAGAGAGCAAGATACTGAAAACCTATTGGAAGAAATAATGACAGAAAACATCCCCTACCTGGTGAAAGAAATAGAGTTACAAGTCCAGGAAGCGCACAGAACCCCAAACAAAAGGAACCCAAAGAGGACCACACCAAGACACATCATAATTAAAATGCCAAGAGCAAAAGACAAAGAGAGAATATTAAAAGCAGCAAGAGAAAAACAGTTAATTACCTACAAGGGAGCACCCGTACGATTGTCAGCTGATTTCTCAACAGAAACTATGCAGGCCAGACGGGAGTGGCAAGAAATATTCAAAGTGATGAATAGCCAGAACCTACAACCAAGACTACTCTACCCAGCAAAGCTATTATTCAGAATTGAAGGTCAGATAAAGAGCTTCACAGATAAGAAAAAGCTAAAGGAGTTCATCACCACCAAACCAGTATTATATAAAATGCTGAAAGGTATTCTTTAAGAAGAGGAAGAAGAAAAAAGTAAAGAGAAAAATTATGAACAACAAATACATATCTATCAACAAGTGAACCTAAAAATCAAGTGAATCAAAAACCTGAGGAACAGAATAAACTGGTGAATATAATAGAATCAGGGGCATAGAAAGGGAGTGGACTGACAATTCTCAGGGGGAAAGGAGTATGGGGGGTGCAGGAAGAGACTGGACAAAAATCGTACACCTATGGATGAGGACAGTGTGGGGGTAGATAAGGGCAAAGGGTAGGGTGGGAACCGGGTGGAGGGGAGCTATGGGGGGAAAAAGGAGAAACAATTGTAATAATCTGAACAATAAAGATTTATTAAATTAAAAAAAAACACAAAAAAACAAAGGAGGCTGGGAGAAATTAGAGCTGTGGTTCCCTTCTGCATGAATCACAGAGAACATCGCCATATACTACCCTGGAGTGACACACACTTCCCACCCTCACCTCTTTTTTTAAAAAATATATTTTATTGATTTTTTACAGAGAGAAAGGGAGAGGGAGAGAGACCTAGAAACATCGATGAGAGAGAAACATCCATCAGCCGCCTCCTGCACACCTCCTACTGGGGATGTGCCCGCAACCAAGGCACATGCCCTTGATCGGAATCGAACCCGGGACCCTTCAGTCCACAGGCCGATGCTCTATCCACTGAGCCAAACCAGTCAGGGCCCACCCCCGCTTCTTAAAGTGGAGAATGGAGAGGGAGAGAGCAGAAGGAAGCCAAGATGAGCCCAGATTCCTCCAGGGATTAAGCAGGGGAAAGGCCAGTAGCTTTTTGAGTGGAACTCTGATCCCTTCCTGGGCTCATACAAACTTTTAGGGCATTTCTTAGGAAATTAAAACATGTTAGTTAAAATAAACCCGTCTTGCCTGGCCGGTGTGGCTCAGTGATTGAGTGTCGACCTATGAACCAGGAGATCACGGTTCAATTCCTGGTCAGGGCACATGCCCAGGTTGCCACCTCAGTCCCCAGTGTGGGGCATGCAGGAAGCAGCTGATCAATGATTCTCTCTCTCATCCATGTTTCTATCCCTCTCTCCCTCTCCCTTCCTCTCTCTAAAAATCAATAAAAACATATTTAAAAATAAATAAATAAACCCATTTTTACTACTTGTTTTAAACCTTTTATTTGTGACTATTTCATTTAAATATCCAAACAACTCTATTAGGCAAGTACTTTTATTCCCCTGATTATACAAAATAGAAATGTGGGCACTTATACCCCTAGGAGGTGACAGCTGTCTCGTCAGTCCAGGAATAGGGACAGAGAGCACAGAACACCGGAGACCATCAACCCGCCGACCAGTGGGGCTCAAACCCAGCCTCTGCCACTGGCTACAGATTCTCTTCCAGAAGGCCAAGGACGTGTGGCAGCTGGTCCTATGCCAGACAAAAAAGCATTGCTGTTCTGTGCCTGACTCAACTTCCTCATAAGGGTGAATGCCACCACCTCATTTCTCTGGAGCAGAAGTAACTCCACCCACAATTCTTTTTTTTTTTTTTTTTAAATATATTTTATTGATATTTTACAGAGAGGAAGGGAGAGGGATAGAGAGCTAGAAACATCGATGAGAGAGAAACATCGATCAGCTGCCTCCTGCACACTCCCCACTGGGGATGTGCCCGCAACCACAGCACATGCCCTTGACCGGAATCGAACCTGGGACCCTTGAGTCCGCAGGCCGACGCTCTATCCACTGAGCCAAACCGGTTTCGGCTCCACCCACAATTCTTGAATTATACTTCTAGAATTCCCGGAGCGATATTTGTCACAACCCGCCCCCCTGCAGTGGAAGTTCACAGACTTCACAGAGCTCTTAGACCACACCTCCCAGAACCCTCAGGAAGAATTGGCATGTCGTTGCCTTACCAGGGCAGAAGCTCAGCTATTGCCCACAATGCTTGGATTATATTTCACATGATTCCTGAGTAGAGCACAAACTTCTTAGCCCTGTCCTCTTTGAAAATATGTTAAAAATACAGGATTCTCCCCATGGCCGGTGTGGCTCAGTTGTTAGAGTGTGGCCCTGCTCACCAAGGGTGGCAGGTTCGATTCCTGGTCAGGGCACCTACCGAGTAGGCTGCCGATTCAATCCCCAATTGGGGCGCATACGAGAGGCAATAGATCTGTTTTTCTCTCACACTGATATTTCTCTCTCTCCCTTGCTTTCTCTAAAAAAATCAACAAACATGTTCTTGGGTGAGGATGTTTTTTTAAAAGGAATGAAGTAATGATACAGGCTACAAAACGTTGAAAACATTACACCAAATTAACGAGGCCAGTCATAAAAGACCACATATTGTATGATTCCATACAGTTCCCCTTAAAGGGCCAGTATACAAACATACGTGGTCCAACTCCCTCTGAGCTCCAGTGGCTTAGGGGGATCCAGGGATATAAGGGGAGGAACTGGAATGTCTAGAATTGGAGCAAGAACTCAGGGACGGCTTTCTTCCAGACAGGGTTGCTCACAGGAGTCATTGCTCCTATGCTGAGACCTCCCCTGTCATAGAGTTGGCTGGCAGCTGTATGTGAGTTTCCATCAGCCTGGTTCACACTGTTTGCTCAGCCCTGGTAATCCTTGAGACTGGGCCCCATCAAATTTGCAGCTCCATCCAAGCTGCTTGAAGCACCTTTTCTATATGAATAACCTGTCCTGGCTCAGGCTTCAGACCTTCCTAAAATGTCCCAAACAAGCACCAGCTGGCTTCACCAAGACCTGGCATTAGCAGCAGCCTGCCTTATTTCACAGCTTGGCCTCACCTGGGCACTTCCAAGCCCAATATAAGTAACAGCCATCTGCAGATTGTTCTGTAGCTCCTGCCAGGTGGAGCCAGGCAGTGGCTGACTTTGCACCTCCCAAGAGGCCCCAGAGCCAGCGCACCTGGGGGACAGCTTCAGACTATACCAGATTACAATGCTACATACCCATGAATGACATAATCAAGGGGCAGAGTCATTGAACACCAAAGCCCCACTGAAGCAAGTCCTGCCCCATAGGGGTGTCTCTTGCATAGCAGTTCTTCGACTGCAGTCACAGCTGGTCCTCACAGCCAGTTGGCCTGGAGGTCAACACCTCCAAGTGATGCCAACAGCAATCAAGGCTCAACTGCAACAAGACTGTGCACACAGCCCACACAGAGGCCCACCTAGAGTAACCAACTCAAGTGACTGGGGAGGCTGAGTCACTGGGCCCTACAGGACACCTACTACACATGGCAACTCTATCAATTCCAGGAGACATAGCAGCTCTACCTTATAGAAACAAACACAGGAGAGCAGCTAAAATGCAGAGACAAAGAAACATGTCACAAATGGAAGAACAGAAGAAATCTCCAGGAAAAACTAAATGAAATGGAAGCAAGCAAATAACTAGATACAGAGTTCAAAACACTGATTATAAGGATACTCAAAGAACTTAACAAGAGCTTCAAGGGACTTAGTGAGACTTTCAAGTATCTTAGAATTTTAAAGACATGAAAAAGGATCAGTCAGAAATTAAGCATACATTAACTGAAATAAAGAATAATCTACAGAGATTTAACAGTAGAGTAGAAAATTCTGAGAATCAAATAAGCAATTTGGAATATGAGGAAGCAAAAAACACCCAATCAGAAGAGCAAAAAGAAAACAGAATCCAAAAATATGAAGATAGTGTAAGGAGCCTCTGGGACAACTTCAAGCATACCAACACTCACGTTATGGGGATGCCAGAAGGAGAAGAGAGAGAGCAAGATATTGAAAACCTATGTGAAGAAATAATGACAGAAAACTTCCCCTACCTGGTGAAAGAAATATAGACTTACAAATCCAGGAAGTGCAGTGAGTCCCAAACAAGAGGAACCCAAAGAGGCCCACACCAAGACACATCACAATTAAAACGCCAACAGTTAAAGACAAAGAGAGAATCGTAAAAGCAGCAAGAGAAAAGCAGTTAGTTACATACAAGGAAGTGCCCATACAACTGTCAGCTAATTTCTCAACAGAAACTTTGCAGGCAGGAAGGGAGTAGCGAGAACTATTCAAAGTGATGAAAAGCAAGGATCTACAGCCAAGATTACTCTACCACAGTAAAGCTATCATTTAGAATTGAAGGCCAAATAAAGAACTTCACAGACAAGAAAAAGCTAAAGGAGTTCATCATCACCAAAGCAATATTACATGAAATGTTGAGGGATATTCTTTAAGCAGAGGAGTAGGAAGATGAAGAAGAAGAAAGGAGAAAGGAGAAAGGAGGAGAAAGGAGAAGAAAGAAGGAGGAGGAGGAGGAGGAGGAGGAGGAGGAGGAGGAGGAGGAGAAATGTGAACAATAAAATGGTAATGAATAAATATCTATTGACAATTGAATCTAAAAATCAAAATAAACCAAAAAAGGAATCTAATGAACAAAATAAATTAATAAAATAGAACCAAAGGCATGGAAACATGGAACAGACTGACAGATCTCAGAGGGAAGGGGGGTGCGTGGGACGGGAAGAGATTAACCAAAAAACTTATATGCATATATGCATTACCTATGGACACAGACAATAGGATGGTGAAGGCCTAGGGTAAGGTGAGAACTGGGTGGAGGGGGGTAATGGGGGGAAAAGGGAGGACATTTGTAATACTCTCAACAATAAGATTTAAAAAGAAAATAAATTTGAATAGTCACATGTATCCAGTGGTACCATATTGACTTTTGTTTCAACTTGCACTTTTAGGCCGAGTAACTGTATGGATTGATTTGTGTGTGTGGTGTGAGATAGAAGTCAAGGTTCATTTCTTTTCCCCATGGGCATTTATTGGTGTGATCATCTTTCCTTCATTAGCACTGCAGCAGCAGTGCTATCACACACAGCACATTTGTAGTATTTCTCTCCTGTGTAGATCTCTGATGAACATGACAATACCAAGATCTGTTGGGTTTTGCTGCAGTGTGGACTCACTGATGAGTTTGAAGACTTGAGGTCTTACTGAGGCTCTTACCACACACAGCACATATGTAGGGTTTCTCTCCAGTGTGGATTCATTGATATTCCTGAAGACATGACAGTGATTAAAGCCCTTACCACATGTCTCACATTTGTATGTCTTGTCTTCTATATGAATTTTCTGATGGGTCTGAAGGTGGGAAAATGGGAATGAAGCTCTTACCCCATCTCTCATATTTGTACTAGAGGCCTGGTGCACGAAATTCGTGCACTCAGGGTGGGGGAGGTCCCTCAGCCCAGTTTGTGCCCTCTCGCAGTCTGGAAGCCCTCAGAGGATGTCCGAATGACAGCTTAGGCCAGTGGTCAGCAAACTGCGGCTTGCGAGCTGTGGTTTGCCGCTCTGTTGACTGAGTTTGCCAACCACTGCATAAGGCATTACCCATACCCAGAAGTTTTGATTTCAGGTTAAGACATTAGTACATTATTAAAATGTTTTTTAAGTGTTTTTCCCTAAGGCAGTGGTCGGCAAACTCATTAGTCAACAGAGCGGCAAACTGCAGTTTGCTGACCACTGGCTTAGGCCCGCCTAAGCCATCATTTGGACATCCTTAGTGCTGCCACAGAGGCAGAAGCTCCTGCCACCACCACTGCACTCACCAAACATGAGCCTGATTTCTGGCTTAGCATAATTCCCCTTGTGGTAGTGCACTGACCACCAGGGGGCAGCTCCTGCTTTGAGTATCTGCCCCCTGGTGGTCAGTGCATGTCATAGTGACTGGTCGACCAGTCGACTGTCTGACCCCTGGTGGTCAGTGCACATTATAGCGAGCAGCTGAGTGGCCTTAGTATATCATTAGCATATTATGTTTTGATTGGTTGAACAGACGACAAGCTGACCGGACACTTAGCATATTAGGCTTTTATTATATAGGATGGCTTGAAGATGTGAGGTTTAACACAAGCTCTTACCAAACATACCACATATATAGGGTTTCTCTCCTGTGTGGATCCTCTGATGAACAGGAAGACAGGAGCTCCACATGAAGCCTTTCCCACACACAGCATATTTGTAGACTTTCTCTCCACTGAGGACTTATTTTTTTTAAAATATATTTTATTGATTTTTTTACAGAGAGGAAGAGAGAGGGATAGAGAGTTAGAAACATCAATGAGAGAGAAACATCGATCAGCTGCCTCCTGCACACCTCCTACTGGGGATATGCCTGCAACCAAGGTACATGCCCTTGACTGGAATCGAACCTGGGACCTTTCAATCCGCAGGCCGACGCTCTATCCACTGAGCCAAACCGGTCAAGGCTCCACTGAGTACTTATTGATGGGCTTGAAGATGTGAACTCTGAATGAAGCTCTTTTCTCACATGTCACATTTGTATGGTTTCTCTCCCCTGTGGATCATCTAATGAACATGAAACACAAGTTCCACGTGAAGCCTTACCCACATTCTTAACATTCGTAGGGTTACTTCCCAGTGTGGACTCAGTGATGGTCTTGAAAACTTGAAGTATGGTTGAGGCTCTTACCACACACAACACATCTGTAATGTTTCTCTCCTGTATGTACTCACTGATGAGATTTAAGATATGAAGTCTGACTGAAGCTCTTACCACACACAGCACATTTGTAGGATTTCTCCCCTTTATGGATTCTCTGGTGAAAATGAAGACATGAGCTCATTGTAAAGCCTTTCTCACATTCATCACATTTGTAGGGTTTCTTGCCAGAGTGGACTTGCTGATGGGCTTGAAGATGTGAACTCTGACTGAAGCTCTTTCCATACATGTCACATTTGTATGGTTTCTTTCCCCTGTGGATCCTCTGATGAATATGAAGACAAATTCTCCACATGAAGCCTTTACCACACACATTTATAGGGTTTCTCTACAGTGTGGACTCACTGATGGGCCTGAAGACTTGAGTTCTGACTGAAGCTCTTATCACACACCACATTTATAGGATTTCTCTCCTGTGTGAATCCTCTGATGAACATGAAGATTCGAACTCCACATGAAGCCACTCCCACACTCTTTACATTTGTAAGGTTTCTCTCCTGTGTTAACTTTCTGATGAATTTGCACAAGGGAGCTTTAAATGTCTCCCCACACATTACACATATGGGGTTTTGCTCCTAGGAGAAAATGCTGATGAAGTTCAAGATCGGGCCCACAACCTGACATGTGCCCTGACTGGGAACCAAACCCATGACCTCCAGGTTCATGGGCTGACGTTCAGCTATTCTCTCTCCTTTTAAAGAGGGTTTTAAAAATAATTAGCCTATTTAATATACTTGAAATTACACAGAAAGCTTTCCCAAATCAAAATTAATACTAATAGTAATAATGTCCTATTTATGTACATTTTTTCAAAATGGATATTTATTGGAGTCCCTCGTTCGTGCGTCAATTGCCGGGGTTCTTTTTCCCAGCCTTACAAAGGGTTCAGCATTCTGGAGAAAGGGGCTGCGCGTAGATGATTAAGAAGGAGTCCGTGGACGAAAGATATTTTTGATAGGCATTGGGGGTCAGAGGAGCTTCCAGCTGAAGGAGCTAGAAGGCTCTATCCTTGACCAAGGACCCGTGCTTTTTATTAAGGCAAGGTGGAAATATACACTTCAAAGGGTACGGTATCAAAGGGTTTACAGAAACACTGTCTGTTTCGGGAATAGCATACAGCTGTTCAGGTGTTTGGCCAACAGGAGGCAATAAAATGCCCTGAGCTGTCTGGCAGTTAACAATCATCCTATTCAGGGTTGGGGGAAATGCTTTGTAGCCATTTCCAACTTGTAAACTACATGTGACTCAACCCTGTTGAGCTCCCCAAGCTTCACCAACCTTTTGGTAAAACTCTTGTAATTAATACATGCTGGAATTGGTTCTCGGCAGATATTCTAAATATTTCACTCTGCCCTAGGGAAAAACTTGCAGACATTTAAAGCCAAGTTCAAACAGGCAGCTCCCAGGGATAGCAGATGTCCTGTCAGTGACACAGGGCAAGCCAAGAGCCATGGTTCTCTATGGGGGTGTCCGGCAGTGGTACTTGTTGGAGAGTGGGAATTTTTGCCCATTCCAGAGAGACCGTGGACTATGCCCCAGATAGAGTTGTCAGTGCTGACACCAGGCCAGGCCTTGAGATACGGTCTCATGGCCCCTTCCCAGCACATAGGCCTTCTTTCATAGATCACTGTCAGCTTTCTATAAAACAGGATGACCCTGTGAATAACATGGTCGCCAATGGCATGACTCTGACGTTGCTTGGGAAAAACTGTTTTGTCTTGGGTTACTTGCTCTGCAAAAACAGGATGTGGTTAATGTGCTTAAAAGTGGTCCTGCACAAAGGGTCGGGGTGGCTCTCTGGACTCCCTGCATGGAGAAAGGCAAAGCAGTCACCAGCCGGCTAACCGGCCAGCTGGCCAGCTAATAAAGGCTCCCTAAATTTTAATTTGGTCTGGACTCCAGTGGTCGTTCACTTGTGTTCGCTCCACAACAGTACTCTGGATGTTTGTGATCTACACATTGGAAATAAATTATTTCCAATGCTCAATACACACTTCCAATAAGCCATGTGTAATTTATTTACAAAAAAATTGTTGTCTTTGAATATTGTACCTTATAAAAAACAGTGATGTTGTTTTTTATCATTTGCATTGAAATCAAATTTATAACCACGCCATTTTGTTTTGTCATTTACAAGCAGTCATTTTATTTTATACATTTACAAATATATCTTTAGAAAAATCCATAAAAAAGACTCTGACTTACTCTAAATTACAGGTTTCCAAAGAGATCTTTAAATTAGATAAAAATTTATAAAACTCTGAAGACTTCTAAGACCATAACTTACAACCTGGAGATTTTTGTCCAATGGTAAATACATTAATTAAAGACTCTCTACAACAGTGTTGGAAGAGACCTTACCTAATCAGGTGCCTAACCACGAATGGACATCTGACCCTGATTCTGATACTAACCTCTATCTACAGTGGAGATCAAAGACTTTTCAAGAATGAAAAGCCCAAACATCAGAAATAGACAGCCATCCTGAGATACCAACAAGGCCTATATACCTACAAATTAATGTTACTACTACTATTAGTAATAATAATAATACTTGTTCTTTAGACTTTTCTCAAACCCTATACAGTGTTTATGTAACCCAACTGTTAATAATTACTGAATGTGTACATCTACCTGCATGATAAATAATAATCTTTTTATGGTATCACTTTTAAAATTTATTAAAAAAGTGCTATTATAAAAAGTTAAGTAAAAAGGAATATTAAGCCCAGCAGGTGGGGTTCCATGGCTGAGTGTCGACTTACGAATCAGGAGGTCACGGATTGATTCCTGTTCAGGGCACATGCCCCGGATTTTGGGCTTCATCCTTAGTGGGTGGTGAGCAGGAGGCGGGCAATTGATGATTCTCTCTCATCACTGATATTCCTATCTATCCCTCTCCCTTCCTCTCTGAAATCAATAAATATTTTTTTAAAAAAAGAAATATTAAGGTGAGCCTGTGTAGCTCAGTGGATTGAGTGTTGTCCTATGCACCAAGAGGTCGCTGATTTGATTCCTGGTCAGGGCACATGCCTGGGTTTCGGGCTTGATCCCCAGTAATGCATGTGCAGGAGGCAGCCGATCAATGTTTCTCTCTCATCAATGTTTCTATCTCTCCCTTTCCCTTCCTCTCTCTAAAATCAATTAAAAAATATTTTAAAAAGAGAAATATTAAGAAAGGAATTTTATATGTAAACACAAAAACCTAATTATGAAACATATCTCACATTTGTATAACTTCTATCTTGTGTGGACTCTCTGATGAGCTTGAAGACTCGAGTTCTGACTGAAGTTCTTACCACACATGTCACATTTATAGGGTTTCTGTCTTGTGTTGGTCCTCTGATGAACATGAAGATACGATCTCCACATGAAGCCTTTCTCACACACAGCACTTTTGTAGGGTTTCTCTCCACTGTGAACTCACTGATGAACTTGCAGAAGTGAAGTCTGATTGAACCTCTTAGCACACACAGCACTTTGTAGTGTTTCTCTGTAGTTGGATTTGCTGATGAGTTTGGAGATTGCGGTCTAACTGGAAACTCTTAACACAACCAGCACATTTGTAGGGTTTGTTTTTTGTGTGGACTCATTGATATTCTTGAAGACATGAACTGTGATTAGAACCCTTATGACATGTCTCACATTTTTACAGCTTCTCTTTTGTGTGGATTCTCTGATAAACTTGCAGATTTGATGTCTGACTTGAGGAATGACTGAAGCTCTTATCATACACGCCACAATTATAGGGTTTCTGTCCTGTGTGGATCCTCTGATGAATACGAAGGTAAGATCCCCACATGAAGCCTTTTCCACACCCAGCACACTTGCAGGGTTACTCTCCAGAGTGGCCTCATTGAAGAACTTGCAGATGTGATGTCTGACTGAAGTTCTTACCACACACAGCACATCAGTAGGTTTTGACTCCACTGTCGACTCACCAATGGGCTTGAAGAAGTGAACTCTAACTGAAGCCCTCCCCATGCACAGCACACTTGTAGGGTTTCTCTCCAGTGTAAACTCGCCGATGTCCTTGAAGATGTGAACTGTGATTAAAGCCCTTACCACATATTTCACATTTGTATGTCTTGTCTCCTGTATGAGATCTCTGATGGATTTGAAAGTGGAAAATCTCAATGAAGCCCTTACCACAAGACTCACATTTGTATGGCTTCTCTCCTGTGTGGACTCGCTGATGAACCTGCAGATGTGATGCCTGACTGAGGCTCTTACCACCCACAGCACACTAGTAGGGTTACTGTCCAGTGTGGACTCAATGGTATTCTTTTAGACATGAACTATGACAAAAGCCCTTATACATGTCTCACATATTTATGGCTTTGCTCGAGTGTGGACTTAGTGATGAGCTTGAAGATGAGATTTAGTGAGACTGAAGGTACTGCCTCACAGGTGACATTTAAAGGGATTCTCTCCTGTGTGGATCCTCTGGTGAACCTGAAAATACAGGCTCTACATGAAGACTTTCCCACACTCTTAACATTTGTAGGGTTTCTCGACAGTGTGGATTCGCTGATGATCTTGAAGACTTGAGGTATGGCTGAAGCTCTTACCACACACAGTACATTGGTAGTGTTTCTCTCCTGTGTGGACTCGCTGATGGGATTGAAGATATGAACTCCGACTGAAGCTCTTTACACACACAGCACATTTGTAGGGTTTCTCTCCTGTGTGGACTCGCTGATGAGTCTGGAGACTTGAGGTCTGACTAAAGCTCTTCCCACACATGCTACATTTGTAGGGTTTCTCTCCTGTGTGGATCCTCTGATGAACATGAAGACTTGAGGTCACCATGAAGCCTTTACCACACTGTTCACATTTGTAGGGTTTCTCACCTGTGTGGACACGTTGATGGTATTGAAGGCTTGAGGTCTGACTGAAGCTCTTCCCACACACAGCACAACTGTAGGGTTTCTCTCCTGTGTGGAATCGCTGATGGCCTTGAAGATGCGAACTCCGACTGAAGCTCTTACCACACACAGCACATTGGTAGGGCTTCTCTCCAGTGTGGATTCGCTGATGGGCTTGAAGATGTGAACTCTGACTGAAGCTCTTTCCACAAACCCCACATTTGTAAGGTTTCTCTTCTGTGTGGATCCTCTCATGAACATGAAGATATGAGCTCCACATGAAGCCTTTCCCACACACAGCACATTTGTAGGGTTTCTCTCCAGTGTGGACTCGCTGATGAACTTGCAGATGTGATTTCTGACTAAAGCTCTTACCACACACAGTACATTTGTAGGGTTTCTCTCCCGTGTGGATTCGCTGATGGGCTTGAAGACTTGAGGTCTGACTGAAGCTCTTACTACACACAGAACATTTGTAGGGTTTGTCTCCAGTGTGGATTTGTTGATGTTCTTGAAGATGTGAACTATGAATGAAGCCTATACCACATGCCTCACATTTGTATGGGTTCTCTACAGTGTGGACTCGCTGATGTGCATGAAGCTGTGAACTTAGTCTGAAGCCCTTTTCACACACAGCACATTTGTAGGGTTTCTCTCTAGTGTGGACTTGGTGATGAACTTTAAGATGTGAACTCCGACTGAAGCCTTTCCCACACACAGCACATTTATAGGGTTTCTCTCCTGTGTTGACTCTCTGACAAATTTGCAGAGGTAAGCTTTGACAGAAGTCTTTACCACACTCATTATTCCTATTGAATTTCTCTTCTGTGAGAACACTTTGGTGAGTGCAAAGCAGCGAGCTATAACTGATGCCATCCCCACACTCACTACACATATGAGATTTTGCTCCTAGGTGTAACTGCTGATGAAGTTGAAGATTGGGGCCAAAACTGAAGCCTTGTCCATTCTTATGAGAATTTTGCTCTCCTGCATGGATTCCATTATGCTGAAATGATGTCTTCATGAAACATTTCCCACAATTATTGTGGCTACACGACTTCTCACTTTTATGTACTTCCTGATCATCATCATGGTCATGAGAGGTCCTTTTAATATCATAACCATCACACTTACACAGTTTACACTTCCCATCAAACTGCTGACACCTACTCTGATAATTCTGTAACTCTCTCCAGAAATCCCAGGTGGTCTTCTTTGGAAACTCTTGATTTTTTATACTATTGTCACTTTGAACTTCCCCTTGAACCTTTATTACATAGTTCTCATCTTCAAAAACCTGAGTAGATTCTGTTGCCCACAACTGGCAGAAGGAATCGCCTTGGATTGGCAAATCAGACTTCTCGCCTTGTAGATTTATTATCAAGTCTTGATTTCTGGTTAACTTAGTCATAATGTGTTCCCATATTGGCCAGCATACAAGGTCTTCATGAAAAAGGTCCCTTAATTCAACTTCTTGAAGAGTCTCTATCTCATTTTGATTCCAGTGTCCTGAAAGGATAAGATTTCAGAGATGAAAATGAGGACAAATGAATATATACTCAGAAATGAAAATATTTTCACCAGTCAACCACACTGGGAGACCATATTCGATCAGCTTGGACTTTGTCACTGGCTTTTTCATGCCTATGAAAACAAAGAGGTGATGAGTAGGCTCCTATACGCTAAGTGTTAAGGAGACTCACTTGGAACTATAACAAGACTTACCCATGAAGTCAAAATTAGAAATAGATCGCTACAGAGCAGGGAACTTTCTCAGCAAAAGTAAAAAGGACAGATAATATTCAACTGGTGAACAACTGGAAAAAAATAGAAAACTCATTTCCATATTTTATGGGAGTAAAATTCCTAAGATAATTGTTGCCACTTAATTTGGCTGAATTTTATGATCAATGTGAACAGCTAATATTCTCTTCCATGCTTTGTACATATGTATTTGTACATATGAGAAGGTGCCCTGGTACCCAGCACACAGGATGGTCCCCAATGATTCTGCCTCCTGATGTCTATATCCTATCAAATCCCTTCTCCCAATGTATCAGGATTGGTCTGTGAAGCCAATAGGATATGGCAGAAGTGAGAATATATCACTTCCAAGGTTAGGTCATAAAAGGCATTGTGGTTTCTGCCTTCCACTGTCTTGGGTGTAACTAGCGGGGGAAACTAACTGCCATGTTTGGAAGACACTCAGGAGCTCAATGTAGAGGCCCACTGGCAAGGAACTGAGGCCTTCTCCCAACCATCATGTGAATGAGTGCATCTTGGAAGCCGAAACTTTAGTCCCATTAAACCTTCAAAGGCCTGAAGCTCTGCTGGACTCCTTGACAAGTTTATGAGATTCTGAGCCTTATCATCCACATAAGCTGCCACCAGATTCCTGACTCACAGAAGTATAAATAAATGCTTGTTGTTGTAAGCTGCTAAGTTTAAGCTGCCCTAGCTGGTTTGGCTCAGTGGATAGAGTGTTGGACTTCGGACTGGAAGGTCCCGGGTTCGATTCCGGTCAAGGGCACATGCCCAGGTTGTGGGCTCAGTCCCCAGTAGGGGGCGTGCAGGAGGCAGCTGATCAATGATTCTCTCTCATCATTGATGTTTCTATCTCTCTCTCCCTCTCCCTTCCTCTCTGAAATCAATAAAAATATATTTTAAAAAATACATAAATCCTGTAGAAATACTAATATCAATCAACATAAAAAAACGTTTAAGAGTAGTTTGTTATACAGGTATTAAGTAGCTAATACAAGTACCATAAAAATCATTGTCATCAGGCCAAAACCGGTTTGGCTCAGTGGATAGAGCGTCGGCCTGCGGACTGAAGGGTCCCAGGTTCGATTCCGGTCAAGGGCATGTACCTTGGTTGCGGGCACATCCCCAGTGGGAGGTGTGCAGGAGGCAGCTGATCGATGTTTCTCTCTCATCGATGTTTCTAGCTCTCTATCCTTCTCCCTTCCTCTCTGTAAAATATCAATAAAATATATTTTAAAAAAAAATCATTGTCATCAGAAGCATAATAATGTTCTTAAATAATCCCTAAGTCACACTGCTTTTTTCTCCACTTGTGAGCTGTCTCCAGGAGTGAAGACAGTGAGATCCACATAGCACCATTCTCAATGAGCTTTTGTTTATAAGAATTATGAGACAAGAAAGCCTTTAGTTTGTGCATTAGTACAGTGAAAATAGGCCTCCAGGACATTCCTCATAGATGGAGCAGGCAACTAGATAGACACCAAAAAATGTAAAACCTTGTGATACTCTGATGTTGCTAAAAGGAACTTTTAATAAGGGAGACGTGCACAAAATCCTATCTAATAAAAGAGTAATATGCAAATTAACCATCACTCTGTGACAAAAATGGCAGTGCCCATAGCCACAAGATGGCGGCGCCCAGTCCTCTTAGCACCGCCGGAGTCCCCCAGTCCGCCCAGCGGCGGCAGTCCGGGGTGTCCGGCTGGGAGGCGTCCGCCCCCCACGCAGCAATCCCTGCCCAGCGGTGGCAGCCCAGGGTGTCCGGCTGGGAGGTGCCAGCGCCCGGTGCGATCCCCGGCCACAGCCTGGGCTGGGGTCTCAGGCTGGCAGGGCCGCGCACCCCCGCCACGCGATCTTCTGGCCAGCGGCGACAGCCTGGGCTGGGGTCTCAGCCTGGCCGGGGCGCGCACCCCCCGTGGCACCATCCCTGGCCAGGGGTGGCAGCCTGAGCTGGGGTCTCAGCGTGGCCGGGGCGCGCACCCCCGCGGCCCAATCCCTGGCCAGGCTGAGATGGCAGCCTGGGCTGGGGTCTCAGCCTGGCCGGGGCACGCACCTTCTGCGGCGCCATCCCTGGCCGGGCTGAGATGGCAGCCTGGGCTGGGGTCTCATCCTGGCCGGGATGCGATCCCCTTCCAGTGGTGGCAGCCTGTGTTTCAACCACTGAGTCACACCAGCCAGGCAGATATGGAGGAATCTTAAATGTTTCTTTTTTTAAAATATATTTTATTGATTTTTTACAGAAAGGAAGGGAAAGGGATAGAAAGCTAGAAACATCTATGAGAGAGAAACATCGATCAGCTGCCTCCTGCACACTCCCCACTGGGTATGTGCCCCCAACCAAGGTACATGCCCTTGACCAGAATCAAACCTGGGACCCTTGAGTCTGCAGGCCGATGCTCCATCCACTGAGCCAAACCAGTTAGGGCTGTCCAATATGCTAAATAAAAAAACCCATCTAATAAAGAGGGAATATGCAGGGGAGGGCATTTGGGGGTGACCGGGTTGTCAGGGGAGGGCAGTTGGGGATGATCGGGCTGGCAGGGGAGCAGTTAGGTGTCGATCAGGCTGGCAGGGGAGTGGTTAGAGGGTGATCAGGCTGGCAGGCAGAAGCGGTTGGGGGCAATCAGGCAGGCACGCGAGCAGTTGGGAGCCAGCAGTCCTAGATTGTGAAAGGGATGTCCGACTGCCTGGATTGGACCTAAACAGGCAGTCGGACATCCCCCAAGGGGTCCCAGATTGGAGAGGGTGCAGGTTGGGCTGAGGGACACCCCCCCCAAGTGCACTAATTTTGTGCACCGGGCCTCTAGTATAAGATTCATTCAACTTTCTGAGGAGTGCGAGTTACAGAGGTGCATCTATTTGTCAAAACTAATCAAATTGCATGCTTAGGATGTGCATATGTAAATGTTACCTCAATAAAAAGAACTTACACAAATAAGAAGTCATTTCACTCCCTGAAAATTCCTGTACATTTATAATCTGTGCAGTTTTCTGTATACACTGAGTGGCCAGATTATTATGATCTCTGAACACATAATAATCTGGCCATTCAGTGTGTGTGTGTGTGTGTGTGTGTGTGTGTGCATATATATATATATATATATATATATATATATATATATATATATATGAGGGTGTGTGTGTATATATATATATATATGTATGTATATATATACATACATATATATATATATATGAGGATATGAGGTCCGGTGCATGAATTCGTGCATGGGTGGAGTCCGGCCAGCCTGGCCAGGGGGAGGGGACTGGGCAGTTGGCTGCCCTGCCTGCTGGTCGAAGTCCTGGTCGAGGGGACAATTTGCATATTAGCCTTTTATTATATAGGATATACACTGAGTGGCCAGATTATTATGCGTTCAGAGATCATAATAATCTGGCCACTCAGTGTATATTTCAATAAGATGTTGGCCAAAAATTAAAAAATAAAAGTAAAGGCTTGTTTGAGAAGGCAAAGCAGCCCTGGCCAGATAGCTCAGTTGGATAGAGCATTGCCTAGTATGATTAGTTGCGAGTTCAATCCCTGGTCAGGGCACATACAAGGATCAACCAATGAATGCCTATATTAGTGGAACAACAAATCGATGTCTCTCTCTCTCTCACCCTTTCTCTCAAATCAATTAATCCTATATAATAAAAGCCTAATATGCAAATCCACCGAATGGCGGAACGACCTACGGAATGACTGGTTGCTATGACGCGCACTGACCACCAGGGGGAAGACGCTCAACGCAGGAGCTGCCCCCAGCCCGCAGGCCCCAGGCCAGCCAAGGCGGGTGACAGAGGGGGCCCTCCGGTTGCCCCACTGATCGCCCTGCAGAGGGAGGTGACTGGCAGTGGCAGCAGGGGGTGGGGCCGGCGAGCAGACAGCACCAGGCCGGCCAAGGTAGGTGCCAGCAAGGGCCTCCCGATCGCCCTGCAGGTTGCCCCACAGATCAGCCCTGATCGCCGGCCAGGCCTAGGGACCTTACCTGTGCACGATTTTCATGCACCAGGCCTCCAGTCAATCAATAATAAAATATTGCCTTCCATTAAAAAAATAATGATTATTTTAAAAAGCAAAGCAGTTATAAAGCAAAACCAGACAACAGTTGTAGCTGGGATGGTAATTCTAAGGCAGGTCTGTACAGAAAAATAAGGGAGCGAGTCAAATGGAGGCAGCATCTAACCTCCCTGACTGTGGGAAAACTTCAAGCAGAATGAAGACACAAGAACAGAAATGATCAAAGGGCTGAGAAGACTTTGCCCCACTACTCACCACAGGCAGGGCCTCATCTGTCAGATAAGCAGCTAGGTTTTCCTGGTTCTTTTGTTTCTCTGATTCAGCTTTTTATTTTTGTGCTTATATCCAATAGGGATGGCTGTAATTACTGTATTTTAGGCTGGGCTTACTTGAGGGATACACAAAGTAAAATAAGTGAATGAAGAAGGGAGTGAAGAAGAGGGGGAAATGAAGGAAAGGAAGGGAGGAGAGAGCAAGGTAGGCAGGGATGATGTCACTGGGTAAATGGATGGGGCACTGCTCACAATGGCAATGCAGAGAACGAACACAGGTTACGAGAAGCTGTGAGGGAGCCTTTTTCACTCACATTCAAATGGCACCACCTACCCATTCATCCATTAATCCATTAATTCATCCATTCAATCATTCATCAAACAAATAATTAATGAACATATCCTGTGAGTTAAGCTACAATCCCTGATCTCCTGATGTTACACTCAAATGGGGAAAGAAAGACAATAATATACAAGTAAACAAAATGTAATCCTTTAATATTATCAGCTAGTAATTAATGATTAGTCCCAAAATAAGGCAGAGTAGGGGGCTGGGGATTTTAAGCAGAGTGCTCAGAACAGGCTTCTGAGATGAGATGACATCTGAGCAGACAGGGATGGGTGAGGCAGGAGACAGAAGGCTGTATGGGGGGAATAAGGAAGAGCAAGAGAAAGGCCATGAGGTGGAGCACGGTTGGCATGTCAGAAACACAGCCAGCAGTCTATGTGGCTGGAAGGCTAAGGAAAGGAAATCAAGCCAGAGAGGGTGAGGGTGGCCAGGTCAGGCAGCGCCCTGCAGGCCCCTGGAACTATTTTGGACTGTATGAGTGAGATGGAAGTCATGCAAGAGTCCACAGACAAGTTACCTGATCTGACTGACACGACCCGGCTGCTGTGGGAGAACAGACTACAGAAGGCAAAAGCAGAGGCAAGGAGGCAGTGAGAGAGCTGTTGTAAGTAAGCAGAGGAATGAATGACGGAGGCGTGGGCCAGGGTGGCCCCCTTCCGGGAGAGAGAAGGAGGACTCGGCTGCCTGGCTGTCACCTGCACACCCGCCTCCTGAGGTTTCAGTCTCCATCATCGGAAGCTACTCTTCTCTCCCCAAGTGTAATTTCCTATCCAATTTGAAGGGTTGATATGCTATGAAAAATAAATGGCTTATATACAAGGTGAATACACTAAAGGCAAAAATTTAAATTCCAATACTATGATCCTTATGCATGCTAAATAGTATTTCTCCAAATTCTGATCCTGACTTGTTGCAATAAATACAACAGGCAGCCCTAGCCGGTTTGACTCAGTGGATGGTGCGTCAGCCTGCCGACTCAAGAGTCCTGGGTTTGATTCTGATCAAGGGCACATGCCCAGGTTGCGGGCTCAATCCCCAGTAGGGGGCATGCAGGAGGCAACCAATTGATGATTCTCTCTCATCATTGATGTTTCTATCTCTCTCTCCCTCTCCCTTCCTCTCTGAAATCAATAAAAATATATTTTAAAAAATACAACAGGCAATCAAACGACCATCCTTTCCTGATTTATTCACAATTTTGGTTGTATTGTATGCAGTTCTGACAAAGAGCTATGCTGTCTTTATTCTATTTTGTTCAATACAATAAAGATGTAACTCACCAACTGATTTTAAACCCCACCAAGATGTTGTAACTGCAATTTGCAAAAAAAAGGAAAGGTACAGACAGGGTATCTCACAGGACTTAGGAAATTGAGATCCCAGGTTTGGGGACACATTTCAAGAGCCCCCAAGTCTTAAACATTTGAAATCAAAATACTCCTGGGAGCTGACATTCAGTGGCAGAGGGCGCCTGTCCTCACCCACTGAGACCAGGTTCCGGAAGTTCTCCAGCATCACATCTCGGTACAGCTTCCTCTGGGACGGGTCCAGCAGCCCCAGCTCCTCTTCCGTGAAGACCACAGCCACGTCCTGGAAGGTCACCGCCTCCTACAGCACCAAACACAGGAAACCTCAACTTTACAACCAATGGCCACGGGGAGAGGGGCAGCACTGAGGGGCAGAGGGGATGGGTGGGAAGTTGTCCTGGATTCTGCCGGCTCTGAGTCTACTTGAAGGACCTTCCCCCTCTTCTCCATCCAGCATGTCAATTTCATACACTAATTTTCCACAGTCCCTTCAAAAGTGTGTGCAATTTACCCTCTTTGGTGTGGCTCAGTTGGTTGAACACCAGAAGGTCTCGGGTTCAATTTCTAGTGAGGGCACATGCACGGGTTGCAGGCTCGATCCCTAGTAGGGGACTTGCAGGAGGCAGCCGATTGATGTTTCTCTCTTACCCTCTCATTTCCTCTCTCTCTCTCTCTCTCTCGAAAAATTAATAAAAACATGTATGAAAAATTGTGCAATTAAAAACAATCCCTGTTTATTTCACTCGGTGTCATTGTGAGTATTCCTACGGAAGCACCCTGGAACTGTAACTCCTCAGTCGTGCGGGATAGACATTTTGGTTAGTACTACCAGATTGTTCCAGCAACGTTGGGTTCATTTACTCCCAACAGCTCTGATGGCTTTCACCTTTCCTTTCTCACTCACACATTCACTAAGCCTGGGCATTCTCACTTCGTTACAATTTAACAAACCTACTGGTCAGCCTTCCTGAGGAGCAATGAAATTGGTCCTCTGTGCTCAAGGCCAGGCCACCTACCTGTGACATTATTTATGACAGCATTCAAAGTGTCTGACAGCGTTCATGCCAGAATCCCTCAGTTTAAATCCCAAAGCTCTGCCCCTCCCAATCTGCATGACCTTAGACCAGTGATCGGCAAACTCATTAGTCAACAGAGCCAAATATCAACAGTACAATGTTTGAAATTTCTTTTGAGAGCCAAATTTTTTAAACTTAAACTTCTTCTAACACCACTTCTTCAAAATAGCCTCATCCAGGCCATGGTATTTTGTGGAAGAGCCACACTCAAGAGGACAAAGAGCCGCATGTGGCTCGCGAGTCGCAGTTTGCCGACCACGGCCTTAGACCAACAAATCCCTTAACGTATTTTAACTGTGTGACGGTGTTCATATCAGAATATTCTTAATCACAGAAATGAAGGAGGATATGTAAGTTCCTATAATTGTACTGTCCAATTCAGTAGCCACTAGTCACATGTGGCTATGTAAATTATATTTATGTAAAATAAAAAATTCTCTCCCACAGTTGCACTAGCACATTTCAAATGCTCAAGAGCCACGTGTGGCCTGTAGCTACCATGCTAGACAGCCCAATAACAGAACACATCCATCATCACAAAAGTTCTATTGACAGCGCTGTCTTAGAAGCTATACTAGTACACATAGCACACAGTAGGTCCTCAATGAATGTTAGCTTTTATTACTGTAATTATGATTGGTATAGTAAGGGTTTTATTAAACTTTATTAATTTAGTTACCTCTGCTTTCTTTTAATGTTTGCATGGTACTCATTTTTCTATCCTTTCACTTTCAACCTACCCAGACATTATATTTGAAGTGAGTTTCTTATAACATACTAGAGGCCCGGTGCACGAATTTGTGCACTGGTGGGGTCCCTCCTGTCTGCGTCTGGGGGGTGGGTGAACCGGATTTGGGGCTGTCAGGGCCCCAGCAGCAAGCTAACCAACAGCCAATTCCACGAGGAATCGGGCTCCCTCCTCCCTCCTGTCTAGGTCCGGGGTGCAGGTGAACTGGATTCGGGGCTGTCAGGACCCCAGCAGCAAGGTCTGGGTCAGTGTGCATCATAGCTACTAGCTGATTGTCCAGTCATATCAGTCGCTTAGGCTTTTATATATATACTGAGTGGCCAGATTATGATGATCTCTGAATGCATAATAATCTGGCCACTCAGTGTTTGTGTATATATATATATATATATATATATATATATATATATATATATATATATATATTAGAGGCCCAGTGCATGAATTCGTGCATGGGTGAGGTCCGGCCAGCCTGCCCAGGGGGAGGGGACATGGGAGGTTGGCCAGTTTGTCTGCTGGTCGAACTCCTGGTCGAAGGGACAATTTGCATATTAGCCTTTTATTATATAGGATATACACTGAGTGGCCAGATTATTAGCGTTCAGAGATCATAATAATCTGGCCACTCAGTGTATAGATAATTGGGTCACATTTTAAAACCCACAATACTAATCTCTGTTTTTAATTAGCATATTTAGGCCATTTACATTTAATGAATTATTCTATGGTAGGACTTAAGTCTGTCATTTTATTTTTTTCATTTCTGTTTTTCCCCTGTTTTCCTGTGTGTTACTTGAACATTTCTAGAATTGCAATTTGATTTATCTATAGTGTGTTAGAGTGTATCTCTCTGTATAATTTTAGTGGTTACTATAAGTATTAAAACATATACACATACCTTAACAGTCTACTGTTGATATGTTACTAGTTCAAAGGAAAAGTAGAAACCTTACCTCTCTTTAACTCCATTTAACCTACCCCACTAATAACTGTCTTAAATATTCCCTCTATATAAATTTAAAACTACATCAGACAATGCTATCATTTTTGCTTCATTCCTTTAGCTATTCTTTTAGCTCAAGTCTGCTAGTGACAAATACACTTAGTTTCTTTCATCTAAAAATGCCTTGATTTCCCTTTATTTATTTTTTTATTTCCCTTTATTACCAAAGGATATTCTTACTGGATACAGAATTCCAAGTTGAAAGTTCTTTTTTTTTTTTTCAGTACTTGAAAAATAGTATTCCACTTCTTTGTGGCCTCATGGTTTCTGATAAGAAACCCACTGTCGAGATCAACCAAAGGACTTGTATACATGCATATAAGCCTAACCAATGGACACAGACAACAGGGGGGTGAGGGCATGACTGGGGGGTTGGGGAGACAATGGGGCGATAAGGACACATATGTAATACCTTAATCAATAAAGAAGAAAAAAAAAAAGAAACCCACTGTCATTTGAACTGTTTTTCCCTTATAGTTAAGGTATCATTTCTGACTGCTTTCAAGGTTTTTTTCTTTGTTAGTTTTCAGAAATTGAACTGCAATATGTCTTGGTGTGATTTCTTTGGCTTTGCCCTACTTAGAGTTAACCCAGTTTCTTGAATCTGTAGGTTTATGTCTCTTAGAAGTTAGGGAAATTTTCCACCATATTTCTTCAAATAGTTCTTCAGTCACACCCTCTTCCTCCTCTCCTCCTGGATCTCCGATGACACGTGCCGGAAGCCAATTCCAGCATGTCATAAATGCAAGAATTTCATCAAAAGGTTGATGGACTCAGCAAGGGCTGAATCACATATATTATTGCCTGTTGGAAATGGCTAAGGGCATTTCCCCGAACCTGAAAAGGATGCATAAATGACTGCTTGCTGCCAGACAGCTGAGGGCGTTTTAACCTACATGTTATTGCCTCCTACTGGCCAAACACCTGAACAGCCGGAGGCAGTTTCTCCAATCTGACAATGGATTCTGTATACCAAACCTTACCCTTTAATATGTATATCTACCTTGCCTTAGGACAAATTGTGTTAATAAAGAGCAAGGGGTCCTGAGACCAGAGAAAACTTAGTTCCTTTAGCTAAGTCTTCTCTGGTCCCCCAAAATGCCTTCCAAAATTCTGTTTCATCTCTGGACTCTTGATTAATTTACACACAGTGCCTTCTCCAGATTCCTGAACCCTTCTAGATGCTGGGTTAAGACCCCCGGCAACAGGAATGTTAGATACTTTATAGTATAGTCCAATGGACCCATGAGACTTTATTTTTTCTTCCCCAGTCTATTTTCTCTCTTTTATTCATATTAAATAATTTCTATTTTTCTTTATTGCTTGCTTATTTATTTGAATGTTTACCTGAGGGTGGGGTGGAGAGAGAGAGAGAGAGAGAGAGAGAGAGAGAGAGAGAGAGATCAATTGGTTGCCTTCTATATGAGTCCTGGGAACTGAATCTGCAACCAAGGTATGTGCCCTGACCAGGAATTGAACCAGCAACCTTTCGGTGCACAGGGCAAAGCTCAACCAACGGAGCCACTCCAGCCAGATGTAATTTCTATTATTCTATCTTTAAGTTCTTTTCTCTGTCTCTTCATTCTGCAGGTGGGCCCATCCATTTAGTTTATGAAAGTTCATTTACTGTATTTTTCAGTTCTAAAATTTCCATTTGGTTCTACTTTATAGTTTCTATTTATTTCCTAAGATTGACTATTTTTCATTTGTTTACAGCATGTGTGTAATTTCTTACTGAAATACTTGCATGGTAGCTGCTTTAAAATCTTGTCAGATGGATGAACCTTGAAGTCATTGTGCTGAATGAAATAAGTCACAGAAGGATTATGAATATAATTACATTTAATAAGGTATCTGGATCAGTCAAACACATAGAGACAGAAAGTAAAGTACTAGTTTCCAGAGGCAAGGAAGAGAAGGGATAGAAGTTACTGTTAATGAGTACAGAGTTTCATGTTAGGAAGATGGAAATGGTTTTGGAGACGAGTGGTGGTGATAGTTGCACAACATTGTGAATGTATTTAATGACACCGAATGGTACACTTAAAAATGACTGAAGTCACAGAGCTGAGGGTCTGCGCGGGCAGAACCTGGGCATGCAGGTCCACAAGGGCTCGGGTCAGGTTCCTCCCAAGGCAGCTTCCCTGGTGCCCTGAGTTCTGCCCACTCATCGTGGGGAGGCTCCAGCACGTCCTAGGAGAGAGTACAGCCACCGCGCTGCATTTGCAACTTTAAGAGACGCTCGGAGCCCTCCTGCTGCTTCTCCGCCAACTTGCCCAGAGAAAGGAAGACCTCCGGCCCCGCGCCTGATACTATGAAAGCGCAAGACCACGTAAGCACAGTGCTAAGGACCCTCGGGCTCTCGCTGGCCTTAATTAAAAAAAAAAAAAAAAAAAAAAAAAAAGACTAAAATGGTAAATTTCATGTTATGTATACTTTACCACATTAAATAAAGTCCTTGTCAGATAACTAACATCTGGGTCATCTCATGCGTATGTCTGTTGGTTTTCCTTCATACAAGGTGAGATTTTCCAGTTTCTTGTAGACCAAGTGGTTTTCCACGGAGACTTGGACATTTGGGGTGTTATGTTATGAGACTCCAGATTTCACTTAAACCTTCTGTGTTCACTAGGCCTCCTCTGACACCTTTCTGACAGGAGAAGGGAGGCGGAACTTTGTTCCTGCCAGCTGAGGGATGGAAGTCCAGATCACCCCCTTGGCCTCGGTTAACACCTGGCGGGTGAGGAGTTCATTACTTTCGGGTCAGGGTGAGAGTTCTGGCATTTTGCTGCGTCTAGGCAGACACTGCCCTCCCTGGAAGGTTTGTTACCGTTCCCATTTGGCCTTGACTCACCAGTGGGGGTGGTGGGGGTTGGCAGGGTTTTGGTCTCAATTCCTCTGGGCAATGGTGAACGTTCTAACTTACTACGAGACCCTGCCTGAAACACCCACGCCGGGAAAAGACAGGTGGCTCATTATCACAAGGTGGTGGCAGGGGTCCCTTGTCTCCATGGACACTGTCGTGCTGGAAGGTACTCGTTTCCCCTTGGCAGGGAGGCCAGGGTGGGTGTGGGGCTGCAGTTTCCCAGTGGTATTTGGCAGGGGAAGAGCAGTTACTGTCTAAAAGTTTGCAGCCTGTGACTGAAGGGTCCCAGGTCGATTCCAGTCAAGGGCATATGCCCAGTTGTGGGCTTAATCCCCGGTGTGGGGCCTTGCAGAAGGCAGCTGGTCAATGATTCTCTCTCATCACTGATGTTTCTCTCTCTCTCTCCCTCTCCCTTCCTTTCTGAAATCAATAAAAAATATACTTTAAAAAGAAAAGAAAAATAAAACGAAATAAAAGTTTGCTGTCTTGCAAGGCTGCCCTTTGACTAGCTCTTTGACTAGCCAGAGGCTTTTAGGCTTTTTGGGTCTGCACCCATTGCTGTGTGCATTACCATACTCTCCGGCACTCAGTCTTACATGAGACAAGAAGAAACCCCAAGCAACTCAATGCCATGTCACTCCTGAGTCTTGAGGTCCCTGGCCAGTCTGCCTTCTCTCTATCTTTCACGTTTGTTTTACATTCAGTGTCCGGAAGTTTTAGCTGTACTTCCTTTTAGCAGGAAGATTAGGGAAAGTACATCTCTTCCATCTTTCTGGAAGTGGCAGTCTCCAGAACAGAGCACATAGGTCAGAAACCTGTTACAGCAGGGCTCTTTAAAGCGACTTTTTAAAAACCTTAAGCCATGTTAATGCCTAGGAACAGCAGATTTTTTTAAAGAAACATTAATTTATTGAAATATGACATAGTCATTAAAAATGCAGGGGAAAGAAACATCTGTTGGCTAGAACAGGGGAACTGGTACTGAACATTCCCTCCCACCACAAAAAAAAAAAAAAAAAGTAGGAAATATATGAACAAAATATATGGAACAGCTGTTTTCAACATTGAAAGCACATTCCTTTAATCCCTGAAATAAAGGAAGCAGATGAGATGAGCCCTATGATCACTCTAGATTTCTGCTTGTAGATCATTTTTGAGCAGCAGGAGCAGGACAGGGGAACCCAAACACAGCCTCTGTGACTTGGAGGCAGAAATCAGAGGATGGGGAGGCCACGGGAGCTGGAAATTCCAGGGCGGAGCTCCAGAGGAAGGGAGCTATGCAGAAGAAGAGTACTACTGGCCTGCACAGGCACCCTGCATCCCTTAGAGCCCGCCCCCAAGACGACCCGGAGCAGGCACAGGATGAAAAGCACAGGCCCGGCCTGCAGCGGCTGGGGAGCCACGGGCCGAATGGTTCCCAGAGCTCAGTAGGACTCAGGTGTTTGAATTCCAAACGGCCGAAGTGAAAGCCCTCGCTGATCACTAGGGACCTTCACCAGCAGCCCCTGAAGGACCAGCTTTAGTGAAAGGGCTAACCTTTCTCTGGAAGGGAGGTTCTCAGCAGTGGCACTTCTGACATTTGTTGCGAGGCGGTGGGGTGGGTGTTTTCCTGCACGTTGTAGGACAATCATCCGCATTCCTGGCCTCTGTCCAGTAGTTGTCAGTGGTACCCACCTCTCTAGTCATGAGAATCAAAAATGTCTAGACATTGCCAAATGTCCCATGGTGGGGCAAAATGGCTCAAATTGAGAACCACTGCTCTGAGATAAAGCTTACTCTAGACTCACCCTATCAAGGCTTAAAAACAAAGCTCAAAAGAATCAAACTGAACCAAAGGGTCATACAACCATCTGAGTATGAACAGAAATAGTGTTTTAGCCCTAACCGGTTTGGCTCAGTGGATAGAGCGTTGGCCTGCGAACTGAAGGATCCCAGGTTCGATTCCGGTCAAGGGCATGTACCTTGGTTGTGGGCACATCCCCAGTGGGGAGTGTGCAGGAGGCAGCTGATTAATGTTTCTCTCTCATCAATGTTTCTAACTCTTTATCCCTCTACCTCTCCCTTCCTCTCTGTAAAAAATCAATAAAAATATATATTAAAAAAATTATAAAAGAAATAGTGTTTTACAAAATGTAACATTCATTCATGACAGAAAATCTAAGTAGCAACTTAACCACAATAAAGCCATCTACAAAAACCCATCAGGTAGCCCAGCTGGTGTGGCTCAGTTGGTTGAGCATCATCTCATACACCAGTTTGACTCCAGGTCACGGCACATGCCCAAGTTGTGGGCTCCATTGCTGGTAAGGAGCCTGCAGGAGGCAGCCAATTGAGTCTCTCTCATCATGTTTCTGTCCCTCTCTCCCTCTCTGAAACCAATAAAAAATATATTACAAACAAACAAGCGCACCAGGTAATGATGAAAGACTGAATGCTTTCTCTCTAAGATTAGGAGCAAGGCAAGGCTGTACATGGTCAGTACTTCTATTCAAAACTGTCCTAGCAGACCTAGCCAATGCAATAAAGAAAGAAAAAGAAGTCAACAGAATGAGGATGGGAATACAAGAAGTACAACTCTTTATTTACTGTCTATATAGAAAATTCCGGGATGCACAAAATATTACTAGAACTAGAATGCAAATTTAGCAGAATCAAGATACAAAAATCAATTATATTTATATATTCTAGCAACAAACAAATAGAAATGGAATTTCAAAACCAATACCATTTATTTTTTACTAGTGGCCCGGTGCACGAATTCATGCACATTGAAAGGAAATTAATTAGAATATTTTAATATTGCTATTCACCCTTTCTCTATAATAGAAGTGTCAGTCAAATTCACGATCAACAATGACAGATCAAAACACACGCATGCAATTGGCGCCAGCGAGAGCTTTATGTGTATCATGCATGAGCAAGTCAACTTAGCCTTTTATAAATATAGAATAAACTTGCTTAATTAGACCTGCTTTCTGATTTAGATAAATTTTTTCCAGCCCAGTAAAGCACCCCAACTTCTCTTTCAGGTAATTGTCAGCAACACAGCAGTAAATAGCAACACAAAGCAGATTATTATTGTAAGATCATGTAGGGAGAGCAAAGGGTAAAATATTTAACTGCAGCAGTGTTTGACTATATTCTGCATGTAAGAAAACCTGAAGTCATTTTCAAGGTCCACCATTTCTTACTTCTTTTCAGTCGGGTCAAGTTTCTAAGATTTCTAAATTTCTGTTTTCCAGCCAATGGAAAAAAAAAAAAAAAAAAGGGATTCCACCGAGTCTCCTATCTACCTACTCCAGGACTTCCGTGAGGATCAAATGAGATGAGGCATGGGAAAACATTTGGTTATAGTGTAAAGTGTTTCCACCTGGCTATAAAGCAAGTCGTGTTCCTGGGCTGAAGAAACTCCAAGGAGGCTAGTCGCTAAGGAGAGGAAGCCGGGAGTTGCTACCTGACATCATTACCTGGTGCCCACAGCCACTGTTTCCGGGCTGGGCTGTGGGCCTCATGGGGTCTCAGCAGTGTTGGCTGCGATTTGGTGGGGTGTTGCTCTGGGGTAGTGGCGGGGCCCGTGTCCCACTTGGGGGAAGATGAGTGTTGCTTTGTGGGCTCCAGGTTCATGATGCTGTAAATGGCCAGTACGCGTCATGGAAGCTCCTGCGTTGAGCATATGCCCTCTGGTAGTCAGTGCGCATCATAGCAACCAGTCAGATGGTTGGAAACTTACCATATTAGACTTTTATATATACAGATTTTTTAAAAAATATTTTAAAATTTATTTCAGAGAAGGAGGGAGAGGGGTAGAGGGAAACATCAATGATGAGAGAGAATCACTGATTGGCTGCCTCTGGCATGCCCCACACTGGGGATTGAGTTCACAAGCTGGGCATATGCCCTGATCGGGAATCAAATGGTGACCTCCTACAAAACCAATACCATTTAGAACATCAAACCCAAAATATCACTTAGGGATAAGTTTAACAAAATATGTGTACGAAGGCCTGGCCACTATGGCTCAGTGGTTAGAGAGTCAGCCCACACACCAAAGGGTCATAGGTTTGATTCCAGGTCAAGGGCATGTACTGGAGTTGTAGCTTCTTTCTTTCTTTCCTTTCTTCCTTCCTTTTCACTCTTTATTTCTTCCTTTCTCTCTTTCTTTCTTTCTTTCTTTCTTTCTTTCTTTCTTTTTGATATATTTTTATTGATTTCAGAGAGGAAAGGTGAGGGAAAGATAGAAACATCAATGATGAGAGAGAATCATTGATCAGCTGCCTCCAGCCTGCCCCACACTGGACATCGAGCCCACAACCCAGGTGTATGCCCTGATTGGGAATCAAACCATGACCTTGTGGTTCATATATTGATGCTCAACCACTAAGCCATGAGGGCTGGGCCCGGGTTGCAGTTTTGATCCCTGGCCCCAGTTGGGATGAGTGCAGGAGGTAACTACTCGATGAGTCTCTCTCACGTTGATGTTTTTCTCTCTCTTTCTCTCCTCCTCCTTTTCCTTTTCCTCCTCCACTTCATCCTCCTCTTTCCCTCCCTTCCACACTCTCTAAAAAGAAAATCAGTGGAAACCATATCCTTAGGTGATAATTAACAACAGCAACAAAATATGTGTAAGAAATCTATACATTGTAAACTGTAAAACATGACTGAGAGAAACGAAATAAGCCCCAAATAAATGAAAAAAGAGGTAAATGAAATATCTAAATGTTCGTGGGTCAGAAGGACTTGTATCCAGAATCTAAAAAGAACATTTAAAATTCAAGAGTAAGAACATAACTTATTTTAAAAATTGAATAAGAGAGTTGAACAAACAACTCCAAAAGAAGATATACAAATGATCAAAAAGAAGACAAGATGTTCAAAATCCTCAGCCAACAGGGAAATGCAAATGAAAATTGCACTGATTGAAAAAAAAATGAAAGAAAGAAAATCACACTGATATATCACTATACTATCATTAGAATGCCTAAAATTTAAAAGTTTAAAGATATATCCTGTTGGAAATGATGTGAGCCAACTAGAATTCTAACATATTTCTGTTGAGACTGTAAAATATACAACCACAGTGTAAAATGATTTGGCAATTTTTTAAAAGAGAGTCTCCTCCTAGTTATTTATCAAAAGAAAGAGAAAAAAAACATACAAAAGAAAGGAAACCCATGTTCACCCAAAAGTCTAGTCTGCAAGTGGTCACAGAAGTTTATTTACATTTGCCAAAAACTAATAGGCGAATGGATAACCCAATTGTGGTATGCCCGTAAAATGAAATACAACGCAGCAATAAAAAGGAATAAACTATTTTTTTAAAAGGAATAAACTATTGATATGTGTTCAAAACCATAATGATGAACAAATGAAGCCATACACAAAAAGAGAACATCCGATATAATAAAAGCTTAATAAACTAAGTGTCCGGTCGACTGTTCAACCAATCAAAGCATAATATGCTAATGATATGCTAAGTCCGCTCAACTGCTCACTATGACGTGCACTGACCACCAGGGGGCAGACAGTCGACCAGTCGCTATGGGGGGCAGATGCTCTGACTGGTAGGTTAGCTTGCTGCTGGGGTCCAGCCGATCGGGACTGAGCAGGATGGGCCAGACATGCCCTGGAGCCCTCCCGCGGTCCCTCCCTGGCTGGCCAATCTCCAGCGTCCCTCCCCAGCCCAGATCATGCACTGGTGGGGTCCCTTGGCCTGGCCTGCTCCCTCTCGCAATCCTGGATGCCTCGGGGGATGTTGGAGAGCCGGTTTTGGCCTGATCCCGCAGGCCAGGTCTCTTGGCATAGCCTGCGGGGATCGGGCCGAAACCAGCAGTCCAACGCCACCTGCCGCTCCTACCTGCTGCACCTGCTCATCCCAGCCCCACTACGCCTGCCACCACTGCTGCTCAGTAGGCTCGCTGCCGCTCCACGCAGTCTCCGGGCTGCAGCAGCCAGCCGTGAGCCCTGCATCTGGTGCCCATTGGTCAGCTGAGCGACGCTCCCACTGAGGGAGCACACTGACCACCAGGGGGCAGCTCCTGCATTGAGCATCTGCCCCAGCCACCTCTTGCGGCCAGACAATATCCTGTGGTTCCCGCCCCCCGCTCCCCCCTCCCACCGCCAGCCCGATTGCCAGCCAGACGGAGGGACCCCACCCGTGCACGAATTCGTGCACTGGGCCTCTAGTACTACATAATTCCATTTATATGAACTCAAGAAAAGATTAATCTGCAGTGATGTAAAGTTAATCAGTGCTGTTGCCTACAGTGAGTGGTGTGGGAAGAGGCATGAGGAAACCTCTGTGGTGATAGAAACAGTCTACATTTAGATGGGGCGGCGGTCACAAGGGCATGTATATTTGCCAAAACTGATCAGAAAAGTTTATATTATGTACATTACATGCAAATTATAACTAAAAAATGATTACAAAGACACTGTTAAGAAAACCACAGAAAGGAAAAATATTTACTCGCAGTAAATATAACTGACAAAGAACTTGAACTCGGAATATGAAAAGAATACCTTCATTAACAATAAAAAGTAGAAGCCCATTTTTAAAATGGGCAAACAACTTCAACAAACTTTTCAAAAAGTATATATATATATATATATATATATATACATATATATATATATATATATATACATATATATATATATATATATATATATATATATATGGTGTAAATGCACATGAAAAAGTACCCAACATCATTTTTCATAATGGAAATACAAATTACAGTGATAGTGAGATGCCATCCATTAGAATGACTGAAATAAAAAGATCTACATCAAATTATGGCAAAATGTAGAGCAACTGAAACTCTCAGATGCTGTGGTGGGCTGTAAATGGTGCCACCTCTTTGGGTAACTGCTTACATTCACCTGCCCTACAAACTGTGTCATTCCACTTCTAGATGCTTACCCAAGAGATATGAAAACATACCCACAAGAAGACCTGCACAAGAATGCTCACAGGACTTTTATGTATACCAAAAGCTGCCAAAGAACCCAAATGCCCTTCAAAAGGAGAATTTTGTCTTTTCTTCCAAAGGATAAACAAAGTGTCATATATATTCATAAAATGTAATACAACTCAACAATAAAAAGGAATAATGTAGTGATGCATACCACATAGACCAGCCGTGGGCAAACTAAAGCCCACGGGCCGGATCCGGCCCGTTCGGCTGTTCTATCCGGCCCGTGGAGCCGAAAGAGCCGAGGGTTCTCTTGCTCTCCCCTCCGCTCCTTCACCAGCAGCAGTGTTAACATGGCAACGTCGGGAAACACGGCTGCAGCTCCTTCTTCTGAGTGGGCGGATTTATATCCGCCCATTCAGTAGAAGGAACAACCTCTCAATCTTCCAGAGGCTCCTTGTAATGCCCGCGGACGCGTCTCCCCACATCACCCTGGGAATGCGTAGACACGTTATCGTGGTGATGTAAGGAGACACGCCCCTGGAGAGCACAGTATCAGAGCCTTTCTGAGGTAAGATTAAGAGCTCTACTCAAACACAATTTTTTCCTGTTCCCACATTCTGTACATCACAATGACTTGTTAAAAAAACAACAAAGACTTTCAGCTTTTAGGGCTTGTATCCACTGCAGTTTTTTTTCCCACTGCGGACGCGCGCAGCAGGGAAAAAGACACACAGAGGACATGTCACACTAGCCATGCTGCGGCTGCATTTTTTTGCTGATACGGATGCGGTATCAGTAACGCTACCGTGGCCACTAACCGCATTTACTGTTTACACATTTTGTTCTTTTCTATTTGTTTTAGTTTTAAATTATTTTATTATATTTAAGTTTAATTTGAAAGGCTTTTGTACCTTTCCTTTGTTAGGCAATTTTATTTTGCCTTTGCCATCTTCAATATAAGGTATTTTATTGTGCTATGATTCCTCCATTTTTTGAAGTTTCAAATTATAATAATTAGTGTTTACATTCTTCTTGTTAAAATGTTTGAAATGAATAAAACTATTGAAATAAAATTTAAAAAAAGACCGTACCCTTTTATGTAATGATGTTTACTTTGAATTTATATTAGTTCACACAAACACTCCATCCATGCTTTTGTTCCGGCCCTCCGGTCCAGTTTAAGAACCCATTGTGGCCCTCGAGTCAAAAAGTTTGCCCACCCCTGACATAGACGAATCTCAAAAACATTATGCTGAGTGAAAAAAGCCAGGCACAAGAGTACACACTGTACGAATTAAATATATTAAATTTGTAAACAAGTAAACTCATCATTCGATGACAGATCAGAACAGCAGATGCCTCCGAGGGGTAGAAAACTGACTCGAAAGACTATGTAGTATGAGAGAACATTGGCCCCCTCCAACTCTCCCCTTTGGGAATATAAGAAGGTCATCTGAACGTATACCATGGGACTTTGGGAACCTGGCCAAGGCCTCGGTCAAGGAAGGGCCGAAAAGAAAACGTTTCTGGGTGTGAGCCTAGAGTGAAACATATGGCTGGTTGCTCTGTTTTCTGTACTCTAGATAGCCCTGTACTAAGAAAGCCTGTGTTGCAGAGACTTCACTGGCAACCACTCCCCACCCACCCCCGCTCCCTGCCCCGTGCACATGTAAGTTCAAATAAGTCCTAATAAACTCATGTCTTTCACAGCCAGTCCAAGACACAGGAGAGAACTTTTGGGGGTAATGTAAATGGTCTACTTCGGGTTTTGGGTGGTGGTCCAATGTAATTATTCAACTATCAAAATGGGGCATAGCACTGTCATCGACCTAACACTTAAGATGTCTAATTTTTGTAAATAAATTATATTTCAAGTTTAAAACCCATGCAAAAGTGTTATGAATCAAAACAAAATTCATTCAGCGGCACACTGGGGCATGTTTGTAGCTTCTGAAGTTTACACAAAAAATAGAAACCCTTCTAAAGAAGTACATAAAATAATGCCAAATCACAACAAAGCTGCTAACATTAAGTGAAAACTTAAGATTTAAAATTGTACATGTGCTGTGGCTGTAATTATATAAAATACAGCATGGGGAAATAGCTGACATAGCAGTGTAGTAATGTGGCTTTTTAAAATATTCTTCATTGTTTAAAGTCTTACATATGTCTCCTTTTTCTATCATTGACCTCTCCCCAGCCACTCCCACCCCCTAGTAATGTGGCTTTAAAAAATTTTTTTTTAGCCCTAGCCGGTTTGGCTCAGTGGATAGAGCATCAGCCTGCAGACTGAAGGGTCCCAGGTTCGATTCCGGTCAAGGGCACATGCCTGGGTTGTGGGCTCGATCCCACTGTGGGGCGTGCAGGAGGCAGCTGATCAATGATTCTCTCTCATCATTGATGTTTCTACTGGTATCTCTCTCCCTCTCCCTTCCTCTCTGAAATCAATAAAAACATATTTTAAAAAATTTTTATATCTATGAATTTCTGCACTTTTTGAGCAGAAAAATGAAGATGATCAAAAGTAAAACCAAAAGCTAAAGACAAAAACAAAAACAGAACCAATACAAACAATAGTCACTGGCACATAACAAACACCTGTCTTTTATCCTTCCCGAGGAAGAGAAAGATGCTGTGTCTAACCTTTGAGAAGAGATCTTTAAGAGATCAAAATCAAAACTCAACTCACCTGGAACTTGGCCATTTTCTCCTGCTCCTGGAGAAGCACAGAACCCTGGGAAGGCAGAAGAGGCAAAGGAGAAAGAAGCCATGAGACACGGGCCCTGGCACACATGGCTGCTCTGTGGGAATTTTAAAGTGACCCCCTCCTTTGGCCCATAGCAGTACCTCTCAGCCAGGGGCCCTGGTGCAGTGAACTGCCTGCCCGGCTCCACGCAGTAAGGCTAGCGCAGAGACCCTTGACGGTCCCAGGGTTAGCACTCCCATGCTGGGTACCGTGGGAAATGAAAGGCACTGGGATGTACTGGCCATGACAATGAAAGCAAACTCGGAGGCCAAAAGGTCTGGGTGGGGCATATCGCCAGGATCCCACTACTGATCCTTCTGACCCACAAGCTCTTTGTGCCTAGTCCACATCTATCAAGTGGGGATAGCACCATTATCTAGCTCCCAGCTTTGTCAATAATTCAAATAAGCATGCAATACCCGATAGCTACTCATGTTCATGGGTCTTCCTACTTCAGGCAGAAGGACTGTGGTGGGAATGAGAGCAATGCATCCACTTCTCAAAGCCTTAGTTTATAACATCCAGTTCCTTGCTCTGGCCCTACATTTGTTGCTCTCTCCTGCTCTGCTCAGTAATGGAGTTTTGCAAGGAGACCTGACATTTCACAGTATTTAGTGAGAGAAAGCAAGTGGGGTCTGGGGCGTTTGGCTAGCTCAGTGGTCGGCAAACTGCGGCTCTCGAGCCACATGCGGCTCTTTGGCCCCTTGAGTGTGGCTCTTCCACAAAGTACCACGGCCTGGGCGAGTCTATTTTGAAGAAGTGGCATTAGAAGAAGTTTAAGTTTAAAAAATTTGGCTCTCAAAAGAAATTTCAATCGTGCTGTTGATATTTGGCTCTATTGACTGAGTTTGCCGACCACTGGGATAGCTGGTCACCTGCCGGCCACCTACCAACCACCAGCCTGCTGCCTGCCAGCTACTCTGAGAAGCCTCCCATCACCTGGGGGTAGTTGGGGGATAATTAGTGGGTAAGCAACTCTTTTGCCTATAAGATGATTAACACATCTTTTTATCCTTTGCAGCTGGAATAGAGTGAGTACTCAAAAGCCATGGAATCAATGAACGGCTGAAAACACACTCCACTGGGTAGTAGGAAGGAGTGAACTAGTTGATGTCTGAGGTTCCTCTGAGCTGAGCGATTCTGAGCCTGTAGCTCCCAAATGGGAGGAGGAGAGGATGAACTGTATCTTCAGGGTTTCATATTTCACTGGCTTTGCTCAAACAACATCAAGGTCATCCTTAAAAGTTACTTTTTCATAAAAGGGTCATTCATGGGCTTCTCAGGAAGGCAAAACCCTATTTAGTTATTTATTTAATTTAAAAAGCGATTGCTTGGTTGATTGATGGATTTCACACCAGGTATTTTCTCAAATGTCATTCTCCTCAAAGAGTTCTTCCATGACCATGCTTTATATAGTTTAAATTCCCCACCACTTCTTCTCCCATTCAGTTCCTTTTTATATTTAGTGTCATTACTTTCTAACATACTCCTGTGTGGTTTAGTTATTTACCTTCCTTGTATTTATCCATCTTTTTAATGAAGCCCCATTGTTTTGGTCACTACTCTTTCCCCAGTTCATGGCATGTAGCAGGCACTCAAGACAGATTTGTTAAAAAAGAAATGAATAACTTAATGAAAGTTGATAAAGATACATCCTGTATCATATTAACTGAGAGCTTCATTACTACTCACCAGGATCATTCACTCAGTTATTCAACAAATCCTTATTGAGCATCTAACATGGGCCTGGCACATTAAAGTCTTTGATCTCTGGCCTTAACCGGTTTGGCTCAGTTGATAGAGTGTCGGCCTGCGGACTGAAGGGTCCCAGGTTCGATTCTGGTCAAGGGCATGTACCTTTGGTTGCGGGCACATCCCCGGTAGGGGTTGTGCAGGAGGCAGCCGATCGATGTTTCTAACTCTCTATGCCTCTCCCTTCCTCTCTGTAAAAAATCAATAAAATATATTTTAAAAGATAAAAAATAAAGTCCTTAATCTCTGATATTACACTAGAGGAGGCAGGTAGGAAACCAATCAATGAGTAAGTACATAATGTGTTGGTCAGTCATAGCACTGTTAAGAAAAATATGGCAGGAAAAAAGGGAGACAAACAAATGGGAGGTGCTATTTTAGAAGGGATGGTGTCAATGCCAGTGCTATAGTTACTAGTTCAGTCACATTTGCAGGTCAATTATCCTCCTGTGCCTCATCTGTATGTTGTTTCGAGGAAATAATGAGTTAATACACAAAAGCACTGGAAACTCTGCTTGACCCATAATACACTCCCAATTAACGCTAATTATCATTGTCCTTATATAATAAATTATACAGAAATGATACACTAGTCTGGGTTTGTTCCTAAGTAAATTTGTTTTAGGATATGAATGTATTGTCAATAACTGTACATCAAGTATCAAATACTTTGAAAAGCAACTGAACAGCCGAGAGTGAGTGAGATAAAGGACCAGAGATACCCATATGGATCCTTCTCATAGTTTTGTCACCTAATCCACCTTCAGGAAATCAGAAAACGATCTCTCAGGGCTGCTGGCCCTAGTCTCCAGCTGCCAGCTGACACATGCTCCAGCCACAAACACTGATTGAATAACTTCCCTCTGCGAACCTCGTCACAGTGTTGGGCACGCTGAAAAGAACGACACAACCCCCACAGCATAGGAATCGACAGCTTAGGGGGAGACACCGGCTGGAAACCAAGAGCAAACTAAATTCCAAATAAGCAAACAAAATCCAGCGCCTCCCCTTTAACTGCAACTCTTCAGGGCCCCCAGCTTTCTCACCTACCACCATTCTCCTAGAACTCTTCAGGGCCCCCAGCTTTCTCACCTACCACCATTCTCCTAGTTACCAGGTGCGGACTTGGGAATGGTTCATGTCTTCTCTCCCTTGACCTCCATATATTTATAATAATCCAACATACATCCTCTTGCCTCCATGTCTGGAGTTGGCAATAAAATACCAAAGGAAATGTGAAAACGGGGGAGGACTATATAACAAGATGGACAAAAAGTTGACAACAGTTGAAGGCTGTGATCACACATGATAATTCATTAGTATATTATTTTCTCTGCACTTGTGTTTGAAAAGGTTCATGATCACAGTTGTCACAAGGATGACAACTATGATACAAGTTTTGAGAAGCATAGAGAATATATACATACATAGAAACAATTAAAGAGAAATACATTAATATCCTTATAGTTATCTCTAAATGTGGGATCATGGATAATGTTTGGCTTCCTTCAGCTATTTCTCAAATTCTCTATGATGAGCACAAATTAACTCAATAATCAGAATCTATACTAATAAAAGAGTAATATGCTAATTAGACCAGACATCTTCCAGACGTCCTTCTGGACAAAGTCACGGTGGCAGGGGACAAGGCAGAGGCCGTTAGGGGCAATCAGGCCGGCAGGGAGGGCAGTTAGGGGGTGATCAGGCCAGCAGGGGAGGGTAGTTAGGGGGCTATCAGGCTGGCAGGGGAGGGCAATTAGGGGGCAATCAGACCAGCAGGCAGAGGCGGTTAGGGGTGATCAGGCAGGCAGGCAGGCGAGCAGTTAGGAGCCAGCAGTCCCAGATTGCAAGAGGGATGTCCGAGGGGTCCTGGATTGGAGAGGGTACAGGCTGGGCTGAGGGACCCCCCCACACCCAGTGCATAAACTTCATGCACCGGGCCTCTAGTATGAATATAATCCTATCTAATAAAGAGAGAATATGCTAATTGACTGCCACACCCTCAAAGATGGCAGCACCCACAGCCAATAAGGAGGGACTATGCTAATTGACTGCCATGCCCTCAAAGATGGCAGCGCCCACAGCCACAAGATGGCAGCACCCTGTCCCCTCAGCCCCGCTGGGGCGGCAGGCACGCAGCAAGGCTCCACGCACTTGCCCCTGAAGTCCCCCAGGCCCCTCAGCCCCCCAGCCGCCCAGGGCCAGCCCAGGCGCAGGCAAGCCTCAGATGGTGGCTGCCCAGCCGCCCAGGGCCATCCGAGGCTCAGGTAACCAAGGCCAGCCGAGGCTTGCGCTGCCGGCAGTGGCAGCAGCAGCAGTGATGTGATGGGGGCATTGCCTTCCCCTGATTGCCAGGTCGCCTCCCGCCCCTGAGGGCTCCCAGACTGTGAGAGGGGGCAGGCCGGGCTGAGGGACACTCCCTCCAGTGCATGAATTTTCATGCAGCAGGCCTCTAGTGTCATATAAAATAACAAGGAATTAATTAAATGAGCACAGACTTCAAGGGCTCTAAGGTCCTAAATTATTACCAAATGACCCTCCCTCCTTCAGTCCTCGGGATTACCATTTCTCAGGGCTGAAGGAGAGTATGGCAGGAAGGTCAAGAACCAGGCTGCCTGGGTTCAAATTCTCAGTTCTGTGTCTTCCCTGTTCCCTTAAACCAGGGGTCCTCAAACTACGGCCCATGGGCCACATGCGGCCCCCCGAGGACATTTATCCGGCCCGCCGGGTGCCGCTGCCTGTCCTGCTTAGCAGCCGACTCGTCCCGGGCCCACAGTGCGCATAGGAATTTGTTCATAGTTTTTTTTTAAAACTATAGTCCGGCCCTCCAACGGTCTGAGGGACAGTGAACTGGCCCCCTGTTTAAAAAGTTTGAGGACCCCTGCCTTAAACTCTTCACCTATCAATGTCCTTTGTCTGCTATGAGGATTAAATAATTAAAGCAAATAAAACCTATAGAAGACTGTCACTCAATATGTTAAATATTGCTACTCGTTCATCAATACATGTCTCATCCAACCTCCCCTTCACTCATTAAATATTTGAACGTTTGCCCAATAGAGAAAACTTGCTAATGAGTGAAGGAAGTCTGCTTCCCTATTGAGAACAGAAACGACACACACGTTGGGACAATGTTACCACAAGCCAGGGGTCACTCCCGCCTCCTCTCTGTACCGTCTTTGAGAAGTCAGGCTGAGAGAGAAAAGGAGGCTGGAAAATATTACAATCGTGTCTCTGGTCCAGGATAAATCACAGTGGACATCCTCCAGGAACTAGCTGGGGAGGACCCACTTCTTCTTTTCAAACAGGATGGGGGAGTGGGAAGTCCTTAGCAATCCTCCAACACCCCACTCCCCGCAGTGGACAGACAAGGGCCAGTGGTGCTGGAGCTGGAGCTCAGACCTTATGCAGGCTCAGCACCGAAGCTTTCAGGGACTGAGCACTTCTCAGAAAGAAATAATAGATTGATAACAACCAGCCACCTCTCACTAGTTGCTTGTGCTGGGATCACTGCTAAGCACTTTTACATCTTTTACTTTCCCCTAATCTTACCACGCGCCCACTAGGGAGGTCCTCCTGAGGCAGAACAGTAAGAAGCTAGGAAAACTCCTTGGCAAGTGGAATGGGAAAACAGACAGATAACTGTACCAACTGGCAGAGCGATTTACAGCCAGATACAGAGGTCCCACAGGTGGAAAGCCTGGGGAAACTGGTGCCAGACCTTGCCACAGGTGATGTTCCCTATCGCTGGTCATCGGTTTAGCCCTTCTCCCTGACTTTGCCTCTCTAGAAATAACATCAAGGCACCAGTTGAACTTCAGCTCCAGGCCCAGAAAAGCTGCAAAACCAGGGCAGGGAGGCCAGGGCCAGCTGCAATGACGAATGACCCGTGCCCCAGCGCTGACCTGTCAGTGGAGACCACGACCATGAAAGTGCACACCTAGAAAAGCTGATGAATATTTTTTTGAGACCCTCCCCTGTGGCCTCCCCTAAAAACCCCGCCTTTGGGAAGCAGATTAAACCCCTCAAGATACAGGAAGCCGGCCCTAGCTCTCTTTGGAGCACGCCCACGCCTTCTCCCGGGTGAACTTTCTATTTTCTTTCTCCTAACGCTACCTGTCCCAGCTTTAATAAATAGCCTCTTAAAATCACCTGGATTCCTGTTGTGAAATCTTACCGACACGAAATCCAGAACCCACACACTCACGGCTGGCTGGGGGGTGACGCGGCCTGATCCCGGTCCGGGTGACACTACTGTGAACTTGGTCCCTGTCCGGTGACACTACTGTCAACTCCTCTCTAGGCAGGAGAAACAGATAAATCCATAACTCTACAGAGATTATGTAACTGGAAAGGTACGGAGTAAGCGGAAGTAAGGGAGGCGAGGGAATCGGCCCAGAGACACTGAAACAGATTCCCGACCACGCGCGAACCTTGCACAAACCTGCCATCCGCCGCTTCTATTCCCCAAGAGCGGGGATGGCACCTACGGGTCCCACGCCCACGCAAGCTAGTAAGAATCACAGGGGTCACTCCCTCCCTCCCTCCCTCACTCACTCCCTCTCTCACTCCCTCACTCACCTCTAGGAGATCGTGGTGACTCGCGCCCATCCCACTCCAGAATCCCGGAGGGAAACAAGGGCTACAGCTCCTCCCTCCCAGAGCGGAAGTGGATCGCACCGCCCAGCGCCTCTGGACTACATTTCCCAGAATCCTCCACAAGGTAGCGCTTCTATTAGGTTGCCACTTCCAAAAAACAAAACAAAACAAAAAAACAATACATTAAGATGGTTCAGTTCAGTCAGTTCTTAGGCACTATTAGAGCTTGACTTTTTTTTTTCCCTTTTCTTTTTTCTAAATTAAAAAAAATCACAGTATTAATAAGTGTGACTGAAAAGTAAAAGTAGATGAATAGGATACAAAGTTAAAGGCTCTCAAAGTCTGTTTGGTAGTCCCTGGGTGCCCCTAAATCTCTGACAGTTTATCTTGTGTGAGCTATTCATTCAGAAATGCTGGCCACACAAAAAGGAAAAGTGATCTCTCACCACCCCACAGAACAAATACCAAAAGTTTCCCATGTATCTTGGCTTTAAATATTCATTTTTAAATTAGTTTCTGGCAAGTAAAAGAAAATACAGTCAAGAAAGTGAAGGAAATACTGTAAGTTGGAAAAGCCTAGAATGTATGTTGAAAATGTTTCTTTCTTTAGCTCACCTTCAAACGTCTCATAATCTATATACAGCCTGCTCTTGACATCATAAATATGATAGGATGTTTTATTGTTCTACAAGAACCATGATTATTCAAAAAATAGGTGTGGATGTATGGGATCGCACTCAAGTAACTGTAACAAATTCAACTTTTTTAGGGCACATTTATTGAGGTATGCTAGGGTGTCTCAAAAATGTATACACTTTAACAGCTGATAGCTCAATTTTTTTTTTATATATTTCATTGATTTTTTACAGAGAGGAAGGGAGAGGGATAGAGAGTTAGAAACATCAATGAGAGAGAAACATCAATCAGCTGCCTCTTGCACACCCCCTACTGGAGATGTGCCCGCAACCAAGGTACATGTCCTTGACCGGAATCGAACCTGGGACCCTTCAGTCCGCAGGCCAATGCTCTATCCACTGAGCCAACCCAGTTAGGGGTCAATTTGTTTTTTAAATAAGGAACGCTTCACGAATTTTCATGTCATCCTTGCACAGGGGCCATGCTAATCTCTGTATTGTTCCAATTTTAGTATATGTGCTGCTGAAGTGAGCACTGATAGCTCAATTTTGAAAATGGAATGTATTTTAACAAACACTGCCTTTGTAATTATTCAAAGTGTGTGTATACATTTTGGAGGGACACCCTTTATTTAGTCTCTAGCCAGGTAGCTCAGTTGGTTTTGCCCTGATACACCAAGGTTGCAGATTTGATTCCCGGTCATGGCACATACAAGGAGCAACCAATGAATGCATGAATGGGTGGAGCAACAAGTCAATGTTTCTCTCTCTGCCTTCTCCTCACTCTCTAAAGTCAATCAATAAATTTTTTGTTAAAGTGTATGCTATGAATTGATATATGTATAGTAAGTACATTGTGAATGTACTTACAATTTAACTTACACATCCATCAACTCACACTGCTAACTTTGTGGTGAGAACCTTTAAGATCTACTCTCAGCAAATTTCAACTGTAGTCAACATGGAATACATTAGATCCTCAGGCCTTAATCATCTTATAACTGAAGGTTTGCACCCCACTTCCCCCACCCCCATCTGCATCCCCCAGGCAACCACCACCATTCTACTCTGTTTCTATGAGTTTGACTCTCCCCCCACCCCCTTAGATTCCACATATAATTCTACTAGGCAGTATTTGTCTTTCTCTGGCTTATTTCACTTAACATAATGCCCTCCAGTTACATTCATGTTATTGCAAATATTTCTCCATATTGCCTATAAAACAATGATTAGAGTTAGAGGCTCAATTTGATTCATTTTTTAAAATATATATTTTTATTGACTTCAGAGAAAGGAGAGGGAGAGATAGAAACATCAATGATGAGAGAATCATTGATCACTGCCTCCTACACACCCCCTAATGGGGATCGAGCATGCAACCCGGGCATGTGCCCTGATTAGGAAATGAATACTCAACCACTGAGCCACATGGGCTGGGCTTATTCATTTTTTTCAGAAAGAATAGTTTATGGGTGGTTCTGTTTGTATCTCCTGGAAGCTGCCAAGATATCCTAAAAGACAACAAGATAAGAACACATCCTCTACTAAATATCAAAACTCATTGCAAGCCTGGCTGGCGTGACTCAGTGGTTGACCGTCGACCTATGAACCAGGAGGTCATGGTTCGATTCACCATCAGGGCACATGCTAGCTTGCAGGTTTGATCCCCAGTAGGGGGCATGCAGGAGGCAGCCAATCAATGATTCTCTCTCATCATTGATGTTTCTATCTCTCCCTCTCCCTTCCTGAAACCAATAAAAATTTATTTAAAAAAAAAGACTCATTGCGCCGAAACCGGTTTGGCTCAGTGGATAGAGCGTCGGCCTGCGGACTGGAGGGTCCCGGGTTCGATTCCGGTCAAGGGCATGTACCTTGGTTGCGGGCACATCCCCGGTGGGGGGTGTGCAGGAGGCAGCTGATCGATGTTTCTCTCTCATCAATGTTTCTAACTCTCTATCCCTCTCCCTTCCTCTTTGTGAAGTACCAATAAAATATATTTAAAAAAAAAAAAGACTCATTGCAAAGCTATAGTAACTAAAGTACTGTGGTTTTGGTAAAAGTATTGAAAAATAGATCAACCAAAGGAAATTGCAAGCCAAAACAGACCTATAATTATGTATAGATTAGAGGCCCGATGCACGAAAATTCGTGCAAGAGTAGGCCTTCCTTCCCCCTGCTGACCTGGGCTGGCTTCCCTCGGGCTGCCCGCAGGCACCCAGGATGGGCTGGCTTCCCTCTGGCCCCAGTTTCGTCAGGAAGGACGTCCGGAATGATGTCCAGTCTAATTAGCATATTACCCTTTTATTATTATAGATTACTGGTTTTCTTTAAACATGGTACTACAAAGTAGTGGGAATGAGGAAAAATTTTGGTAACTGGCATAGGAAGAACTATATATTCCTATGAAGAATAATTAAATTCTGACAGAGTCAATATACATCTTGAAGATCCCATAAGTTGATTTTAATTCCATCACTTACCAAAAAATAAATTTCAAAAAAGAAAGGGAAGGAAGTTTTAAAAAAATGTGCATGTACACAGAAGTATCAATGTATGTACAAATTCACTTGCATAGAATAATGACTCAAACACATTGCCAACTAGTCCTATCTAATAAAGAGGGAATATGCTAATTGACAATCACTCCATCACAAAGATGGCTGCACCCACAGCTGAGGCCAAGTTCCCTTAAGGAGCCTTAACGAGCAATCAGCAGGGACCTGAGGCTACACCCTCCCCTGCCCCCATGGGGCTTGACAGGGGACCTCAGACCTCACCCCCTGTCCCAGCACAAGGCCAGGGGACCTCAAGCCACACCCCCAACCCCGGCACCAGGCCCGGGGACCTCAGGCCGCACCCCCCTGCCTGGCCAGGCTTGCCAGGGGACCTCGGGCCATGTCCCATACCCGGCAAGGCTTGACAGGGAACCTCAGGCCATGCCCTCCACCCAGCAGGGCTTGACAGGGAACCTCAGGCCGCACCCCCCACCCGGCAGGGCTTGACAGGGGACCTCAGGCCGCACCCCCCATCCGGTGGGGCTTGACGGGGAACCTCAAGGTGCGCTATCTATCCTGGTGCTGGGCTAGGGGACCTCAGGCTGCTCCCCCCACCCCAGCACCAGGCCAGGGACCTCAGACCACACCCACCACCCGGTGGGGCTTGACAAGGGACCTCAGGCCACACCCCCCACCCCAGCACTGGGCCAGGGGACCTGAGGCTGGGCCCCCCTGCCTGGCTGGGCTTGACAGGGGACCTCCTGCCATGCCCCCCACCCAGCGGGGCTTGACGGGGGACCTCAAGGTGCACCCCCAGTCCTGGGTCAGGGGAACTCAGGCTGCACCCCTGCCCAGTGGGGCTTGATGTGGGACCTGAGGCTGCACCCCCCTCCCAGTGCTGGGCCAGGGGACCTGAGGCTGCGCCCCCCCCCGCCTGGCGGGGGTTGATGGGGGACCTCAGGCCATGCCCCCCATCCAGCGGGGCTTGACAGGGGATCTCAGGCTGTGTCCTGCCTGTCCTGGCGCCGGGCCAGGGTACCTGAGGCTACAACCCCTGCCCAGCAGGGCTTGACAAGGGTGGGACTGGCCGGGTCTGGATCTAGCCCAATGGGGGGGCCAGCTGGGTCTGGGTCTCACACAATTTTGAGACGCATGTGGGTGGGCGGGGACTTCACTCTGGGTCCCATGGTGAGCCCCAGTCTCTGACAGGAGGAAGGTTTTCATATACATTTTACTAATTTTCTTTCATCTCTGACACTTCTATTATAAAGGGCCAATAGCAATATTAAATTATTTTCTCTAATCCCCTTTTAACGTGCACGAATTTTGTACATCGGGCCACTGGTAATTCTTAATAAAGAGTATATGAGATTTTATATAATTTTTACAGGAAGGTTTAAATTATTTCAAAAATGTTTAAAGAAATGCAGGGGTTGGGAGGCTGGGTGAAAGAAGTACAAAATGGCAGTTACAAAGTAGTCTTGGGGATGTAAAGTACAGCATGGGGGATCTATATAATAAAAGCCTAAGCGACCGTTACGGCAGAACGACCAGAATGACCAGTCACTATGATGCGCACTGACCACCACTGAGCCACATGGCTGGGCTTAACCACCCATAAACTATTCTTTCTGAAAAAAATGAATAAGCCCAGCCCATGTGGCTCAACGCAGGAGCTGCCCCTGGTGGTCCGTGTGCTCCCACAGGGGGCGTGCCACTCAGAAGCCAGGGTCACGGCTGGCGAGCACAGCGGTGGTGGCGGGAGCCACTCCTGCCTCTGCAGCAGCACTAAGGGGTCCCAGACTGCAAGAGGGCGCAGGCCAGGCTGAGGGACGCCCCCCCCCCCCCCCCCCACCGACCAGAGCACAATTTTCGTCCATCAGACCTCTAGTATAGTTGATAATCTATATAAATATATAAAAAGCCAGTGTCTGTGACAACCAGGACGACCAAACGACTGGTCACCATGAGGTGCATTGAGCACCTCAGTCCCTCCCCCGCAGCCCACAGGCTTCGATCACAGCAAGGTGGGCAGCGGACGGGCGGGGCAGCGAGTGCAGCAAGCAGCGGCGGGCGGGTGAGTGGTGCTGCCAGCAGTGGCGGGCTACCACACGCAATTTTGTGCGCTGAGCCTCTAATATTTTAATAACTACATGTGGTGTCAGGTGATACTAGACTTATTGGGGATCACTTCTTAACTTATATGTCTAACCACTATGCTGTACTGCTATAATATTTCCTATAATATTGAATGTCGACTGTAATTTAAAAAAAATTTTAAATATGATCAACTACATTAGGAGTTGGCAAACTATAGCTTGTGGGCCAAATCCAGCCTGCCATCTCATTGAGTATACCCTGGCTGGTGTTCTCAGTGGTTAGAGCATCGGCCTTGGCATGAAGGGTTGTGGGTTCAATTTCCAGTCAAGGGCACATACCTTGGTTTCAGGTTTAATCCCTGGCCCCAGTCAGGGCATGTGCAGGAGGCAGCCAATCATTGTGTCTCTCTCACATCAATGTTGCTCTCTTTCTTTCTCTAAAAATCAATGGAAAAATATCCTCAGGTGAGAATTAACAACAAAAATACCCCACAAAAATAACCAAGAATGGATTCTACATTTTTAACAGGTGTGGTGGGGGGGAATGAAAAGAATATTTCATGACACCTGAAAAATATATAATAAATTCAAATTTCAGTGTCCATAATAAAGTTTTATTGAAACACAAAAAAATGCAAAAACCCATTTAGAGGTAACTAGAATACCTAGCTAATGCATCTATACCTTTTTTAAAAAAAAATGTGATCACATGAAAATCCCAAGATTTGTTTTCCAAATGAATATGTTCTGGACATCATCCAACATCTTTTACTACAAATTTACCTCCTCCCATTTGATGTTTGCAGTGTTCCTCTGGATCAGGGGTCCTCAAACTTTTTAAACAGGGGGCCAGTTCACTGTCCCTCAGACCGTTGGAGGGCCGGACTATAGTTTTAAAAAAAACTATGAACAAATTCCTATGCGCACTGCGGGCCCGGGATGAGTCGGCTGCTAATCAGGACAGGCAGCGGCACCCGGCGGGCCAGATAAATGTCCTCGGCGGGCCGCATGTAGCCCGCAGGCCGTAGTTTGAGGACCCCTGCCTGGATCAATGAATTGTAAAACACTTTGACAGTCAATGATTATTTCTATATGTGTTTTTATAATCAATAATGCAATTAATGTTTATATATATATATATATATATATATATATATATATATATATATATATATATCTGCAGCAGACACAAATTCACTTCTGAAGAGCAAAGATTCACCTGTGGGGATACATTCCTTAATTTTAATCCAATATACTGTATGAAATAAAGCAATCATATTATGAGTCCTTGACTACAGGTAATTTTTAGTCAGTTATTTTATTCATTTTTCATAGCTTTTAAGCTTTAGTAAAAAAATAATGGTCACTGTAAGTACATATAAATTGGAAGTTAATGAGAAAATAATCCAAAACCTCCCCAAACTAGCTTGTATATGGCAAATATCCTTTTCACACATTCTTTTTTAGCATGTACTCATTTTGAAAGATCATTTACATCAATTGGATTTTACCAAGAGGGTTACAACATATTTCTCCCCTCAATATCAGTCCTATTCCTGAATTTATTAGATTCCAAGTGAAGAAAACCCTTTCCACTCTCAAAACATTACAGTGTTTTATCCCCAGCATGGACTCTCCAGAAACTAGATGTACAACCTGACTGAAGGCATGAGCACATTTCTCATTCTTAGAGATTCTTGCCAGAGTGGACTTTCTGATGGTGCGTGAGACGTGAACGGTGACTGAAGTCCTTACCACATACGTCACACATGTGCGGTTTCTCTCCAGTGTGGACTCTCAGATGGGCCTGAAGACGTGAACTCTGACTGAAGCCCCTCCCACACTCCTCACATTTAAATAGTTTCTCCCTAAGGTGAACACTCAAATGGACTCTAAGATTTGAGGGGAGACTAAAGGACTTACCACACTCCTCACACTTATGGGGCTTCTCTCCAGTGTGCACCCTCTGATGATGGCGAAGATTCAAACTCCTACCAAAGCCTTTCCCACACTCCTCACATGTGTAAGGCTTCTCCCCAGTGTGGCCTCTCTGATGGTATATAAACTGTGAGCTGTACCTGAAGCCCTTGCCACAGACATCACATGTGTATGGCTTCTCCCCAGTGTGGACTCTCTGATGGGACTGAAGGCCAGAGGACTGACTGAAGCCCTTCCCACACACGCCACACGTGTACGGTTTCTCTCCGGTGTGGACTCTCCGGTGGACCCGAAAATCTATGGCCTGACTGAAGCTCTTATCACACTCCTCACATTTATAGGGCTTCTCTCCTGAGTGGACTCTCTGATGAGCGTGAAGATTTGATCTCCAGCTAAAGCCCTTCCCACACTCCTCACACTTGTATGGTTTCTCTCCAGTGTGAATTACTTGGTGCAGTTTAAGATTTGAACTATAACTGAAGCCCTTTCCACACACATCACATTTGTAGGGTTTCTCCCCCGTGTGGACTCTCTGATGGGTCTGGAGCTTTGAAGACTGACTGAAGCCCTTCCCACAAGTTTCACATTTGAATCGTTTCTCCCCAGTGTGGACATTCTGATGGACTTGAAGATTTGAAGCCTGACTGAAGCCTTTCCCACACTCCTTACATCTGTAGGGTTTCTCTCCTGTGTGAACCCGAACATGGATGTGCAGATCTGTATTGCGAGTAAAGCCTTTCCCACACACCTCACATTTGTAGGGTTTTTCCCCAGTGTGGACTCTCCGATGGCATATTAATGGTGAGTTGTGACTGAAGCCCTTACCGCAGACATCACATTTATAAGGTTTCTCCCCAGTGTGGACCCTCTGATGGATGTGATAATGGGCGGCCTGCGTGAAGCCCTTCCCGCACTCCTCACATACATAGGGTTTCTCACCCCTGTGGACCCTCTGATGAACACGAAGATTAACACTCCAACCGAAGCCCTTGCCACACTCTTCACATTTGTATGGCTTTTCTTCAGTGTGGACTCTCTGATGGCATTGAAAGTTCGAACTCTGACTAAAGCATTTACCACACTCTTCACATTTATATGGTTTCTCTCCAGTGTGAGTTCTGTAGTGAATGGTGAGACCTGTGCTGCTACTGAATCCCTTGCCACAGCTGTCACATCTATAGGACTTGTCTCCTGCATGATTAGAATGAGAATGAAAGGAACTCTTATTGAAACAATCTCCGGAGTCATGACGTTTATCGAGTTTCTCTCCTGGGTGAGTCTTCTGATGAGCCTGCAGGTGTGAGTTCTGAGCCAAGCATTTCCCTCCTGGGTGTGCAGTCTGGTGACTTGAAAGCAGTGAGCTATAACTGAAGCCCTTCCCACACTCACTACAGAGATACAGTTCCTCTCTGCAGGATAAATGCTGACTGACGCCATCACTCATACTGTTACCACAGTCATTAGATTTGTAGGGTTTCTGTTCTGTGTGAATTTTAATATGATCGCTAAGTAGTGATTTCTTCATGGCTTCACAGGCATGCTGGATATCTTTCACTTGACTTTGCTTACCTCCATTCCGATTCTGTGACTCACTCAGGTGTATATTCCCACGAGCATCCTCGACACTGAAACAGTCTTGATTTTCAACACAACAGGCGCCATCTCCTTTACAATTCACTACACTGCTCCCACTCTCAGAAGTCTGATCAGAACTGCCTTGTAGTAACTGGGAACTCTCTCTCTGAAGACACCTGGTTGAATCACTTGCAATCTGTTTCCAGATTTGCCAGAATAGCTTTTCATGTGAAAGGTACTTTAATGCAACTTTCTGCAGAATCTCCACCTCATTTTGATTCTTGCTGCCTGTAAGAAAAAGCAGGATTCCAAGATGACAACACGTGAACACTTTGCTCAGAAATGTCAGGATTTCACACTTAGACCATGTGACAAGGCCTTAATAAACCAAGGGGAGGGTCATCTCTGTACAACATCATTTGTCCATTTCTTGCTTTCCTGTGCAGTTGAAGCAAAGAATGGAGTCGTCAGACTCTTACCCACTAAGTGTAGAGGTGACCCATTCAGAACCATAAATCTAACATTTAACACCTGAGCTGAAGTCTGGAATCAGATGGCTGCAGAGCAACAAAGATAATCCCCATTCCAACCTACAGTGACATCAATTAAAAGCCTGCTCACTTTGTCCACCATAGTCTTATGACCAGTGGGATTCTACCTCATTAGGCTACAAAAGCTCAGACTGTAGGCATATAATAGGATTTTAGGTCCTGGTAGAAATTACGTTCTAAGAGTAAATTTGGGAAATGGTTGGACTAGTAACATTCATTGTTCTAAATCTGGAAGTAAATCAGGTCTCGGTAAGAAGTGGAAAAGGGAAAACTAATCTGGTACAACTTGGGAAGAACTTGGGAGAAGGAAAGAAATAGGGCACAGGGCAGACTCTCAAAGGCAATCCTGACGAGGAAGAGGTCTCCTCGCCTTGGAAAGCTTTCTCGGGAGAGCTGTGTACCTTGCTGTTTCTCGTTCCCTCAGGTCTCTACTCAACTGTCACTCAATTGGGTGAGGCCTTCCTTATCACTCAATATAAAATAATTCCTCCTCACCCCCATACACCTTTGATTCTTCTGATTTGCCTTTCCTGCTTTATTTTGCCCCACAGCACTTACCTGATTGACTATATACTTCCTGATTTTTTCTTGTTGTTTTAGACACACTAGAATGTAATGGTCACAGGGAAAACTGCAGTTTTTTTTACTGCTTTATCACCACTGCGACAGAATTATTCAAATTGCTGAGAGGTATTAGTGAACTGTGAACCCGATTCCATAATTGTGACAAATATTTAAAAAAAGAATAAAAACATGAGAAGTGTATCACAAGCTAAGGGTACCACAACTATGTGAAATGCTTGTTTCAGCTACAGGCACATATGTAAATATGCACATACATTATATTTATGCTGAGTCAAGATGTAAAATATTTAGTCATGAAGGTCATGACTAAAAATGGTTGGAAGCCATTGGCTTAAAATGTTTAAGGTGGGGGAGAAGGGCACCAAATCCTTAAAAATTTATTGGAAAGTTAGATTCTAATAATACAGGCTAAAAAAGCCTCAACAGGTATATATACAGTTCTGGGTGTGGTAGGCTAATTGAATGGCCCTCAAAGATGTCCACACCCTAATCCCTAGGACCTGGGAATATGTTAATATTCTTGACAAAAGGGACTATAGATATGATTAAATTAAAGCTCTTGAGAGGGAGGTTATCCTGGATTATCTGATGGGTCCAAAGTAATCGTAAGTGCCCTTGTAAGAGGGAGCAGGAGGGAACCCACCCAGACCTCACCCTCTGCATCTATCCCTTCCGCTTGTGTGGAGACTATTGTCACAGTCCAGGCAAGAGATGACAGCACTCCCATAGGAGTGGTAATCGCAGATGCAGTGAGCAGATTCGCCAGTACCTGAAAGAACAGCCATGTGGTTCTCCCTGGAATTCCCATTTCTTTGAGGTTCTCTTTCCATCATCCAAAGGTTTTCTTCTGCCTCCAACTGGGTTGCCTTACCTGGTTTGAAGGGAAGATGTCCTATGAAAAGGCAGATATATATATGTAAGATGCGCAGAGAGCTAAAATATATTTTTGTTCAAATTCCATAATCCTCAGAACCTGTAAAGTGGTATTTTTAAGAACTTTTTGATCATGAACTATAATAATAAAGAAATTTATGTCGTGACCTGGTTCGTGTCTATCCTATATAATAAAAGGCTAATATGCAAACTGACCGGATGGTGGAACGACCAGTCACTATGATGCGCAGACCACCAAGGGGCAGACGCTCGACATGCACTGAGCATGGGGGGAGCGCCGCTCAGCCAGAAGTCCTGAGCCGGGCTCACGGCTGGCGAGTGCAGTGGTGGTGGCGGGAGCCTCTCCCACCTCTGCTGCAGTCGGACATCCCCCGAGGGCTCCCGAACTGAGAGAGGGTGCAGGCCGGGCTGAGGGAACCCCCGCCAAGTGCATGAATTTCGTGCACCGGGCCTCTAATATATAGATAAAATTAGACTTAGCCATTGTCTGTTTCCATTGAATTTCTCACATGCTCACATCACTCACTGCCAATGGACACAGTATAGGCTGCAATGTGAGCAGGCAGGTCTTGATAAAGAACACTGATAGAATAAAATAGAATAAGGATAGGAACTATTTCATGGGGGGAAAAAAGTAATGCCAATACAGGGGTGGGCAAAAGTACGTGTACAGTTGGAAAAGCTTTAAATCAAAAGACTGTCACTCACAGCTGTATACTTCCTTTTGCCTACCCCTGTACAATGTGCTAAGTTGATTCCATGACCTATCAATGGGTCACAACCATAATTTGAAAGATGAAGTAATTGAAAGACAAAGCACAGAAGCTAAGCTGCCCATTTATAATTCATTTAAATTAGGACTTCTCAGCCAAGACACTGTTGATCATTTGGACTGGCTAATTCTCTGCTGTGGGGATTGTCCTGTGCATTGAAAGCGGTTTAGCAGCATTGCTAGCATCCTTCCCCAGTTCATGACAATCAAAACTGTCTCCAGACATTGCCAAATGTCCTTGGGCGGGGAGGAGGGAGGGTGACAAGAATTTTCCCTGAGCAGGAAGACCAGAAAAACCTTTGCCTGTAATCCCAGGGTTAGAAAAACTGTGTATTCAAGGTCAGGGAACTATTTCAAAACGTCCAATGCTCTGAACAATTGAGGACACAGAGACTCTCAAAGGGGCTGAGATCCAGTGTCAGAGGGCTCCGTCCTCACCCACTGAGACCAGGTTCCGGAAGTTCTCCACCATCACGTCTCGGTACAGCTTCCTCTGGACAGGGTCCAGCAGCGCCAGCTCCTCCTCGGTGAAGACCACAGCCACCTCCTTAAAGGTCACTGCCTCCTACAACACCAAACACACTCCACTTAAATCTTGCAAAAAAGGCCCACGGAAAGAAGGCAGCATCGACAAGTTAAAGAGGGTTACCAAAAAACTGTTTCAGAGATGGAGGACCCCAGGCAGTTTTTAGTCAACAGTTGCCTCTCTCACTACCTCTGTCTCCCTACAGATCTTGGGCTCTGTCACTGTTTTTAACGTTTGCAAAGTTCACAGGCCTTCAGCAATCCTCCAAGACAGGTCTATAGCTTATAGCTCTTCCTCTGTGTTTTGAAGACACATGCCACAGCTGATGAAGGAACAGGCTGAGTTCAAACGCCAAGGTATTAATTATAAGATGTTGGACAAATTCCTTAACTTCTAACAATCTCCACTTCCTCTTCTCTACAATGGTGTGTAAATTGCAAGATGTTTGAAAGGATTAGATGAGTGAATATATGTAAAGTAGTTAAAATGGTGCCTAGCACATAACAAATACTAAATAAATTTGAACAACTGGTATCGTTAAAGACTCTTCCGTTCTATTTTGGGATTGCAGAGTATAGTACTCCTTAGAACTGACCGTTTATCTTTGCTTTTTATTTTTTATTTTGGTGGTGGTTGTTGTTGTGATGATTTACCTTTCATGAATACAAATATATAATTAATTACAGATTTTTTATTTATAATCAATGCTGCAAAGATCCTTTTACAGAGATATTAGCTAAGAAGTAGCGATTGCAAAGTCATAGAATAGAATATGAAGTTACAAATTTGAAAGCAGAATGGCAAATAGCAGATTTCCCTTTCTAAAGGTTTTCCCAAGTCACCTTTCATGTGAGAATACAAATGTCCCTGAATCTCTAGACTCTGGACAAATAGGACATTAATTCCTTTAAAAAAAAAATTTGACAACCTAAGTGAAGTAAAGTTTTTATTAACATTTACACACATTTAGTTATTAGTGATCATTATTTTCTACATAAAATTTACTTTTATTTTTTGTGTGGCACTTCTGTTCATTTCTTTTGTTCATATTCCCTTGAGTTTATCTTACTAACCTTAATAAGAATTGTCAATAGTAAGCCTTTATTTAATATGTATAAGTATATCCTGTCAATTCTAATTTTGCAAATGTATGAGTGCATGTGAGAAAGAGATATGAGAAAGTGAAAACAGCTAGTTTGTAAAACAGGGTAGTAACAATGGAAATTATTTTTGCCTATTTCAGATTTGTATTGTCTTTTTCAGATTACTTTGTGAAATAATAAAGATAAAATAAAACAAAACACGCGCACACACACACACACACACACACACAGTCTGGCACACAACATGCACTCAAGATCGGTTGATTTCCATGAACCTTTCCGAGGAAGAGAAAAAAGATGTGCCTAATCTCTGAGAAATAAAATCACATCTTAGAGACAGAAAGGAATGCCTTACTTACCTGAAACTTGGTCATTTTCTCCTGCTCCTTCTGGGGAACATCAGAGTCCTGAGAAGGCACAGTGGGGAAGGACAAAGAAGCCATGAGCCTGGCTGGTGTGGCTCAGTGGTTGAGCGTCGATCTATGAACCAAGAGGTTCGATTCCCCATAAGGACACATACCCCAGTTGTGGGTCCAAACACCAATAGGGGGTGTGCAGGAGGCAGCTAATCAATGATTCTCATCATAGATGCTTCTCTCTCTCTCTCTCTCTCTTCCTCACTGAAATCAATAAAGATATATTTTAAAAAGAAGAAGAAGAAGCCATCAGCCACAGGTCGGGGCTCCCATAAGCCCATGTGGACCTTTGAAGAAATTACAAAAGAGCACTCCTACGTCCAGGCAGCTGCAGCCACATCCGGCTTGATAAGCAGCTACGAACGGGTTTGTCAGCCAGGGACCACTGGGTAGTGAACAACCTGCACAAGCAAATGCAGTATCCCTACTGCAAGGCCTTCTGATCCTGGGGAGAGTAGAAATGAGAGGCACTGTAACAACACAAGGGTTAAAGAAAAGTGGGCTCTGGAGTCAGGGGCCTAGGTTTATTTATTTATTCTATTTTCTATATTCTTTTTTTTTTTTAAATATATTTTATTGTTACAGAGAGGAAGGGAGAGGGATAGAGAGTTAGAAACATCAATGAGAGAGAAACATTGATCAGCTGCCTCCTGCACACTCCCCACCGGGTATGTGCCCGCAACCAAGGTACATGCCCTTGACCGGAATCGAACCCGGGACCCTTGAATCCGCAGGCCGACGCTCTATCCGCTGAGCCAAACCGGTTAGGGCTATTTTCTATATTCTTATTCTTTATTATACTATCTAAGTCTATATATTGGCTTATCTCATAGAAGAGAGAGCACCTGAGTAAGTTAGACTTTGTTGCTATAGCAAGCTCAAATTGTGTTATACCAGTGGTCCCCAACCTTTTTTTGGCCATGCCCCACCTAAGCATCTCTAAATCCTGATGCCCCCTGTGACATATACTTCTTATTATTCAAAAAGTGAACTCCTATTAACGTGGAGGAAGCCTAAAAGGCCATTAACTTGGTCTAAACAAGCTTCCAAAGAACATGGCATCCATGAAAGAGAAAAATAAAAGAATGAAAGGACAGTTGAAGAAGAAATCACTAAGAAATTGTTTAAAAAAATAATATGAAGTGATGTGAAAAAATAGCAAATAAAGTTTCAAAACATATAATAGAGAACTGAAATGCATAAATATGTCACAATATATATTTATATACTGTATATGAGGCCCCTAGAACCATAAGAAATACAAAAACTTCACTGTTAATAACTCATTCTCAAATTGTCCCCCTTAAAAATCAAATTGCTCCCCTCTGAGAGCAACTTGTGCCCCACGTTGGGAACCACTCTGTTATACATTTACGGGCCTAGGTTTAAATCCTGGAAATGATACTTACCATCTGTGTAACTGCAGGGTATGTTAACAAAACAAAACAAAACCTCTCTGCACCTCACTTCGGTCATCTGCGCTATGATAGGATAAGAATCATATATTCTATCCATCCCATACAGTAGTTCCCAGGACTAAATGAATAGATGGAAAGTTCTAAGAACCAGGAATCTTGTAGCTACAAAAAGGGCAGATAACTTTGCATCATAAACTGTACAGATATCCTCGACTTAGGTTGCAGTTATGTCCCGATAAACTCTGTAAACTTGAAAATATCGTAAGTCAAAAATGCAGTTAAGCCCTGGCTGGGGAGCTCAGCTGGTTAGAGCATTGTCCTGATACACCAAGGTTTCCAATTCGATGCCCGGTCAGGGCACGTACAGGAAGAGAAGCAACCAATGAATGCATAAATAAGTGGTTGATCTTCATCTCTCTCTCTCTAAAAATCAATACAAAAACATATTTAAATGCAGGTAATTGATCTGTCTCTTTTTCTCCCTCTTTAAAAATCAATTTTAAAAAATTTAAATGCAGGTAATGCACCAAATGTACTGAACATCATAGCTTGGCCTAGCCTAAATGTGCCCAGAACACTTACACAAGCTACAGTTGCGCATTTACCTTGAGTTTCATCTCAAGAGTCACTGCATTCGGAGACACAGATGGGTGTTTTGCAGATATGTCACATGTGAAAACACAATACACAACATCCAAAAAATGCTGGCAACACACCTGACGGGGAGCGGTATCTTACTGCGGCCGCCCAGCACCGTGAGAGTGTGTTGTGCCACATATTGCTAGCCCAGGAAAGGATCAAAATTCAAAATATAGTTTCTATTCAATGCATGCTGCTTTTGTACCATCGTAAAGTCAAAAAAATCCCAAGTAGAACCGTCATAAGTTGGGGACTACCTGGATTTGCAAATGTTCTTCCCAACAAAAATAACAACTAAAAAGACCTGAAATTTCATTATTATGGCTCTCCTATGAAAGTCGCCTTTAATCTCTGGAAGCCCTAATTCTCACTTAAAATTTCTTCTTACCTAATAATATATTGCCCAGCTAATAACATTTTATTGATGCTGGTATTAGTTTTCTAAAAAGTGTCATTTCGGGTCAGTTTAGTTCATGAAGCCAGAAAAGGCTATTGGTAAAAAAAAACTTTTATCCTATGTGCATGGAGATGAAGAAAAACACACAGCAAAGAGAAAGAAAAGTCAAGAAACATGGAAGACAGATTGAGAGGCCCTAACATGTGTCTAACAGGAGTGTGAGGAGAGAATGGAAAACAATGGCAGAAGGTCTTATTTCAAGAGATAATTGCTGAGTTCATAAACAGAACTCCTGAAGAGTACAAATAAAAACAAATATACTCCAAAACAAGTTATAGTGAAACTCGGGAATGTAAAGGACTAAATAAACCTAAAAACAACAAAAATCCTTAAAAATTCCCTAAAAAAATACAGTTTACCTAACAGAAATGACCATTAGACTGAAAAAGGGAAACAGAATGGAGATCTAAGACAATTAATGTCCTGAAAATGCAGAAGATAACTGTAAACCTTAAGTTCTACACTCAACTAAATGATTATTTACATGAGGGAGAAACAGCCAATGACAGTTTAGCTGAACATCATTGAAGAAAATTTATGACTAAATGAACTCTGAAAGAAGCAATGGTAAGAAAACATTTGTAAATATATTTGGTAATATTTTTTAAATGCCCAAAAATGATTAGACAAATTTGAAGAGTGGTTATAGTAAAAAAAAAAAAACAAAACAAAACAAAAAAAAAACAAATCTATAACCTTTTTAACTTAGCCTACAGTTAAAAAAAGGTGGTGGATAGCCTTATCAAATTTTAAGTACACTTTTAGTCTCTATATTTTTCAGAATGAAAAATCATGCTAATTTAGTATTTGTTGAGTGAGGTAATCATTTTTAAAAATTAAAAAAATAATCCAAGCCCATAATGTCAAAACCCCTTGACAGCAAATAAAAGGAAATAAACTGAACTGAGGACAAGAAAACAAAAGAAATGCAAAACGTAGTAAATTTAAAATATAAATGTATGTTTAGCCCTAACCGGTTTGGCTCAGTGGATAGAGCATTGGCCTGCAGACTAAAGGGTCCCAGGTTTGATTCTGATCAAGGGCACTACCTTGGTTGGGGGCACATCCCCAGTAGGGAGTGTGCAGGAGGCAGCTGATTGATGTTTCTCTCTCATCAATGTTTCTAACTCTCTATCCCTCTACCTCTCCATACCTCTCTGTAAAAAAAAAAAGTAAATAAAATAAATAAATAAAAATAAAATATATTTTTTAAAAATAAAATATAAATATATATTTGAAATATGTGTGTGGTAGCAATACACACATACATATTAAGAAGCAAATTGAACATTCTCGGGTTTATGCAACAAATATCTGAACATTTTCCTAGTTGTAATTTACTGAGTGAAGGAAACCTTCTAACTGAAAACGGAGATGACAGACCAGGAAAGTCCTTGGATGTGTGGCGGGGGCAGTGCTGTGAGGGACCCCGAAGTACCCCCCTCCTCCCCTTGCCGAATTCAGGGGTGAAGGCAAGGCTGAAGGGGGGCTGTGAGATCACGTCTGCCTCCCCGACGAGGGCACGTCCAGGCACCAGCGTGGGGAGAGTCGCTGCCTCTCTAAACAGAGATGAAAACTCACTCCAGTTCGGAAGGAGTGCGGTCTCGGGGAGGGCAGAAGGGCCACGGCCTCCCGCTCTCGGAGCCCCGACCTTCGCTCTCCCTTCAGTGGGGAGGGAATGACCTGTATCCGTCATCAACTGCCACCACGGTCCTTAGCGATGGACACGTGCTGTCTCCTTTACTTCTAATCACCACCCTCCCCAGGAGGTGCTCTCCCCCCCGCTGTATTGCCGAGGGGGGACGTAGAGCGCAGAGATAACCACTCGCCCCGCATCTTACCGATGGACGCAGCCGCGCTGCTTGGTTCGCGGGGCAGAAGAGCCTCCGCCCTCAGCCTCTTCGCCTCCGCGGGCGGCCCCGACTCCCCCGTCTCCAAGACAGCCGCCGGGGTAGCAACTGGTCCCACGCTCACCTCCGGGACGGAAAACACGGAGGGAGGTGACCTTGCCTTCCCGGCCGGAAGTGCCTCCGACTACACGGCGCCGGAACTACACTTCCCAGAAGTCCGTGGTTTCCAGACAGGGTTGAGGAATACATTTCCCAAAACCTCCAGAGGAGGGAATAACGAAGTCCCCCCCATTAATGCCATTAAAAACAAACAAACAAACAAACAAACAAATAAATAAATAAATAAATCACCAAACTTTGGAGTTCCCGGTCTACAACTTTACAACTTCCAGAAATCCCTTTAATGGCTTCTCGCCATACTGCCGGCCTCAAGCAGTTCTCTGAGGCCAGGAGAGTTTAGCTTTTTCTCATTGACAAACAAAACTATGAACGGTTAATATGGTGGGTGGTGCATGGGCAGGGTCAATAGCCATCTCAGAGAGTGGATAAAGAAAAACCAAATTTCTTTAAGGAAAGGGGATAGGGAATGGGATATCCAAAGGGCGGGCTGCACAGCACCAAGCTAATGGGACATTGGGTCAATGATGGCAGCACCCAGGAGCTGGAGTTTCATCTTTATATTAGAGTTCCAGAGCACGAAATTGTGCACAGGTAGGTCCCTAGGCCTGGCCACCGATCATGGCCAATTGGGGTCTTCCAGCTGCCAGCAGGCGCCTTCCTTCATTCCGCCCCAGCTGTGGGGCCAGCTGGAGGGGCTGTGGGCGGTGGGCCGGCCCACCCCACCCTCAATTGGTCCCCCCACCCCAATTGGGTGGGGCCCGCTGGCCAGTCGCCCATGGCCCCTCTCCCTGGCTGGCCTGGCACTGATTGGACCCTGATCAGGGTGAGCCAACTGGCCAACTGCCCGCCGTCTCCTCCTCCCAACAGGCCGGGCCCCACTCATGCATGAATTTGTGCACTGGGCCTCTAGTATATTATAAAAACCCTTATTTGGACAGATACAGTATTTCCTCATGGTCATACTTTATACCTGACTAGAGGTCCAGTGCAAGAAATTCATGCACGGGTAGGGTCTCTAGTGGCTGCTGGCCGGGTCCTCCCTTTGTTCTGTGCCACCTCCTGGTGGTCAGTGCACATCATAGTGAGCGATTGAACTCCCGATCAATCGAACTCCCAAGGGGACACTTTGCATATTAGGCTTTTATATATATAGATGGCTTCCACACTTAGATCCCCTTCTGTGGCATGCAAAGATTTGAATTTGTATAGGTCTAGAAAAGTGGGGTGGGGTGGAGGCAAGTCTTGAGAACCTATAGTTCACTGCAAGAAAACTATCTCAGGAGAGATCATTACAGGTCCTTCAGGCAAGGGGAGACTAACGCCGAGATGGGTGGAAAGCCTCCTTTTAATGGCAAAGGAGGCTCAGCTAAATTTAGAGGTCAAAGGCCTCAGCTTTGTTGGGATCTGGTCATACATTCCATCTGTTTTTCAGGAGTCTATTCCTTCCTATTGATGCCCTATGACATAGGAGAATCTACAGCAGTGGTTCTCAACCTTCCTAATGCCGCGACCCTTTAATACAGTTCCTCATGTTGTGGTGCACCCCAACCATAAAATTATTTTCGTTGCTACTTCATAACTGTAATTTTGCTACTGTTAATGAATCATAATGTAAATATCTGTGTTTTCCGATCGTCTTAGGCTCTACAGCAGCGGCTCTCAACCTGTGGGTCATGGCCCACAGGTTGAGAACCACTAGCAGGGTCGCCTAAGACCATGGGTCACTACAAATGAGGAACCGTATTAAAGGGTTGCAGCATTAGAGAGGTTGAGAACCACTGATCTACAGGGTTGTGAGTGAGCCACTGACTGGATTTGCCTTTGGGTCCTTTAAAAAAATGCTGCTTAGCCCTAGCTGGTTTGGCTCAGTGGACATAGTGTTGGCCTTCGGACTGAAGGGTACCAGGTTCATTTCTGGTCAAGGGCACATGCTCAGGTTGTGGGCTCGATCCCCAATAGGGGGCCTGCAGGAGGCAGCTGATCAATGATTCTCTCTCATCATTGATGTTTCTATATCTCTCTCCCTCTCCTTTCCTCTCTGAAATCAATAAAAAATGCTGCTTATATATAACAAGTCCCCCAAAGTATTAATATGTAACCAATCTCAAAGCAAAGATAGGAAAATTCTCCAGAGGCAAAAAAAAAAGGGGAAAAATTGAGCCCATGGTGTCAAGTGGGAGTTGAAACTGAATTACCTACAAAGGTCAAGGAAAGTGGATACATAACTAGAGGTTTAATCTTTGGTGTGATGGTAGTCAGTGTTAGAACAGTCATGCACATTGGGAGTGAAGAGTGAATTCCCAACATCACAAACAAAAGAGCAGCTCTTTCATTGCCTGTGAAATGTTTGTCACTGCTAACTCTAACACTTAAATCCCTGCTGTGAAATCCTTGAAATAAAAATTCAATCATGTGGTGCCTTGTTGCAAGATTAACAAACTCAATTTTTCAGTCATTGTATACTATCACAAAGGATAACTGAGTTTATACAGTATAAAATCAATAGAACATTAGACAGAGTCCAAGATAATAGGACCCAAGTTGATGAGAGAGGCTGAGGGAGAGCACAGCTAATCACAGTAGGGCGATGCCCAATACTACATATTGCAGTAGTGGTTTCCTACCAATTCAACTTTGTCTCCCTGAGTTAATTTTATTAAGGCGACGTTTAGGTTTCCTGTTCAGAATACAAAATTTTATGAAATTGTGGAGGTGATCTCAACACAATTTTCAAATATACACTTTTCCTAGTTATTAACAAATATTGAGCACCCATGAAGTATTTGCAATAAGACTATGTAGATTTAGAAAAAAAGATTTGTGCATTTATAGAGCTTACACTTAGTTAATTTTGGCTTGTCCAGCTCACTTTTGTACAGGCCTGGTAAAACTTTTACTCTTTCTAAGGCCTCTTTCCTGAGTAATCCCAATATATAAAAACCCAGGGTCCGTAACGACCGACCGAAGGCTCGACCTAACACGGGAAGTCAGTCCTGCAGTCAATGCTGGGTTGCCGTGGCGACCCAGCACTGACTGCCAAGGGGGCTGCAGATCAGGCCCAGAGAGAGAGGCGGGGTCTGATCCGCAGCCTCCGTGGCAGCTGTTATCAGCCGTTGCCTCTCTCTTTCTCTCCGGGCTTCGCCAGCAGACATGCCTCTATTTCTATCCGGGCCTCCATGGGGCTGCTGATCAGCCGCGCCTATCTGATCAGGCTCAGAGATGCTGACTGGCATAGAAACCGACCAATCAGAATCAAATCTGGGTGAACTGTGAGGAGCCAAGGCTGCCTAGTAGGCAGAGCTTTTGACGCTGACTGGCATAGAAACCAATCAATCAGAACCTAATCTGGGTGAACTGCAAAGGCAGAACCTAAGGTGGGGGCTGAGGAGGGGTTTTAAGGGCAACAACTGTTTGGTGTAAGGTGTAAGAAAGCAGTTTATTTTTTAATGACAGGTTTGGCAGTATAGTGCACATGGCTGGCTATCAGTCCAGATATAGGGATTATGTATGTTTGTCTGCCAAGAGCATCTCCTCCTGCTGAAAAAGGCTCACCCCTCCCAATTTAAGCAATCCTATCCTATATAATCTATCTATACTAATAAAAGGGTAATATGCTAATTAGACCATGTCGACTGGCCATCTTCCGGACATCCGACTTCCTTCTAGACAAAGCCATGGTGGTGGGGGCTGAGGCAGAGGCAGTTAGGGGTGATCAGGCTTGCAGGGGAGGGCAGTTGGGGCTAGATCAGGCCAGCAGCAGAGGGCAGTTGGGGGCGAGATCAGGCTGGCAGGGGAGGGCAGTTGGGATTGGGCCTAAACTGGCAGTTGGACATCCCCAAGGGATGCCTGATTGGAGAGGGTGCAGGCTGGGCTGAGGGAACCCCCACTCCATACATGAATTTCGTGCACCTGGCCACTAGTCTATATATATAAAAGCCTAAGTGACCGGAACAACCGGTCGACCAGCCACTACGATGTGCACTGACCACCAGGGGGCAGACACTCAATGCAGGATCTGCCCCCTGGTAGTCAGTGCACTCCCACAGCCAACCTCCCCTGGTCCCTCCCCGCCACCGGCTGGCAACCTCCCATGGTCCCACCCTCTGGCTGGCCCAAATGATGGCCAGGCTTAGGGACCCCACTCATGATGAATTCGTGCACTACCACTAGTCTATATATACAAAAGCCTAAGCGACCAGTAGCTATGATGTGCACTGACCACCAGGGGTTAGATGCTCCAACCGGTAGGTTAGCTTGCTGCTGGGGTCCGGCCAATCAGGACTGGGTGAGATAGGCTGGACACACCCTGGAGCCCTTCCGCGGTCCCTCCCTGGCCCCGATCATGCACCGATGGGGTCCTGGAATTCGAGAGGGCGCAGGCTAGGCCGAGGAACCCCACCAATGCATGAATCTGTGCACCGGGCTTCTAGTATTTAATAAAGGTCAAAGTTTTATTGAAAGCCCTTACTATACCACTTACAAGCATTTTCTTCTTTGCTGTGTAACCTGCTGACTACTGGGATATGTTAAGCTATGGTTGAAACACTGCTTTAATGAAAAATAAAGTTTCTTTTGAACTTGATGATTGGAAGAATTCACATAACACTTGAGTTTTTAAAAAATCACTTTATAAAACATTTGACCTGTGTGGACCCTCTCATGTTCTTACCAGCACTATCACTTTTAGAGGATTTATTATCAGCATGGATTCTGTGATGAATTGTAAGATTTGATCGCCAACTGAAGCTCTTACCACATATCTCACACTTAAAAGGTTTCTCCCCAGTGTGAATTCTCTGGTGAGACTGCAGCTGTGAAGACCGACTAAAGACTTTACCACATGCATCACATTTATATGGTTTCTCTCCAGTGTGGACACTCTGATGAAGTTGAAGACTCGAGGCCTGACTGAAGTACTTACCACACTCCCCACACTTATATGGTTTCTCTCCTGTGTGGACCCTCTGATGCATGTCAAGATTCAAGCTCCACTTAAAACCCTTCCCACACTCCTCACATTTGTACGGCTTTTCTCCAGTGTGGACTTTTTGATGGGCTTGAAGGTGTGAACTCCGACCAAAGCTTTTCCCACACTCATCACATTTGAATGGCTTTTCCCCACTATGGACTCTCTGATGGGCCAAAAGATTTGAGGCCTGCCTGAAGACCTTCCCACACTCCTCACAATTATATGGCTTCTCTCCTGTGTGGATTCTACAATGGATTTTAAGATCTGCTCTACGACTGAATCCTTTCCCACATTCTTCACATTTGTATGGTTTCTCCCCAGTATGGATCAGCTGGTGAACCTGAAGTCGTGAACTCTGATTGAAGCCCTGCCCGCACTCTTCACACTTATAAGGTTTCTCTATACTGTGAGCCTTCTGATGGATTTGAAGATATGAACTCTGACTGAACCCCTTCCCACATATGTCACATTTATAGGGTTTCTCTCCTGTGTGGACCACCAGATGAACTTGATAGTGAGAATTCCTCCGGAAGCTCTTCCCACACTCATTGCACTTGTATGGTTTCTCTCCAGTGTGGACTCTCTGATGTGCTTGAAGATTTGAACTCAGAGTAAAGCCTTTACCACACACATTACATATGTATGATTTCTCTCCAGTGTGGACTCCCCGATGGGCCTGCAGACTTGAGGGCCGACTAAAGCCTTTACCACATTCCTCACATTTGTAGGGTTTTTCTCCTGTGTGAACCCTCTGGTGAATGTATAGATTTGAGCTGCAGATGAAGCCCTTCCCACACTCCTCACATTTATATGGTTTCTCTCCTGTATGGACTCTCTGGTGGGACTGAAGATGTGAGTTCCTACTGAAGCTCTTACCACACACATCACATTTGAATGGCTTCTCCCCGGTGTGGACTCTCTGATGGTCCTGAAGATGAGAGGCCTGACTGAAGGCCCTCCCACAGTCCTCACAATTATATGGTTTCTTTCCCATGTGTAATTTACAATGAATAGTAAGTGCGGATCTACGACTGAAGCCTTTCCCACATTCCTCACATTTGAATGGTTTCTCTACCATGCGGACTTTCTCATGATTTTGCAGATGTGAGCTTTGACTGAATTCCATACCGCAATCATTATCACACTTATACCTTTTTTCTCCCAGGTGAACTCTCTGATGAATATGAAGAACTGATCTATAACAGAAGCCTTTTCCACACTCACTACATACATGCGACTTCTTCTTTGAGTGTACTTGCTGATGAAGATCAAAGGCGGAGAGATCACTGAAGATTTTTTTACACTCATTACACTGGTAAGGTTTTTGTCCCACGTGAATCACATTATTTAAATCCAATGTTGATATTTTCATGCTGTCTATTTCATAATTATTGTACCTACAAGATTTTTCACTTCTGTGTACTCCACAATCATCAAGGCAATGTGATACCCAACTGCTGGTGTTGACATCCCATTTATGCTGACAGGATTTACTTGTCATGGAAAATTGTTGATATCTATTCTGGTAATTCTGTGACTCAGTCAGGGAAGTTTTCCTCCAAAAACCATGGGCTCTCCAAGTTTGAAACTCTGGATTTCCAGCGTCACTGGGACCATCCATTTTATGATTGAGTAAGTAGTTTTCATCTTCAGAAATTGGAGTAGTCAGTCCTGCCCCGACTTGACAGGGGGAATCACCTTGTTTGTGGAATGGAGAACTATTTTTCATGGAGTCCTGGCACATGGTTAAGTCATTTATAATCTGCTGCCAGATCTGCCAGCAAGAAAGCTCTTCATGTAGTCCTCTGTCTTGAACAGTCCTCAACTCACTTTGATTGCTCTCGCCTACATAGACAAGCAATTCAGAGATATAAACAAGTGAAAGCTTTATTTAAAGATTCAAGATTTCACACTTAGGACACACAGTATAAAACTAATGATCCTTGGGATGGTTCAGCTTATTTTTTTTTCCACTACATCTGACGTTCTCTGGTTTATATACTGATAGAAAGCAGGGGGGTGGGCCACCCTCTTCACATAAATGAAACCCAGTTAAAACAAAATGATGGCCATTTGACATACTATTTAAATCACTTTTCATAAATTACATGTCTTTCCTACCAGAACACAGTATTAGTAAAGAAAAGCATTTTGGAGTGCTTGCAGCTGTAATAGTGCCTGGCAGTTAGTAGGTGCTCAAAAAATAGATATACAGATAAATCACAGTTTGATTTCTGGGATTCTCTATAACTGTAAATCCCAGCTTAAGTCTGAACCAAGTCATAGAAGCAAAAGTGCTTTTACAAGGAAAGTATCTGAACTGGAAGAAAGACTGGAAAGTATAGTTTGCTGAGAAGTTGAAAGGCTGCC